>NC_057419.1:33088244-33190585 GCF_019320065.1 Cervus canadensis
CAATTTGTTAATGTAGTGTATTACATTGATTGATTTGCAGATATTAAAGAATCCTTGCATTCTTTGGATAAAGCCCACTTGGTCATGATGTATGATCTTTTTAATATGTTGTTGGATTCTGTTTGCTAGAATTTTGTTAAGGATTTTTGTATCTATGTTCATCAGTGATATTGGCCTGTAGTTTTCTTTTTTTGTGGCATCTTTGTCAGGTTTTGGAATTAGGGTGATGGTGGCCTCATAGAATGAGTTTGGAAGTTTACCTTTTTCTGCAGTTTTCTGGAAGAGTTTGAGTAAGATAGGTGTTAGCTCTTCTCTAAATTTTTCTTAGAATTCAGCTGTGAAGCCATCTGGTCCTGGGCTTTTGTTTGCTGGAAGATTTTTGATTACAGTTTCGATTTCCTTGCTTGTGATGGGTCTGTTAAGATCTTCTATTTCTTCCTGGTTCAGTTTTGGAAAGTTATACTTTTCTAAGAATTTGTCCATTTCATCCAAGTTGTCCATTTTATTGGCATAGACCTGCTGGTAGTAGTCTCTTATGATCCTTTGTATTTCAGTGTTGTCTGTTGTGATCTCTCCATTTTCATTTCTAATTTTGTTAATTTGGTTCTTCTCTCTTTGTTTCTTAATGAGTCTTGCTAATGGTTTGTCAATTTTGTTTATTTTTTCAAAAAACCAGCTTTTAGCTTTGTTGATTTTTGCTATGGTCTCTTTAGTTTCTTTTGCATTTATTTCTGCCCTGATTTTTAAGATTTCTTTCCTTCTGCTAACTCTGGGGTTCTTCGTTTCTTCCTTCTCTAATTGCTTTAGGTGTAGAGTTAGGTTATTTATTTGGCTTTTTTCTTGTTTCTTGATGTAAGCTTGTAATGCTATGAACCTTCCCCTTAGCACTGCTTTTACAGTGTCCCATAGGTTTTGGGTTGTTGTGTTTTCATTTTCATTCGTTTCTATGCATATTTTGATTTCTTTTTTGATTTCTTCTATGATTTGTTGGTTATTCAGAAGCGTGTTATTTAGCCTCCATATGTTTGAATTTTTAACAATTTTTTCCTGTAATTGAGATCTAATCTTACTGCACTGTGGTCAGAAAAGATGACTGGAATGATTTCAATTTTTTTGAATTTCCCAAGACCAGATTTATGGCCCAGGATGTGATCTATTCTGGAGAAGGTTCCGTGTGCACTTGAGAAAAAGGTGAAGTTGATTGTTTTGGGGTGAAATGTCCTATAGACATCAATTAGGTCTAGCTGGTCCATTGATTGTCTTTTAGGTTTGTGTTTCCTTGTTAATTTTCTGTTTAGTTGATCTAATCCATAGTTTGTTGAGTGGGGATTAAAGTCTCCCACTATTATTGTGTTACTATTAATTTCCTTCTTTCATACTCGTAGTATTTCGCCTTACATATTTGCGGTGGCTCTATGTTGTGCATAATATTATTTATAATTGTTAATAATCTTCTTCTTGGATTAATCCTTTGATCTTATGTAGTTGCTCCTTCTTTGTCTCTTTTCACATCCTTTACTTGAAAGTTCTATTTTATCTGATATGAGTTATTGCGACTCACTGCTTTCTTTGTGTCTCCGTTTGCCGTGGAAATACTTTTTTCCAGCCCTTCACTTTAGTCTGTATGTGTCTCTTGTTTGAGGATGGGTCCTTGTAACAGCTTATATAGGGGTCTGGTTTTTGTATCCATTCAGCCAATCTTTGTCTTTTGGTTGGTGCATTCAACCCATTTACATTTAAGTAATTATTGATAGGTGTGGTCCCGTTGCCATTTACTTTGTTGTTTGGGTTCACGTTTATACAACCTTTCTGCATTTCCTGTCTAGAGAAGATCCTTTAGCATTTGTTGAAGAGCTGGTTTGGTGGTGCTGAATTCTCTCAGCTTTTGCTTGTCTGTAAAGCTTTTGAATTCCCCTTCATATCTGAATGAGATCCTTGCTGGGTACAGTAATCTAGGTTGTAGGTTATTCTCTTTCATTTCTTTAAGTATGTCCTGCCATTCCCTCTGGCCTGGAGGTTTCTATTGAAAGATCAGCTGTTATCCTTATGGGAATCCCTTTGTGTGTTATTTGTTGTTTCTCCCTTGCTGCTTTTAATATTTGTTCTTTGTGTTTGATCTTTGTTAATTTGATTAATATGTGTCTTGGGGTGTTTTGCCTTGGGTTTATCCTGTTTGGGACTCTCTGGGTTTCTTGGACTTGGGTGCCTATTTCCTTCCCCATTTTAGGGAAGTTTTCAGCAATTATCTCCTCGAGTATTTTCTCATGGCCTTTCTTTTTGTCTTCTTCTTCTGGGACTCCTATGATTAAGATTGCTTTTTTAAATATAGCTTTACACCCTTTAGACTGAGAGAGATTCACTTTCTCTCTCCCTTTTCCTAATCACATTGGGCCTCATAAAAGATTTCAATGGTCTGTGTTACCTCAAGGTATGCTTAACAGTCCTACTATTTGTCAAAATTTTGCAGCCAAGGCTTTACATCCAATGTGACAGCGATTCCCTCATACATATATCATTAATGATATATTGTGACTATGAGAAAGAGAAATGATATTTTTGACACTGAATGGCCATGATATTCTTTAGACTCTGGAAAAAACTGATTAAAATAAAATCTTTTTTGAAATTAAAAAACCAGTCTTCTTACACATGCAGTTAAGAAAAAGTTAACTTGTTAAAATCCTTTTTTTGGAGCTCCAACTTTGCCTGAGAAACAAAAACAGGCCTACAAAAAAACCTAAAGTTAACTCTTATCATGTCCTTGGGATACACAGCCCACTCTATCTGGGACTCCAGCCATAAACAAATTGGTGGAACTAAAAAAATATATATATTTTTAATTTCAAGCATAAATTATGTCTGTCTGTCTCTCTAAATTTATCTATGTCTCAATATGTGTCTTTGTTTTTAGATAACATGAAGGTAATGAATACACAGGAACACTTTTATCTTCCTTATCCAGAACAGACTTTACTAGACTCTAACACAATATATTCTTTAAGCCTATAACTGTTGTTAATATAGCTTTATTTGTTTTAAATTTTTAAACTTACCAAAAGGAGATGTTTTGACAAAAGCAGAAAAACATTTCAAGGCATTGAAGGACATCTCCCTTCTTCTGCCCATTTGGTATCAAGACAGTTAACTAATCATTGGAAATCTAGGAAACTAATCTTACAGGGAAAGGGATATGCTTGTATTTCTCCAGATGGATCCAAGGAACTCACATGGTTTCCTCTTCAGAAGATTCAACCTAAGGGGGCCCCCAGCATTCAAACTAGAGATGAAACAACAAAATCCCCAAGAGGAAGAAATTCCAATACAAGCCATGGCTTTAAAAATTTCCAAAAAGCACCGCACTCCATGCCATCGACTTTATGATCTCCCTACTTGGGGACAGATAAAAACCCTTACTAATCAAGCTGAAAATCTGATTTCTCAATAGTGACTGCCTCGGAATCCTGAAAATATTTTTATTGCTATGTTTGCTTTGCTTCCTTTTGCTTCCCCCACTCAGGCTGACTTGATTGGTCACACTTATAGGGCTTATATACCTAACACCCCCCCTTTTATTGTAGGTTATAGAATGGACAGATATGGGACCAATTGTATCCACTAATGACTCAACACATACGCCCCCTCCTTGGAGCTTGGAGGGGCACTCTCATCCTGAGGAAGAAGAAAGACTAATTAACATTTCTCTAGGCTATGAAATCCTTCCTTTATGCATGGGCCCAACAAAATTATGTATTAATGTTAATCGACAAACATGGGCTTTCGTCCTGCCTCCAAAAAAGAACTTCCACACATTGCTTGGACTGTTTACTGCCCTGTCCTTTTATGAAAACCATGTCTATACTACCAAAACTCTAGGAAAATGACAAAAGTTAGAATGTAAGGGGTTTACTTATAAAGGACTCTTTCTTTCCTGCCTGGAGAAGTTCCTTTTGCATTTGTTGTAAAGCTGCTTTAGGAGGAAGGAGGGATATCTTTCTGTATCTCCAGAAAGAAAAGTTGCTCAGTCATGTCTGACTCTTTGCGATGCTATGGACGGTAGCCTACAAGGCTCCTATGTCCATCGGATTTTCCAGGCAAGAGTACTGGAGTGGGTTGCCATTTCCTTCTCCAGGGGATTTTCCCAACGCAGGGATCGAATCCAGGTCTCCCTCACTGCAGACAGATGCTTTACCGTCTGAGCTACCAGGGAAGCCTAAAGCTGTTTTCAGTTCAGTTCATTTCAGTCCCTCAGTCGTTGTCCGACTCTTTGCAACCCCAGGAATCGCAGCACACCAAGGCCTCTCTGTCCATCACCAACTCCCAGAGTTTACTCAAACTCATGTCCATCGAGTCGGTGATGCCATCCAGCCATCTCATCCTCTGCCGTCCCCTTCTACTCCTGCCCCAATCCCTCCCAGCATTAGGGTCTTTTCCAATGAGTCAAATCTTTGCATAAGGTGGCCAAAGTACTGGAGGTTCAGCTTCAGCATCAGTCCATCCAGTGAACACCCAGGATTGATCTCCTTTAGGATGGACTGGTTGATCTTCCTGCAGTCAAGACTCTCAAGAGACTTCTCCAACACCACAGTTTCAAGCATCAATGTTTGGTGCTCGGCTTTTCACAGTTCAACTCCACATCCATACATCCACTGGAAAACGTGTAGCCGTTGACCGGTGGACCTTTGTGCAATAAGTCTCTGTTTTTAATATGCTATCTAGGTTGGTCATAACTTTCCTTCCAAGCAGTAAGTGTCTTTTAATTTCATGGCTACAATCACCATCTGCTGTGATTTTGGTGCCCCCCAAAATAAAGTCTGACACTGTTTCCACTGTTTCTCCATCTATTTGCCATGAAGTGACGAGACCAGATGCCATAATCTTAGTTTTCTGAATGTGAGCTTTAAGCCAACTTTTTCACTCTCCTCTTTCACTTTCATCAAGAGGCTCTTTAGTTCTTCTTCACTTTCTGCCATAAGGGTGTGGTCATCTGCATATCTGAGGTGATTGCTATTTCTCCTGGCAATGTTGATTCCAGCTTGTGCTTCATCCAGCCCAGCATTTCGCATGATGTACTCTGCATATAAGTTAAATAAGCAGGGTGACAATATACAGCCTTGACGTACTCCTTTTCCTATTTGGAACCAGTCTGTTGTTCCATGTCCAGTTCTAACTGTTGCTTCCTGACCTGCATACAGGTTTCTCAAGAGGCGGGTCAGTTTGTCTGGTATTCCCATCTCTTTCAGATTTTTTCACAGTTTGTTGTGATCCACACAGTTGAAGGCTTTGGCATAGTCAATAGAGTGGAAATAGATGTTTTTCTAGAACTCTCTTGTTTTTTCGATGATCCAGCTGTTTTAGTGGTGCTTAATTCTCTTACCCTTTGCTTGTCTGTAAAGATTTTGATTTATCCATCAAATCTGAATGAAAACCTTGCTGGATAGAGTATTCATAATTGTGGGTTTTTCCCTTCATTACTTTGAATACATCATGTCATTCCCTTCTGCTGAAAAGGAAATCTTTTCGCTGAAAAATCAGCTGATAACCTTATCAGGATTCCCTTGTATATTATTTGTTGCTTTTTCCTTAATGCTTTGAATATTTTTTCTTTGTATTTAATTTTTACTAGTTTGGTTAATATGTGTCTCAGTGTGTTTCTCCCAGAATTTATTCTGTATTGAATTCTCTGACCTGCCTGGATTTGGGTAACCATTTTCTCTCCCATGATAGGGAAGTTTTAGACTATAATCTCTTCAAATATTTTATCAGGCACTTTTTCTCCTTTTATTCTCTTGGGGTTCCTATAATTTGAATGTTGGGGGGCTTAATGTTCCAGAGGTCTCTGAGACTGTTCTCATTTCTTTCCATTTTTTTTCTTTATTCTATTCCTTTGCAGTGATTTGCAGTATTCTGTCTTCCTGCTCACTTCTCCATTCTTTTTGGTTTGGGTAATCTGCTACTGATTCCTTCTAATGTATTTTTCATTTCAGTTATTGTATTATTCATTCCTGTTTGTTCATTAGGTTTTTTAGGTCATTTTAAAACATTTCCTATATTGTCTTGATCTGTGCCACCAGTCTTTTTCTGAGATCTTGGGTCATCTTTATTGTTACTAGTCTGAATTATTTTTTAGGTAGATTGCCTATCTTCTTTTCATTTAGTTGTTCTTGTAGGTTTTTATCTTGCTACATTATCTGCATCGTATTTCTCTGTCACATCATTTTGTCTGTTTTTGTAATCTCCTTTTCACAGGCTGTGGGAGCATTTAACCTATAAGGCCTGTGGGGCGTTAGTGAAGCTACATGGAGCTGGGGGAAACAGTCTCCACTCTGTATTTCTTGCTTCTGATGTCTGCCCCCTGGTGGATGAGGTTGGTCTAGGGGCTTCTGCAGACTTCCTTGTGGGAGGGAAGTCTGATGGGTGCTGTCTGATGGGTGAAGTTGTGTCTTGTCCCTTTGGTGAGAAGAACCACGTCGGTGGGTGTGTTTTGAGATGACTGTGAGCTTAGTATAACTTTAGGCAGACTGTCTGCTAATGGATTGGACTGTGTTCCTGCCTTGTTGGTTGTTTGGCCTGAGGCATTCCAGCATTGGAGTTTGTGGACTGTTGGATAGGGATGGGTTTTAGTGCCAAAATGGGAATATTTGGAAGAGCTAATGCCAGTTTGCATACCCTGGGATCTCTGCTACCAGTCACCTTGCCCCTACAGTGAGATCCATCCAACTCTTGCTTCCTGAAGTAAACCTCCAAGCCCCCTAGGTAGGTCTAGCCCAGGTTCCCATGGTTTTGCTGCCTTGTGCTCAGTCCCAGTCCATGTAGGTTGTTGTTGTTTTTGCTGCAAGATCTGTATTTAGTATGGATGACTGCCACATCTTTTTTCAGTGTATGCTAATCATTTTCCCCTTGATATGGAATTTGACTGGTGTTGTGGTGACCAGAACTTGTTCAGGATATTGAGGGGGACCTCTGCTTTGCTCTGTGGTTGTCACTGCCCTGCCAGGGGCAAGATCTCCTCAAAACTGTTAAAACAGAAGACACTAGATCTATTTCTTAACTGTGCTTCTGATTTGTGATGTGAAAAGATCCTTTAGCATTAAGAATAATCTTGGTTGTAGGTTTTTCCCATTCATCATTTTAAATATATCCTGCCATTCTCTTCTGGCCTTCAGAGTTTCTGCTGAAAGATCAACTGTTATCCTTATGGGTATCCCCTTGTATGTTACTTGTTGCTTTTCCCTTGCTGCTTTTAATATATTTTCTTTGTGTTTAATTTTTGTTAGTTTGGTTAATATGTGTCTTTGTGTGTTTTGCCTTGGGTTTATCCTGTATAGGACTCTCTGGGCTTCTTGGACTTGGGTGGCTATTTCCTTCCCCATTTAGGAAGTTTTAGACTATTATCTCCTCAAATATTTTCTTATGCACTTTCCTTTTGTCTTCTTATTCTGGGACACCTTTGATTCAAATGTTGGGACTTTTAACATTCTCCCAGATGTCTCTGAGGCTGTCCTAATTTCTTTTTATTCTTTTTTGTTTTTTCAGTTATGCTTCATTTATTGCCACCAGTCTATCTTCCAGCTCACGTATCCTTTCTTCTGCCTCTGTTTCTCTATTGTTGGTGCCCTCCAGAGTGTTTTTAATCTCAGAACTTGGGCAAACTCTGGGAGATGGTGAAGGACAGGGAGGCCTGGTGTGTTGCAATCCATGGGGTCACAGAGTCAGACATAACTGGGTGACTGAATGACATCAATTATTGCATTATTCATTACTGATAAACTGTTCTATATTTCTTCTAGGTCCTTGTTAAATATTTCTTGCCTATTTTCAGTCTGTGTCTCTAGTCTATTTATCTGTAACTCCATTTTGTTTTCAAGATTTTGGATCATCTTTACTATCACTATGCTGAATTCTTTTTCAGGCAGCCTCCCTATCTCCTCCTCTTTTGTTTGGTTTGGTGGGCATTTGCCATGCTTCTTCACCTGCTGAATATTTCTCTGCCTTTTCATTTTGTTTAGTTTGTTGTGTTTAGTGTCTCCATTCTGCAGGCTGCAGGGTCATAGTTTCTCTTAATTGTGAAGTCTGCTCCCTGTGGGTAGGGTAAGATGAGTGGCTTGTGAGGTTTTCTTGGTTGTGGGGACTTGTGTCCATGTTCTCATAGATGGAGCTGACTCTTATCTCTCTGGAGGGAAATGCAGTGTCCAGTAGAGAGTTTTGGGGTGTCTATCAGTTTTCATGGCTTTGGGCAGCCTGTCTTTTAATGTGAGGATTTTGTTCCTGTTTTGCTGGAGCATAAGCATGGGGTATCTTGCACTAGAGCTTTCTGCCTCTTGGGTGCAGCTTGATCTCAGTGTAGATATGGAGGTTTTGGGATGGGCTTTTAACTATTAATGTTCCCTGGGTCAGGAGTCCTATGACGGCTCAAAGTTCTGGAGTTGAGCCTTCTGCCTCTGGGTTTCAGCCCCCCTCTTACAGTAGTGTCAAGAGTTCTCCATCCATACAGCACAGAAGACAAAACTAAAAATTAGACTCTTAAAGGTACAAAATTAATACCAAAATAAAAAATTAAAAACCTAGAGATTAGATTCTCAAAAATACTATATAAAAATCAAACACAAATATATATATATGTGTGTGTGTGTGTATTTGTGTGTGTGTGTGTGTGTATGTGTGTGAATTCAGTATCAGATAATCCCTTGTGCCAGCTTGTACTTGTTCTCAAAGTTTACAGTTGCCCCTCAAATGCACAGTCTCAGCTTAACTGAAGGATTTTAATCTGTTGCACCTGCCACTTCTGGGGCAGTTCCCCCTTCTTTAGGTTAGGTTTGTTTCCTCTGCTTGCAAGTCTCTTCAGTGGCTAATCTGCACCCTGACATGAGGGAGTGAAAGGGGCCACTTATTTGGGCTCACTTGCTCAGTTGTGCTGTTGAGAGGGATGCACGTTGCAAACAAATACCTCTGGCATGTGTGGGGAGCACTCGCAGTGGGTGGGCCACACTGGGGTTGCCACAACCTAAGGTGGGGTTCACTTTCAGGTCCCAGCCACTCAGGCTCCCAGGTGCTCTGTGAGAACACAGTCTCAGATGGGTCGTGTGTCTTGTGCACTTCCCAGCTCCAAGCCACTCAGGCTCTCGCGTGTAACAAGTGTGGGTCTCATGATCTTCCCAGGTCCAAGTTGCTCAGGTTTCTGGGTGCATGGAGAGTGCACAGTCTCAGGTGGGCCATGAGTCTCATGCCCTTCCCAGGTCCAAGCTTCTCAGGCTCTTGGGTGTGTCACACATGCAGAGTCTCAGGTGGATCATGCATCTGGTGCACCTGCCAGATCCAAGCTGTTTGGGTTCCTGGGTGTGCCATGAGGACAGAGTCCCATGTGGGCCATGCATCTCCTTAGGGGAGTTGGTCTCAGGCTGTGACACTCCTGGAACATATGAACTGTCCAGGATCCCAGTATGACATGGTAGGCTACAGGCAACCTGCTCACAGTTTGATGGGAGATGTTGTTGAGATAGCAGTGGCCGCTTGCCTTCCACCTCTGGCTGTAGCACACCTGCCTCTCTGCCTCAGGGAGGGCCATAATGGGCAAACAGTTTGCTCTCCTTTGGTATTCTCTAAGGTATGATATTTTGTTCTGTGACTATGCCAGGGGTCACAGTGTGGTGTTAGAGCCTTCCTGGGGGAAAGGTCCTTTCTTTTTCTTTCTCTCTCTGGTTTTCCCTTGGTTTGGGTTGCTATGGCACATTAGCCCCCTCAGAGTGTCCTCAAGACATTCAACCATGATCCTTACCCTAAGGACCGACAATGCAGCCCACATCTCTGTGCCCATTCCCCACTCACTGTGGGCTGATGTGAGCCTGTGAGCTGCTTCTTGGCTGGTAATTGCTGTTCAGTGTGAATTCTGTGGTGATTTTTATTTTTTTGGTCATTCTGCTCTCTGAGATTCCAAAGCTCCCCACAGACTTCGCCCTTGAGAGGGTTTCCTATTGTGTGGAAACTTCTCCTTCACGACTCCCTCCCCAGGATGGGTCTCCGTCCCTAAATCCTTTGTCTCTTTTGTCACCTTTATCTTTTGTCTGACCTCATTTTGAACAGATTGGTTTGCCTTTCTGGGTATCTGTGGTCCTCTGTTTAGAAGTTCTTTTGTGGAAGTTGTTCCACATGCAGATGATCGTTTGACGTATTCGTGGGGGAGCAAATGGCCTCCCCATCCTATTCCTCTGCCATCTTGGGACCACCCCCCTACATTTAGGTTTTCAGTCCATTTGAGTTTAGTTTTCTGCATGGAGTTACAATGTATTAGAATTTCATTCTTTTACATGTAGCTGTCCAGTTTTTCCAACACCACTTAGTGAAAAGTCTGTCTTTTCTCCACTCTATATTCTTGCCTCCCTTTATTTTTCTTTTGGACAGTTTTGCATTTGTTTATTTGTTCTGGAAGTCATCCAAATTAACCTGTAATTCTAATAACTACAGATGCCAATGCAAAGTAATTTGAAGTGACAACGTATCAGTTTAAAGTGCATCCATAGCACTAGGTGTTACAATTTGTGTATACCAGGTTCAACCAGGGCATTCCATTATGAGAGTTACTGATTTTCAGCATAAACAGAAACATTTATAAAACAAATTATTCCACCAACTAATAGACTAACAGGGATGGTAATTTGTTTGTTCAGAAATAAGACAAATGACCTTTTATTTAATTGCTTTATCGTCAACTATCTGCTAATTATTTCAGATAGGTTTCCCATGTGTATTCATCTCTGAAAAATGGAAGACACTGGGCAAAACATCATATCTTCAAAAATTTTACAAGTAAATGACTGCTTTACTCAAATATCACAGAAACATTAACAAGCTGCATTCAATTTTTTAAAAATTCCTTTTCATTAATTTCAACTTGAAATTTCAAGAGGTAGAAATAATACATTACTTACAATATGTTCCTACCAAAACATGTATGAAACAAGTTTTCTCAATCAAATGTTTATTTTAAAGTATCAATTTTAATGAGGGAAAGAATTGATTCAAAGGTAATCAAGGTGTCTATGCAATATAACTACTTGGCTTACAATTAAAGAGTATTCAAGTAAGAAATATACAAAGTAAATTTTTAGAGATTTCCTTGGCAGTCCAGTGGTTAAACTCTGTGCTTACAAAGTAGGGGTATGGGCTTGATACCTGGTGGGGAACTAAGATCCCACATAGCATGTGGCATGGCCAAAATTTTTTTTCTAACTTCTTCTCCATTCTGAACCTATAAGAAACATCAAAATTGGTTGAAAATATGTATTTATTATATGGTAGAAAAAGCTGCTGATTCCTTATCAGTTTTTTTCTTTCAAATTTTAACCCACAAACTTTTATTAATTTCTTCAGATTGTACTCTAACTACAAAAATTTTATATAAAAATTAGAATGTGACTTCCTGAATTTTCAAAAAAAAAATGCCAAAGGCTTACTTATAACCATATGTTACTGTTACTGATTTTACATGATCAGTATTTATCTCCCTAAATATTGAGTATGTATTAAAATATATAATAATAACATTACATTTGTAAATCTTATTAACAGTATTATTTACACATGTCACTGAAATTGATCTTATAAAAGCATACTCATCAATGAAAATAAGTTATTGGTAAATCCTATATTTTCTTTTAGCTGGTATAGATGATTTAAATGAAAATATTATTTATCAGATAAATAAGACGCTATGCGCCCCAGAAATATGACAACAGCAAGCACAATCATGTTCTCTGAGGAGGAAACAAAATTGTTAAAGCTGCTTAGCAATGTTAATGTGATGCAAACTTTGTGCCTTGGCCATATGATGTAAAATAATAAAGATTTTACAAAGATGTATGGTTTATATACATGTTGTTTGACCATGCATAGCATGAAAATATAACTATATCTAATTAAAAGTTTAAAAAATCACACATACATAAGAACTTTTGTTTTACAATATTTTCTCATATTATTATAAGCTATAATAGAATTTTGAACATATTTATTATTAACTTTGTGATATTCATAAAGTTTACACAAGCTACCAATTTCGTACTGATCCCACTATTCTTAATATTTAACCAACTACTACAAAATGTGCTTTAAAAACATTACCACATATATAACATTATCATTTAAAGAAAATATATGCTTATCAATATCTGTATTCTTCCATTTGTGTATGATTGATATAAATGTATATTTGTTTGTTTATTTTGTTTAAATATATGTTAGTTTTTTTTTTGTTGTTGTTATAACTTTCTTGTGTGTGGGCTAAGTCGCTTCAGTTGTGTCTGACTCTTTGCAACCCTATAGTCTGTATCCTGCCAGGCTCCTCTGGTCATGGGATTCTTCAGGCAAGAACACTGGAGTGGGTTGCCATTTCCTTCTCCAAGGATAACTTTCTTAATACTCAGCTATGCTTTTCTTTCAGACTTTTAGAGAAATATTTCTGTTTTGACAGTAAAATATTATGAATTTCTTTTTAAATTAGAAATTTAATTTTAAATAAGAATAACTAAATTTTAGAGAAGTTTTAAGTTTGGAGAAATCTGAGCAAATAGTACAGAGTACCTACCTACCTCTTTTTCCCTCCACTCAATTTCCCAATTACTATGTTTTGAATTAGGGTGATTTATTTGTTACCATAATGATGAAACAATATTGGTAAATAATTATTAACTAAAGCTCATAGTTTACATGAAGGTTCTGTTTTAATGTTACACAATTCTATAGGTTTTAACAAATATTTAACAACATGTATTCACCATAGCAGTATTATATAGAGTAGTCTTACTGCCCTAAAATTCCTCTGTGGCCTAATTTATCCACCCTCTACCTATTTATTCGTTCTCCTTTCAACCCCTAACAACCACTATCTTTGTACTATCCATAGTTTTCCCTTTCCAGAATGTTGCATAATAGTAATCAAACAATACGTAGTCTTTTCAGACTGGCTCCTTTCACTTAGGAATATACATTTAAGGTTCCCTCATGTGTTTCATGGCTTCATGGTTCATTTATTTGCTTTTAATCTCCAGTGGTCTATTGTGTGGATGCACCATAGTGTGCTTATACATTCATCAACTGAAAAAAATCTTGGTTGCTTCTAATTTTTAGAAATTATGTTTCTACAAAAAATGTTACTACAAACATTTGGGTGTGAGTTTATGTGTGGATATAAGATTTTAGTTCATTTGGTTAAATAATTAGGGGTCTGACTGCAGGAATGTATGGCAAGGCTATGTTAAGCTCTGTCATATGTTTTGTAAGGAACAAATTCTTTCAAAGTGCCTGTACCATTTTGAAGTCTCACAAGCAATGAATGCAGAGTTCTTATAGCTCTGTATCCTGATCAACATTGGGTGCTTTTGATGTTTTGAATTTTAACGATTCTGATAGATATGTAGTCATAACACGTTGTTTAAATTTCCAAGTCTGTAATGATGTTGAACCTCTTTCCTTTTAATGTTTAAGTAATTTTTTTCAGTTACGTGGATTTTTTGAAAAATTAATTAATTTTAATTGGAAGCTAATTACTTTACAATACTGTGGTGGTTTTTGCCATATCAATATGAATCAGCCATGGGTGTACATGTGTCTACATACCCTGAAACCCCATCCCACATCCCTCCCCACCCTATCCCTCTGGGTTGTCCCAGAGCACCAGCTTTGAGTGCCCTGTTTCATGCATAGAACTTGCACTGGTCATCTAGTTTACATATGGTAATATACATGTCTCAATGCTATTCTCTCAAATCATCCCACCCCCGCCTTCTCCCAGAGTCCAAAAGTGTGTTCTTTACATTTGTTTCTCTTTTCCTGCCTTGCATATAGGATCGTTGTTACAGTCGTTCTCAATTCCATATATATGCATTAATACACTGTATTAGTGTTTCTCTTTCTGGCTTACTTCATTCTGTATAATAGGCTCCAGGTTCATCCACCTCATTAGAAGTGACTCAAATACATTCCCTTTTTATAGCTGAGCATTATTCCATCATATATATGCACCACAACTTCCTTATCCATTCATCTGCTGATGGACATCTAGGTTGCTTCCATGTCGTAGCTATTGTAAACAGTGCTGCAATGAACATTGGGGAACATGTATCTCTTTCAATTCTGGTTTCCTTGGTGTGTGTGGCCAGCAGTGGGATTGCTGGGTCATATGGCAGTTCTATTTCAAGTTTTTTAAAGAACCTCCACACTGTTCTCCATAGTGGCTGTACTAGTCTGCATTCCTACCAACAGTGTAAGAGGGTTCCCTTTTCTCCACACCCTCTCCAGCATTTATTGTTTATAGACTTTTTGATGGGAGCCATTCTGACTCACGTGAGATTGTACCTCATAGTGGATTTTATTTGCATTACTCTGACAATGAGTGATGTTGAGCATCTTTTCATGTGTTTGTTAGCCATCTGTATGTCTTCCTTGGAGAAATGTCTGTTTAGTTCTTTGGCCCACTTTTTGATTGGGTCATTTATTTTTCTGGTATTGAGCTGCATGAGCTGCTTGTATATTTTAGAGATTAATTCTTTGTCAGTTGTTTCATTTGCCATGATTTTCTTCCCATTCTAAATGCTGCCTTTCACCTTGCTTACAGTTTTCTTCATTTTGCAAAAGCTTTTAAGTTTAATTAGGTTCCATTTGTTTTTATTTCCATTACTCTGGGAGGTGGATCCTAGAGGATCTTGCTATGATTTATGTCAGAAAGCATTCTGTCTATGTTTTCCTCTAAGAGTTTTATAGTTTCTGGTCTTACATTTAGATCTTTAATCCATTTTGAGTTTATTTTTGTGTATGGTGTTAGAAAGTGTTCTAGTTTTATTCTTTTACAGGTGGTTGACCAGTTTTCCAAGCACCACTTTTTAAAGAGACTGTCTATTCTTCATTGTATATTTTTGCCTCCTTTGTCAAAGATAAGGTGTCCATAGGTGCATAAATTTACCTCTGGGCTTTCTATTCTGTTCCATTGATCTATATTTCTGTCTTTGTGCCACTACCATACTGTCTTGATGACTATAGCTTTGCTGCATAGTCTGAAGTCAGACAGGTTGATTCCTCCAGTTCCATTGTTTCTCATGACTGCTTTGGCTCTTAGAGATTTTCTGTGTTTCCATGCAAACTGTGAAATTATTTTTCTAATTCTATGCAAAACATTGTTGGTAGCTTGATAGGGATTGCATTGAATCTATAGAATGCTTTGGTTAGTTTACTCATTTTCACTATATTGATTCTTCCAATACATGAACATGGTATATTTTGCCATTCATTTGTGTAATTTTTGATTTCTTTCATCAGTGTTTTATAGTTTTCTATATATAGATCTTTTGTTTCTTTAGGTAAATTTATTCCTATGCATTTTATTATTTTTGTTGCAATGGTGAATGGGATCATTTCATTAATTTCTCTTTGTTTTTTTTTTCATTGTTAGTGTGTAGGAATACAAGGGATTTCTGTGTATTAATTTTATAACCTGAAACTTTACTATATTCATTGATTAATTATAGAAAAGAGAAGATGAAACAGAAAGGGACCAGCACCTCTGCCAGGGAGCTGAGGGTGAGGAGAGGTTCATACACCCAAAGAAACCCCCCATGGTGAGAAAATCACCTGGAACAGAGAAGGAGCTTCAGGGGATCAGATATGAAGGGGAATGCAGCAGCTGGTCTGTGGAAAGCAGGACAGAGTCATATCTGTGCACAGTCCTGCACACACCAGCCTGCATCATGTGTCTCTTGTTGCCGAGGGGGACTGGGTGCTGGGTTTTGGAGACTGAAACCAGGAGGATATAACTGTTGGCTGTGAAGAGACAGCCTGAAGGGATGGGAGTAAGGAACTCCACAACTGGAAAAGTGTGGAAAAAGCCCAGACCGCCATAGAAGCAAAGTGACATTGGTAAGTGGTGTGCAACAGATGTGGCTGTCATTGTAATCCTCTCCCCACCCCCCAACTGCCTGCCCTTGAGGGGAACCCATCTTAACAGGCTTGCTCATACCTCAAGCCAAGAGCTCTTCCAGTTGTGCAGGCTCCAGGGTCCTGAACCCTACTCCTGTCCAAACCATCTCAGGAATCAGCCATGGGTGCCCCAGCCTGAGACAAGAATCTGCCTATGCAGGAAGGAAATAAGTGCTAGAGCATAGATTTAGGTGAGAGGGCCTTGGGAGAGGACCACTGTTGGGTCCATAGTGACAACCTGAAGGGACAAGAAGGAGGATCTCCGCTGTATAGACACAATGTGAAGGAGTGGGAGTAAGGGGATCCATGGCCAAGAATGCTCCTGGAGTTAGGTGGGGTCTGCCTTGGAAACTATCACCATTGTTGAGTGGCAAACAAGGAATGGTGCTGCTATCATGGACACTCTCTTCACACAACAGACCCTGCCTCCATGGGCACTGGGAGGAACTCCCACCAAAGCAAGCTTGCTTCAGTCTGTTGTAACTTCCTGCTGATCTCTGTCACCATAGACACCAGAATGGAATCCCATCAGAGCAAGTATTAAAACTGGTTCCCCAGCTTTAGCCACCTTATCCATCCCCAGAATGAGTGAGCAACTGTGCCCTGATCAGCTTCTGCTTTTGTCTCCTCTCACCTAGGCAGAGAACAGATGCCTGGGGTGGCCCACACATAGAATTGGGGCCAAAACTAAAGCTGGATCCCAAGGACTGTGTGACTAAGGAAGAGGAATGGAAATCTCTCCATGCAAGAGAAAAAAAACCTCAGATTAGATCCCTGTGATCAGCTTGGTAAACCCTGCATCTGTGGGAATACCTGAATGGACAATGAGCACTTCCATAACTGAGACTAGTCTAGCTTCAGTAACTGTGAACTTTGGGTATAAGTACACATGGGAGTTGGGCCAGGTAAGAGTCTGAGTCACGGTGCCCACAGCAGGTTCAGAGGCCAAACTAGAGGCATTGGAGGGTCACCTGGAGAGGTAGAGCTTTGCTGTGGATCACTGTGAAAGCAAAGACACTGAGAGTGGATGCTATATATATATATATATATATTCCCCTCGCCCCATAGCATATATATATGCATAGCATATATATATGCATATATATATATGCATATATATATATGCATATATATATACGTTTGTTTTGTTTTCTGCTTTTTATTACTTTATTTTTATTTATCATCTTTTCTCTTACTTTTAATGTATTTTTTTCTATTTTTAACTTTTTATTGTTCTGTGGCTTTTTGTTTCTGCTTTTTGTTTTGTTTTCTTTATATTTTTTGATGTGTGTTTTTGTTGATTTTGTTTTGTTTTTCATCTTGGACTTTGTTTGTTTCATTTTTCCTTCTCTTTTTTGATGTTGTTATTACTATTATTGGGTTTTTTTTTAATTTCTCTTAGATTTTTGTCTGCTTTTTTTCTGTTCCTTCTTTCTTTTTGTGGGGACTTGGCTGATGCTTTTGAACTGTGGTGTTGGAGAAGACTCTTGAGAGTCCCTTGGACTACAAGGAGATCAAATCAGTGAATCCTAAAGGAAATCAATCCTGAATATTCATTGGAGGGACTGATGCTGAGGCTGAAGCTCCAGTACATTGGCCACCTGGTGTGAAGAGCCAACTGATAAAAAAAGACCCTGATTATGGGAAAGATTGACGGCAGGAGGAGAAGGGGATGACAGAGAGTGAGATGGTTGGATGGCATCACAGAACAATGGACACAAGTTTGAGCAAACTCCGGGAGATGGTGAAGGACAGGGAAGCCTGGCACGCTGCAGTCCACGGGGTTGCAAAATGGCAGACAAGACTCAGCAACTAAATAACAACAGGACTTGGGCCTGTGACACTGGGGTGTGATAACTGAACCCAGGATGCTGGAACACCAAAAAATTCCCACCTACAGGCAATTTTATTAGTCTGCATGAGCTCACCTGGAGTTCTCTGTCTCTACACCAAGACCTGGCTAAACCAAACTGCCTTCAGGCTCCAGTGCTGGACGTCTTAGGTCAAACAACTAGCAAGACAGGAACACAGCTCCAAACATCAGCAGACAGGCTGCCCAAAGTCATAATTAGCTAACAAACATATCATAGCACACCCCATGACACAGTCCTGCCCATCAGAGAGATAAGATTCAGCTTTACCCACCAAAGCACAGGCACTAGTACTTCCCACCAGGAAGCCTACACAAGCCCTAGGATCAACCTCACCCACCAGGTGGCAGACACAAAAGAAACAGAAACTATGACCCTGCATCCTGTGGAAGGGAGACCACAATATAATAAGACAAAAATGACATGACAGAGAATTATGTTACAGACAAAGAAGCAAGGTAAAAACACACAAGAACAAATAAATGAAGATGAAATAGGCAATCTACCTGAAAAAAGAATTCAGTAATGACAGTAAAAATGATTCAAGGGGCTTCCCTGGTGACTTACTGGTCACCTGCCAATGCAGGAGACACAGGCTTGTTCCCTGGTTCAGGAAGATCCCACATGCCATGAGACAAATAAGACCATGTGCCACAACTATGGAGCCTATGCTCTAGAGCCCAGAATCTGAAACTTCTGAGCCAACATGCTATAAGTACTGAACCTTAACACTCTAGAGCCTGTGCTCCGTAACAGGAGAAGCTTCTACAATGCAAAGCCTGTGTACCGCGACTAGAGTAGCCCCTGCTTGCCACTTACTAGAAAAAAGCCTGTGCAGCAACTAATGCTCAGCACAGCCAATTAAATAAATAAAACTATTTTTTGAAAAGATGATCCAAGATCTTGAAAACTGAATGGAGGCGTGGATTGAGAAGATATAAGAAATGTTTAACAAGGACAAACAAGAAAGAACAAATAAACAGTGATGAACAAAGCAATAACTAAAATGAAAAATATACTAGAAGGAATAAACTGCAGAATAACTGAGGCAGAAGAATAGATAAGTGAGCTGGAAGATAGAATGGTAGTTCTTATTTTTCTTTCTCCTTTTATCTCTTCCTTTCTGTTTGTAAGTGTGTGAATTTCTTTGGTTGTTCTTGGATGTTGAATATTGCTTTCACCATTTTTCTTGGGGTTTTGTCTTCTGTGCTGAGTGACCTGGGAAGTCTTGGTGCTACAGTAAGGGGTCAGGCCTGAATCTCCAAGAAGGGAGATCTGAGTAAAAGATTTTGGGTTACCAGAGAACTTCAACCCCATGAAACATTAATTGGTGAGAGCTCTCCCAAAGGCCTGTATCTCAACACTAAGACCAGGTCTCACTCAAAGGTCAGCAAGCTCCAGTGCTGGACACATCATGCCAAACCTTCAGCAAAACAGAAACACAACAAAACACTGCCTACTAGAAAATAGACTACCCATAGCCATACCATGCCCATAGAAACCATAATATACACTACTGGACACAGCACTGCCCTTAAGAGACACAAGATCTAGCTCTGTCTACCAGAACACAGTCACAAGAAACTCCAACCAGGAAACTTTCACAAGGCACTGGTCCAAATCCACTCACAGGGGGAAGACCCCACAGATAAGAGGAACTAAAATCTTTCTAGCCTGCAGAGTGAAAACCGTAAACAAAGTAAATTAAACAAAATGCAAAGACAGAGAAATATGTAGCAGGTGAAGGAATGTGGTAAAAACCCACAGACCAAGCAAATAGGCAAACTACCTGAAAAATAATGCAGAGAAATGATATTATAGATGATCCAAAATCTTGGAAATAAAAAAGGACACAGGAAAATAGAATGGAGGGACAGATTGGGAAGATACAAGAGATATTAAAGAAGGACCTAGAAGAAACAAAGAATGGACAATCTGCAATGAACAATACAATAACTGAGATTAAAAATACACTAGAGGTAATCAATAGCAAAATGACTGAGACAGAAGAATGGATAAATGCTCTGGGAGACAGAATGAAGCAAAGCAAAAAAAAGAAAAAAAAGAATAAAAAGAAATGAGGACAGTCTCAGAGATTTCTGAGACAACATTAAGTGCACCAACAGCCAGACTATATGGGTTCCAGAAGAATAAGGAAAAGAAAGGATGTGAGAAAATATTTGAGGAGACTATAGTTGAAACTTCCCTAACATGGGAAAGGAAATAGCCATCCAAGTCCAGGAAACCCAGACAGTCTCATACAGGATAAACCCAAAGAGAACCATGCCAAAAAATACATTAATCAAACTAATGAAAATTAAACACAAAGAAAACTTATTAAAAGCAGCAAGGGAAAAGAAATAAATAATATACAAGGAGATCCCCATAAGGCTAACAGCTGATGCTTCAATAGAAACTCTGCAGGCCAGGAGGGACTGGCAAGATATACTTAAAGTAATGAAAGAAAAAAATATATAACCAAGATTACTGTAGCCAGAAAGGATCCCATTCAGATTCAAAGGAGAAATAACAAGCTTTACAGATAAGAAAAAGTTAAAATAATTCAGCATTGCAACAAATTCTGTAGGAACTTTTCTAGATAGGAAGCACAAAAGAAAGAAAAGGCCCAAAAAACAAACATCAAAAGAATAAAAGTAATGATAATAGGATCATATACATTGATAATTATCTTAAAAAATGATTGAATGCTTCACCCAAAAGATACAGATTGGCAGAATGGATAAAAAAGCAAGACCGCTATACATGCTGTCTAAAAGACACCCACTTCAGACCTAGGGACACATACAGAGTGAAAGTGAGGGGCTGGAAAAGTATTCCATGCAAATGGAAATCAAAAGAAAGCAGGAGTAGCAATACTCATATTAGAGAAAATAAACTTTAAAATAAATAACATTACAAAAGACAAGGAAGGACACTACATAATAATCCAGGTATCAATCCAAGAAGAATGTGTATGTATACACACACACCCAACATAGGTTCACCTGAATACATAAGGCAATGCTAACAACAGTTTAAGGGGAAAACATCAGTAACTCATTTCAAACATTTCTTCTGACCATAACACCATTAAGATTAGATATCAACTACAGGAAAAAGGGGCTCCCAAGGAGGGTCAGTGGTAAATAATCTACCTGCCAATTTGGAGACATAGGAAATGCAGGTTTGATCCCTGGGTCTAGAAGATCCCCTAGAGTAGTAAATGGCATCCTGTTCCTGTATTCTTGCCTGGGAAATCCCATGGACAGAGAAGTCTTATGGGCTACAGTCCATGGGCTCACAAGGAGTTGGGTTCGACTGAGATTCTGAGCCTGCACACAAAACAAGAAAGAAACTTAAAAAAGCAAAAGCAACATGGAAGCTAAGCAATACACTTCTGAATAATGAACAGGTCACTGAAGAAATAAAAAATAAAATAAAAAATATACCTAGAAACAAGTGACAATGTAAACACAACTCAAAACCTATAGGATGCAGGAAAAGCAGTTCTAAGAGGGAAGTTTATAGCAATACAAGCCTACCTAAAACAACAAGAGAAACAGAAATTAAACAAACTAACCCTACACCTAAAGCCACTAGAAAAAGAACAAAACCCCTAAAGTTAGTAGAAGGACAGATGGACAGATCATCCAGACAGAAGATTAATAAGGAAACACAGCCTTAATGACACATTAGATCAGATATGTTTAACTGAAAGGATATTCCATCCAAAAGCAACAGAATACACTTTCTTCTCAAGTGTCAGAGAACATAAGATATTCTCCAGTATAGATCAAATCTTGGGTCACAAATCAAGCTTCAGTAAATTTAAGAAAACTGAAATCATTTCAAGCATCTTTTCAAAACAAAATGCTATGAGATTAGAAATCAATAACAGGAATAAACTGTAAAAAAATACAGAAAAGCTAAACAATATGCTTATAAATAACCAAGTGACAACTGAAGAAATCAAAGAGAAAATTAAAAAAAAACACCTAGAAACAGATGACAATGAAAACACGATGACCCAAAACCTGTGGGATGCAGCAAAAACAATTCTACAATCCTACCTCAAGAAAAAGAAAAAAAAAAATCTCAATTAAGCATGCTGTCTAACAACTAAAGCAACCAGAGAAAGAAGAACAAAAATAACCCAAAGTTAATATAAGGAAAGATATCATGAAGATCAAAACAGTATGGTACTGGCACAAAAACAGAATTATAGATCAGTGGAAATGGATAGAAAACCAGAAATAAACTTACACACCTATGGTTATCAAACAGATGATGAAGGGGGCAAGAGTATATAATGGAATAAAGATGAGTCTTTTCAATAAGTCATGTTAGGAAAATTGGGCTGCTACTACTAATTCACGTCAGTCGTGTCCGACTCTGTGTGACCCCATAGATGGCAGCCCACCAGGCTCCCCCATCCCTGGGATTCTCCAGGCAAGAATATAGGAGTATTTCTCCAGGCAAGAATACAGGCCATTTTCTTATCCTGTGCATGGAAGTGAAAAGTGAAAGTGAAGTCGCTCAATGGTGTCCGACTCTTAATGACCCCATGGACTGCAGCCTACCAGGCTCCTCCATCCATGGGATTTCCCAGGCAAGAGTACTGGAGTGGGTTGCCATTGCCTTCTCCAGGAAAATTGGGCAGCTATATGTAAAAGAATGAAACTACACTTCCTAACAGCATACACAAAAGTAAACTCACACTGGATTAAAGACCTAAATGTAAGGCCAGACACTATAAAACTCTTATAGGAAAAGATAAACAGAACACTCTTTGACATAAATCAGTAAGATCTTTTTTGACCCACCTCCAAGGATAATGAAAATATAAACAAATAAAAACAAGTGGGGCCTAATTATACTTAAATCTTTTGTACAGCAAAGGAAATCATAAACAATATGAAAAGACAACTCTCAGAATGGGAGAAAATATTTGCAAATGAAGCAAATGAAAAGGGATTAATCTCCAAAATATACAGCTTATGCAACTCAATATTTTTTAAAAGCCAATCAAAAAATGGGTAGAAGACCTAAATACATATTTCTCCAAAATAGACATAGGGATGGCCAACAAACACATGAAAAATACTCAACATCACTAATTATTAGAGAGAAACAAAGCAAAACTACAATGAGGTGTCACTTCCCACCAGTGAGAATGACCATCATCAAAAATTTTACAAACAATAAATGCTAGAGAGGGTGTGGAGAAAAGGGAATCTTCCTACCTTTTGAAAGGAGTATAAATTGATAAAGCCACTATGAAGGACAGTATGGAAGTTTCTTAAAACTAAAAATAGAACTACCATATAACCCAGGAATCCCAGTACTGGTCATATACCATGAGAAAACCATTACAGAAGAAACATAAACCACATAGTGTTCATTACAGCACTATTTACAATAGCCAGGAAATGGAAGCAGCCTAAATGTTCATCAACAGAGGAATATATAAGGAAGAGGTGGCACATATATACAAAGGAATATTCAGTTCAGTTCAGTTGCTCAGTCGTGTCTGATTCTTTGTGACCCCATGGACTGCAGCACGCCAGGCTTCACTGTCCATCACCAGCTCCCAGAACTTGCTCAAACTCATGTCCATAAAGTCAGTGATGCCCAACCATCTCTCATCCCCTGTTGTCCCCTTCTCCTCCTGCCTTCAATCTTTCCCAGCATCAGGGTTTTTTCCTAATGAGTCAGTTCTTTGTATCAGGTGGCCAAAGTATTGGAGCTTCAGCTTCAGCATCAGTCCTTCCAAAGAATATTCAGGACTGATTTCCTTTAGGATTGACTGATTTGATCTCCTTGCAGTCCAAGTGACTCTCAAAAGTCTTCTCCAACACCACAGTCCAAAAGCATAAATTCTTTGGTGCTCAGCTTTCTTTCTGGTCCAACTCTCACATCCATACATGACTACTGGAAAAACCATAGCTTTGACTAGACAGACCTTTGTTGGCAAAGTAATGTCTCTGCTTTTTAATATGCTGTCTATGTTTCTCATAGCTTTTGAAATTAAAAGATGTTTGCTCCTTGGAAGAAAAACTATGAATGGAGTATTAATGAGCCATTAAAAATAATAAAGTAATGCCATTTGCAGCAACATGGAGGAAACTGGAAATTATCATACTAAGGGAAGAAAGTTAGCCAGAGAAAGAAAAATATCATATGATATCACTTATCTGTGGAATCTTAAAAAATGATACAAATGAACTTATCTACAAAATAGAAACAGACTCACAGTCTTAGAGAAAGAACTTATGGTTACCCAGAAGAAGGGTGGTGTGGGAGACAGATAGGCTGTGAGCTTGGGACTGACACAAGTCTATTTTCAAAACAGATAGCCAACAAGGAGCTGTGTATAACACATATATACATATGTGTATATACATATATACATTATATATAATATATATGTATACATGCATATATAATAACATATACATATATAAATATACATATATGATATGTATTATACATGCATAATATATACACATATGTATTATACATATACATATGTAATATACACATATATAATATGTATTATGCATATACATATATGTATAATATACATATACATATATAACATATACATATATATGCATATGTATATACACATATAATATACATATATAATATGTATTATACATATATTATGCATATACATATATAACATATACATATATACATATATACATATGTATATGTATATACATATATAATATACACATTATATAACACATATATGTTATATATGCATATACATATACAATATACATATATACAATATGTATATATACCTATGTAATATATACACACATATATGATATATATACATATATATTAATAACATATACATATATACATATATATGTGTACACATATACATATATTATACATATATATTATATATATACATATACACATATATACATATATAATATACATATATACATATGTAATATATATTCATATACATATATACACATATACATATATAATAATATATATGATATATATACATATATACCTATATAACATTATATTATATACATGTATATATATACATATATATATACAATCTCAAATACAGTGCCCTCCTTTGTTACATGGACAGTTAAAAACAGTGGCCCTTAAAGCTTGAGGTAAAATTACTCCACAAGAAAAACCTACAGGTAGCTACACTAAAATACTGCAAAGACCTAGTGAAAATTATGCTGATTTTTTAGCTAGATTAGAAACTGCTATTTCCTGTACTGTAATTGGAAAAGAAGCTAAAAGACAACTAGAGAAATTACTTGCTTATGAAAATACAAATCAAGAATGTCAAAAGGCTATAGCCCCAATTTGTGAGACAGGCACTATTACTGATTATTTGAAGGCTTGTCACAATCTAGGATCAAAAACTCAAAAAGATGCAAATGCTAACTAACCATGGTTGCTGCCTTAAGAAAGGGAAATGAAGGATGCTTTACATGTGGAAATAAGAACCATTTAAAAAAGGGACTGCCCTAAGAAAGCTAATAAAAAACCTCCAAAAATCTGCCCTCACTGCCGTAGAGGAATGCATTGGGCCAAAGAGTGTAAATCTAAATTTGATATTGAAGGGAAACCTATTCCAGGAAACTCCAAGCAGGGGAACCCCCACCCCCAGGTCCCCTCCAACAAAAACCAGGGGCAAATTCCATCATTTCCCTCAAACCCTCAACATCTGGCAGTGCTGCCTTCAATATACCAGTCCTAAATGACTTTCTCCTTTACCCTCAAGCAGTCCCCTCTAGAATACCTACCAGACTTTTTGGGCCCCTACCCCCACAAACCTTTGGTCTTTTACTTGGCCAATTTAGTTTGACTTCTAAAGAAATTACTGTTCACCCTAGAGTAATTGATTCAGATTATATAGGAGAAATTCAAATTATCATGTCATCTCAGATTTTATGGCAATTTAAAAAAGGGAGATAAAATCACTCAATTACTCCTTCTACCTCACATCTATTAACTCCTCTAATAATGTACAGACAGGCAGATTGGGCAGTACAGATCAAAAACAGTCCTTATGGGCATCATTGGTATCTGAATTTCCCTGACCGACTATAAATATCAAAATTAATGCTAAAAGATTTTCTGGTCTCTTCGACAATGGATCTGATATTACTATTATTTCCAAACATTTATGGCCCAAATCCTGGCCTGTACAAAAAAGTTCTTGCCAAATTGCAGAGATTTCTCAAACCAAAGTAAAAGAGGTTTATCAGAGTACCCAAATTTATCCATGTGAGAGACCAGAAGGCCAACCTACAACATTAAGACCTTATGTGATAGATGCACCACTTAATCTAATAGGAAGGGACTTACTTATGCAATGGCAAACTCAGATATACATTCCACATTTTTTCCTAGGGGCCACTGCTCATTTAACAAATGATATAATTATTAAAATAACTTAAAAGAATGATGAGCCTATTTGGACAGAGCAATGGCCCCTCACGAAAGAAAAATTACAGGCGGCTAAGTAACTTGTGCCATTATTCATATCCAATGCTGTACATATATACCTGATATGAGCACTAACGTTACTCATTTTACTAAACACATGAACAAGATTATTGGGACTATGGATACTCCTAAAGCCTCAATTGCCACACTTTGGGAGACGTTAACTATTTCCCCATGGCGAAAAACTATCTTAATTACAATAAATCTGATTGTTTTGTTTTTGCTGTTTGCTCGCTGTCTCTGTAACTGTGTAACTGGATTTGTTTCTAGTCGCATGAAAGCTTTTAAGTTACAAATGGTTGCTCAAACTCCTGCTACTGCTGCAGCTTCTTTAGAGACAACACTCCTTGTCAGCCCAGAAAGAATTATGGAAGGAAAATGATGCCCCTTTTCCCTAGGCAACATAATTCACCTAAAAGAAAAGGGGGGTAATGAGAGGGTAACAGGTAGGAAGGCCAGGGGTCTCCAAATGGAGGCAATAGGCTGCAAGTGTCAGAAATTTTTATCTCTCTTGAGTGGAATGATGAAACAAACTAGCGGTGTTTTTTTTTTCCTTCTCTATACAAATTTAAAAGGAAGTTTCTTGTAAAATACTGTTGCCATAATGACACCTGATTTCACTTGAAGTTAACACTTCCCAAACCCTGAGTTAACCAATGCATTTTTCTTATGGAAATGTTTGTCTTAAGCTATGTTAATGTGCTTTACATTTACCCCAGACTCTGTCTTCAAGTCGGTTCCACCTAATGGCTCAGAACCTACTTGACAAACAAGTATGTTATACTCAGATATTGTTCCCCTAATCTATGTAAATGAAACTATTTTTATGGTAATTGGCCCTTCTACAAGATTCAAGTCAATCGTTTTATGGCCTGGGATGAATCATCTGGTGCCAAGATTATCCCAAAATGCATCTTATAGATGAGGGGCCTGGTGCCATTCTGAGTTTTAAGACATTCCTTTCTTTTCATTAACAGACTGCTAGTGACTATATAACATCCAGCTGAAGACTAGCAGAGGGGTACTCTTTCTGCCCCCTTTTGATGCCTATGTCAGAAGCTTTCTCTATCTCCTTTATACTTTAATAAAACTTTATTACAAATAAATCTCAATTTCAGAACACATTACACACTTCTACCAATTTCCAAATAGCTTTTCTGAAATATTTTATAGAAATTTAATTTCATTATCCTTCTGGTAAGCTGTGAAATTTTTTCACAAATACTAAATTTATTATTTCCCACATTATCAGCTCACAGCCTATACCACAAGCTGAGGTTTTTTTATACAGATGGGACTAAAAATGCCAAAACAGCATTCTTGTCTCTCAAGGAATATAGTCTTTTACACTAAATTTCATTCTGCTAAACAGAATAAATTATATGCTCTTATTCAAGTTATTTGCCTACATCCTTACCCCATTAATATAGTCTCTGATTCTATATATTCTGTTTTTGTATTAAAAAATACAGAAACCTCCACCATAAACTCCAATCAACCTATTATTCAACAACTCTTTTTGAACTACAATCTGTTATTAAAAACTGCACTTCTCCTGTTTATGTTATGCATACAATCTTTTTCTATTAAACATATTACAGGTATTCTTTATAATCCACAGACACAAGACATAGTCAAATGAACACATCACACACTAAAGTTACAAATAAAAAAAAAATTAAATAGGGGGAATACACAGGAACACTACTGTCTTCCTTATCTAAAGCAGACTTCACTAGATTCCAACATAAAATATTTTCTAAACCTATAACTATAGTTAATACAGCTTTATTTGTTTTAAAATTTTTAAACTTGCCACAAGGAGATATCTTGACAAGAACAGAAAAGCATTTCAAGGAATTAAAGGATACTTCTCTTCCTCTGCCCATTTGGTACCAAGATGGGTTAACGAAACAATGGAAATCTGGGAAGCTAATCTTACAGGGAAAGGGATATGCTTGTATTTCCCTGAGATGGATCCAACAAACTCATATGGAAGATTCGACCCAAGGGGGCCCCTGGCATTCAAAATGGAGATGAAACAACAAGAACCCCAGGAGAAAGAAATTCCAGTACAGGCCACGTCAGCTCTAAAGATCTCCAGGAAGCACCGCCCTTGGCGACTTCAACCCTATGATCTCCCCACTTGGGGGCAAATAAAATCCCTTACTAATCAAGTTAAAAATCTGGTTTCTCAACAGGAAATGCCTCAGAGTCCTGAAAACCTTCTTATCACTATGCTCTCTCTGTTGGCCTGTGCGACCCCCACTCGAGCCGGATTAACAAATCAGACTTAACTGGGCTTACTTACATAACCCCCCTTTATTATAGGTCATAAAATGGACAGAGAAAAGACCAATTCTATCAACCAGTGACTCCACCCATATGCCCCCTCCCTGGAACTCTCACACCCTGGGGAGGAAGGAAAACTAGTTAACATTTCTTTAGGCTCCATTGTGCCTAGGCCCAGGGAAATTATGCATAAATGTCAGCCGACAAACTTGGGCTTTCGTTCTGCCTCTAAAAGAAGACCTTCGTACATTGCTTGGATTATTTACTCTGTGAACCATGTTTACACTACTGAAACTTTAGGGAAAGAGTTAGGGAAAGAACAAAAAACATTATGAAACATTACCATGACAAAGGACTTCTTGGCTAGTTTGACGATGGAATGACATCCCCTCATCCTAAAATCATCCTCTATAAACAGAGTGGGCCTGAACAATGAGACATCTGAAAACTTGCTGCCAGCACCAAAGAACTTGGGACTTGGACCGGACATTTCACAGGGACCAGTCATGGTCATTTCTTTTGCTATAATCAGTCATATCTTATACAGGCCTGTGTCCCACTTCCTTTTGTTATAGCCATAGAAAATTTACAATTTAATAAGACTTTACTTTCTGTAACTTGTATTAATTGCCAATTTTGTGTTATTCCTGTTCATTTCAATCATAATGTCTACAACTGAGAACAAATCAAATTTCATATACAAAACATACATGATAATGCCTCTCTGAATGTGCAATTACTGCAAAAGGAAATCTTTGAAACTTTTTCTAAACATCTGCCCTCTTCCACTAATTTGGAAACGTTAGCTAAACAGTTCGCAGATCAGTTGTATGGGCTAGACTCACGAAGATGGTTTCAAAGTATGACCCACAGCATTGGGTCTGGAACTGTAACTCTGGTGATTGTCTTGGTAATTATATTTGTTGTTTATCATTGCCTTTCTATAAGGTTGGTTAATACTAACCAAACTCATTTGGTCAGGACCTTTTTACAAATATAAAAAAATAGAGGGAATTGTCAGGGAATGTTTAACAGTAGGATTCCTGTGTGCTGTTTCCTACATCTCTTGAGCCCTCTGTTCCTTATCAGTCCCTGTCAGGGGCAAGAGGGGCAGGCAAGCCTCTCCCAGGACAGAGATCAAAGAGATGATTTGCTTGCATAGGATTTCCTTCATTAGCTTTTCCATTTGGTGAAAGGGGTTATTTATGACCCTCTTTTTATATGGATCACCTTTTGGCCTTATGGTCTTTATTGCTCCTTGCTTCCTTGGTAACTTATAAAGTCTGGTCTCTTGATCTTTATCTGAAGAAGCTACCTGTATATATACTCTTAAAGAATTCAATAAAGCACCCTTGTTCCATCAGAGCTTGGGTCCCCGTCTCTCTCTCTCTCTCTCTCTTTCTGGCTGATTCCCTGGAGCTCGAAGGCAGGCTGTGTAACCCAGGAAATATTAGCCTCTTTCCTTCTTTCACATTCTCATCATCGACTCCGTACCACCAGGTTTCGGTCCATTAAAGGACCCCAACATACGCCCAGCAGTGGGATTGCTGGGTCGTATGGCAGTTCTATTTCCAGTTTTTTAAGGAATCTCCACACTGTTCTCCATAGTGGCTGTACTAGTTTGCATTCCCAGCAACAGTGTAAGAGGGTTCCTTTTTCTCCCCACTCTCTCCAACATTTATTGTTTGTAGACTTCTTGATAGCAGCCATTCTGACTGGTGTGAGATGATACCTCATTGTGGTTTTGATTTGCATTTCTCTGATAATGAGTGACGTTGAGCATCTTTTCATGTGTTTGTTAGCCATCTGTATGTCTTCTTTGGAGAAATGTCTATGTAGTTCTTTGGCCCATTTTTTGACTGGGTTGCTTATTTTTCTGGAATTGAGCTTCAGGAGTTCCTTGTATATTTTTGAGATTAGTTCTTTGTCTGTTGCTTCATTTGCTATTATTTTCTCCCATTCTGAAGGCTGTCTTTTTACCTTGCTTAAAGTTTCCTTCATTGTGTAAAAGCTTTTAAGTTTAATTAGGTCCCATTTGTTTATTTTTGCTTTTATTTCCATTTCTCTGGGAGGTGGGTCATAGAGGATCCCGCTATGATTTACATCAGAGAGTGGTTTGCCTATGTTTTCCTCTAAGAGTTTTATAGTTTCTTATCTTAAATTTAGATCTTTAATCCATTTTGAGTTTATTTTTGTGTATGGTGTTAGAAAGTGTTCTAGTTTCATTCTTTTACAAGTGGTTGACCAGTTTTCCCAGCACCACTTGTTAAAGAGATTGTCTTTTCTCCATTGTATATTCTTGCCTCCTTTGTCAAAGATAAGGTGTCCATAGGTGTGTGGATTTAGCTCTGGGCTTTCTATTTTGTTCCATTGATCAGTGTTTCTGTCTTTGTGTCAGTACCATACTGTCTTGATGACTGTTGCTTTGTAGTATAGCCTGAAGTAAGGCACATTGATTCCGGAGGGTCGCAGCCCGAGATCAGCTCCCCAGAGGAGACACACGGCACACCTGAGATGATGCTCCCTCTGCACACCCAGGATACCGAGTGGCTGGGATGGGGGGGTGATAATATGCACTGCCCCATCTGGGGAGTGTGCACTCACCAAGCATCTGGTTGCCTGAGCTGCTCAGACCTGGGAAGGGCACAAAACACAGTCCCAACCAAGTCTGTGCCTTTGTGGAGTACCCAAGAACCTGAACCTGAGTGGCTTAGATGTGGGAAGTGCACGCAACCCAGGGCCCACCTTAGACAGTTCCCCTGCAGAGCAACCTGGAGCCTGAGCAGTGTAGACTGGGAAAGCACACATGCTATGAGCGAGGTCAAACCCAGTGTGGCCCAGACACTGTGAGCACTCCCCACACATGCCAGTGATATTTGTTTGCAGTGTTCCTCCCTCCCCATAGCACAATTGAACAAGTGAACCTAAATAAATGACCACTTTCGCCCCCTTGTGTCAGGGTGGAAGTTAAATACTGAAGAGACTTGAAAACAGAGGAAGCCAAAATAAACAAAGAAGAGTGAACCACTTTGGAAGTGATTGGTGCAACAGGTTAAAACCCTGTAGTTAGCATTGGCTACATTGGAAGGGACCTAAGGACCTTGAGAAGACGTATAAGCTGGAACAAGGAAATATCTGAAACTGAATTGACCCCACACTGCCCTCAACAGCTCCACAGAAATTCCTAGATATATTTTACTATTATCATTTTTTAATTTTTAAATTAAAAAAAAAATTAAGTTCTTTATTACTCCTTTAATTTTCATTTTTAAAACCTACTATTACTTTGCAAACAAAGACCATACTTTTAAAGCAAATTTCGTATATGTATTTTTAATAAATTTTGCAATTTTGTTTTATTTTTTTAATATTATATTTTTGAAAGTATAACTTCTACTCTAGATTTTTAATCTTTGCTTTTTGGTATTTGTTATCAATTCTATACCTTTAAGAATCCAGTCTTCAGTACCCATTTTTACTTAGGAGTGTGATTACTGGCTTGATTGCTATCTTCCCTTTTGACTCTCCTTTTTCTCCCCCAGGTCAAGTCTATCTCCTCCTTCCCCTTTCTCTTCTCTACTTAACTCTGTGAATCTCTTTGTGTGTTCTGGGCTGTGGAGAACACTTAGGGAACTGATCACAGGCTAGATTGGTCTCTCTCCTTTTGACTCCCCCTCCTCTCCTCCTGGTCACTTCTATCTCCTTCCTCCCTCTTCCCTTCTCTATGGAACTCCTTGAACCTCTGTGAGTGTTCCAGACTGTGGAGAGCACATAGGGAATTGATTACTGGCTAGACTGCTCTCTCCCTTTTTGATTCCCCCTCTTCTCCACCTCATCACCTCTATCACCCTCCTCCCTCTTCTCTTCTCCTTGTAACTCTGTGAACACCTCTGGGTGTCCCCCACTGTGGAGAATCTTTTCACCATTAACCTAGATGTTTTATCATCAGTGCTGTATGGATGGGAAAGTCTTGAGGCTACTGTAAGAATAAGACTGAAAGCCTTATTTAAGCAGGAGGCTTAAATCCAAAACTTGAGAACATCAGAAAACTCCTGACTCCAGGGAACATTAACCAACAAGAGCTCATCGAAAAGTCTCCATACCTACACTGAAACCAAGCTCCACCCAAGAGCCAACAAGTTTCAGAGAAAGACATACCAAGCTAATTCTCCAACAATGCAGGAACATAACCCTGAGCACAAAAGTACAGGCGGCCAAAAGTCACACCAAACCCACAGATACCTCAAAACTCACTACTGGACACTTCATTGCACTCCAGAGAAAAGAGATCCAGCTTCACCCACCAGAACACCCATGTAAGCTTCCCTAACCAGGAAACGTTGAGAAACCACTTGTCCAACCCAACCCACATTGAGGAACCTCCACAATAAAGAGGAACCACAAACTTTCAGCATACAGAAAGGCCACACCAAACACAAAAATCTAAACAAAATGAAAAGGCAGAGAAATATTCAGCAAGTAAAGGAACATGATAAAAGCCCACTAAACCAAACAAAAGAGAAGGAGATAGGGAATCTACCTGAAAAATAATTCAGAATGATGATAGTAAAAATGATCCAAAATCTTGAAAACAAACTAAATAGACAAGGATTGAGAAGATGTAAGAAAAGTTTAACAAGGACCTTGAAGAAATAAAGAAGAGTCAACCAATAATGAATAATGCAATAGCTCAGGTCAAAAGCACTCTGGAGGGAACCAAAAGTAGAATAACTGAAGTAGAAGATAGAATAAGTTAGGTGAAAGATAGAATGGTGGAAATAAAAGAAGCAGAGAGGAAAAAAAGAGAAAAGAAATGAGGACAACCTCAGGGACCTCTGGGACAATGCCAAATGCTCCAACATTCGAATCATAGGAGTCCCAGAAGAAGAAAACGAACAACAAAGGCCATGAGAAAATACTTGAGGAGACAATAGTTGAAAACTTCCCTAAAATGGGGAAGGAAATAGCCACCCAAGTTCAAGAAATCCAGAGAGTCCCAAACAGGATAAGCCCAAGGAGAAACACCCCAAGACACATATTAATCAAATTAACAAAGATCAAACACAAAGAACAAATATTAAAAGCAGCAAGGGAAAAACAACAAATAACTCACAAGGGGATCCACATAAGGATAACAGTTGATCTTTCAATAGAAACTCTTCAAGCCAGAAGAGAATGGCAGGACATATTTAAAGTGATGAAAGAGAAAAACCTATAGCCCAGATTACTGTACCCAGCAAGGATCTCATTCAAATATGAAGGAGAAATCAAAATCTTTGCAGAAAAGTAAAAGCTCAGAGAATTCAGCACCACCAATCAGCTCCTCAACAAATCCTAAAGGATCTTCTCTAGGCAGGAAACACAGAAAAGTTTTATAAACTTGAACCCAAAACAACAAAGTAAATGGCAACGGGATCATACTTATCGATAATACCTTAAATGTAAATGGGTTGAATGCCCCAACCCAAAGACAAAGACTGGCTGAATGGATACAAAAACATGGCCCCTATATATATTCTGTCTACAAGAGACCCACCTCAAACCCCAGATATTTAACTGACTGTTGACAAAGCTGAGCTTTCTCCTTTGATGCCTTGTAACCACAGCCAGCTGGAAAGTTTAGGAAGTCTTCTGAGGCTTGAAAACAAGCTTGCTCTGTCTCAGCACAGAGGAGAAATTCATCCACATATTGTAGCCCTATTGCCTCAGGGCTATTAAAATTCCGTAAATGCTGTGACAAACTGCTTGAATAAGTGAGGGCTGTCACAAAACACTTGAGGCAGGACTGTCCACATTAACTGAGAAGCTGGTGGGTAGGAGCTTCAGAGGCAAATAAAAATTGGCTTTCCTCTGCCAATGGTATGGGAAAGAAGGTATCTTTCAAATAAATAATAAAAATATTTGGCTTGTTTGAGAGTTTCAGACAATAGAGTATAATGGTTAGGCACCATGGGATGTAAAGGAACTACAGCCTCATTTATTATTCATAAATCTTGAACTAGTCTCCATTTATCATTGGACTTCTTTACATCCAAAATAGGAGTGTTGCATGGACTGTTACAAGGAATTAATAGTCCTTGTTCCTTTAAGTTCTCAGTAATAGTCTCTAACCCTTCCTTAATCTTGGGTTTTAGTGGATATTGTTTCTGATGTGAGAATAAGTGGGGGACTTTGAGCTTAATAATGACAGGACCAGCATTCTGTGCTTGACCCACAATTTTTCCATCAGCCCCCACTCTAGGATTTATGTTTTGTTCAATCAGTGGGAAAGAGAGGGCTCAATATTAATAAAAACAGAGACTTGGATTTTGCTTAGTAGATCGCTCCCAGAAGGGGTGAGGGAGACTCCAGCACAATCATAAACTCATGTGAAAACAGCACAAGAGTCCCAGCTGCAGCTTAAAGAATGACTGAAATAAAAGCATTTGGTACATCCCGACAGCCCCATCATGGAAGTGGATTGGGAGGAAAGTGGGTCAGGGACTTCAGTAAGCACAAGAATAAGTTCCCTCCATGTCCAAAAGGAAATTGACTGATTGACCCTCCGCACCCCCCCATGGTTATTAATACCTGGGGTTTTTAAGGTGTTATTAGGACTGGAACTTGTGTGTGTGGGGACCCAAGGCATCATCAGTCTTGATTGTCCTGGGAGTCTGACCACTGGGGCCTATACCTATTGGGGCAGTCTCTTCTCCAGTGTGGTCCTTTGCAGACCAGAAAAAGAGCCAGAGGGTTGGACTTTGATGCTCAAGGACAATCTCGCTTGAGATACTCCTCCTTTCCACAATAATAGCAATTCCATTCCTTTTCACCTGGGTTCCTCTGGGCATTTTTTTCTCTTTGAGCTCTTTCAGAGCAGATCTAACAGCCATCACTAGGCCCTCAGCCTGTTCCTTGGTTTTTTGCTGTTTTTGCTTTTCCTCCTCATATTCTCTATCATAACAAACTGTCTGAGTCAGTTGCAACAGTTTATCTAAAGACTGGTTTGGTTGATATGCCTGTTTTTGTAGGTTAAGGAGGATATCTGGAGCCAACTGAGTGAGAAATCTATCTTTTAAGATTACCTATCCCTTTGTGCTTTTGGGAGCAACATCAGTGCAGTTTCAAAGAGGCTGCTGTAGTCTATCTAGGAATTTGCCAGGAGTTTCCTTCTCTCCTTGTTCTATGTCTGCCAATTTAGCATAAAGTCTCAGTGTAGGCTCACCTGTGTCCTTCAAGAACACATGGGACAAAGTGACTCTGTTCCCATCTTCCCTTAGCCATGTTATAGTTCCAGTCTGGCTCTGTAATGGGGACTGCCTGATTCCCAGTAGGGAGTGTGGCTATCTCTTCTTCCCTCTTTACCAAGCCACTCATTTCCATAGGCAACAGCTTTCCCCAAAACTCAAGTGTTTAAGTCAGGAGTCAGCGTCTTTCCCAGGATGTACATCACATCCTTCCAAGTAAGGTCATAAAACAGAGTAACACACTTAAAACTCTAATATATTTCTCTGGATCCTCCTAATAGTCTCACAGATCTTCCTTAAATTTTTGGACTTTTTGATAAGAAAAGGGCTTATTTACTCTCATAGATTCGTTATTTCTCCAAGTAGGTGCCTTCTGAAGAGGCAACAGCTTGTGTGGCTGCTCTTCAGCCTCTCTGGCTGACCTTTGCACATGGTCCCAGGGATAGATTGGAGAAACCTGCATTTTCTTATCTTCTTGTTTCTCATCCTCCATCTCATCCTCCTCCTCATCCTGTATTTTACCCTTAGTTTTAGTTGTCTGAGATTTCTTTATTTGATTTTCTGAGCAATGAACAGTGTGTTCTGCCAACTACTGAGAATAGATAAAAGAACACCTCAAGGCTGTGAAAACTTTACCAGGCTCCTCTCCCACAACATCCTGAGATAACATCAGCACCAGGGGAGCCATCTCTGGATGAGGTGTCTCTGGGGAAGATATATTGTATCCATAAAACAACTGACATAAGTTTTTTTAAAAAACAAAACAGGTTCCTGAGCAAGATATATTGTTTCATTAACAGAGCTTAAGAAAAACATTCCCATGAGCAAGATACACTCTTGCTGAGCAAATAGCAGCTCGGGGTTTGAAAAAGTTAGTTTCAGACAGTTGCCATAACAACATAGGATTTAAAACAAACCCCTCTGGAGCAAAGGAATGTGGTGGGTGGGGTGGGGGGGGGAAGTTTGCCACTTGCCGTTTGCCTTTTTCCCTTTGCTTTCTCCTCCTCCTCAGGGATCCTAACCTCCCTATGGAGACCTGCCTGACAACTAACCCTCTCAAACTAAGCCCCTGTGCCACAACCACTGAGCTTGTTCTCTGCAACAAGAGAAGCCAGCACAATGAGAAGCCCACATACAGCAATGCATAGTGGTGAGCACTCACCACAACTAGAGAAAGCCCACTCAGCAACTAAGCCCCAGCACAGCCAAAACTAAAAACAACTAAAAAAAAAAAAAAAAAAGAATGTTCAAACTACCGCCAACTGTGCTCATTTCATATACTGATAAAGCAAGCTAGGCTTCAACAGTACATTAAATGAGATCTTCCAGATGTACAAGTTGGATTTATATAAAGAGGAACCAGAGATCAAATTGCCAACATTCATTGGATCAAACAAAAAGCAAGGGAATTCCAGAAAATCATATACTTCTACTTCATGGGTTATGCTAAATCCTCTGACTGTGTGAATCACAATAAACTGTGGAAAATTCTTCAAGAGACGGGAATACAGACCACCTTACTTATGACCTCCTGAGAAAACTGTATGCAGGACAAGAAAAAACAGAACCAGACATGGAACAACAGACTGGTTCCAAATTGGGAAAGGAGCACGTCAAGGCTGTATATTGTCACCCTGCTTATTTAACTCGTATGTAGAGTGCATTATGCAAAATGTCAGGCTGAATGAAGCACAAGGTGGAATCAAGATTGCTGGGAGAAATAGCAATCCCCTCAGATAAGCAGATGACAACACCCTAATGGGCAAAAGCAAAGATGAACTAAAGAGCCTCTTGATGAAGTTGAAAAATGAGAGTAATAAAGCTGGCTTAAAATTCAACATTCAAAAGACTAAGATCATGACATCCAGCCCCATCACTTCATGGCAAATAGATGGGGAAATAATGAAAACAGTGACAGGCTTTATTTTCTTGGGCTCCAAAACCACTGCAGACTGTGACTGCAGGCATGAAATTAAGACGCTTGCTCCTTGGAAGAAAAGCTATGACAAACCTAGTTGTGCTATATTGTACTTAGTCACTCAATCATGTCTGACTCTCTGTGACCCCATAGACTGTAACCTTCCAGGCTCCTCTGTCCATGGGTATTCTCTAGGCAAGAATACTGGAGTGTGTTGCCATTCTCTCCTCCAGGGGATCTTTCCAACACAGGGAGCGAACCCAAGTCTCCCACATTGCAGGCGGTTTCTTTACCATCTGAATCACCAGGGAAGCTCAAGAATACTGGAGTGGTAACTTATCCTTCCTCCAGGGGAACTTCCCAATATATGAATCAAGCCAGAGTCTCCTGCATTGCAGGTGGATTCTTTACCTGCTGAGTTAACAGGGAAGCCCAACAAACCTAGACAGCCTATTAAAAAGCAGAGCCATCAATTTGCCCACAAAGTCCATAGAATCAAAACTATGGTTTTTCCAGTAGTCATGTATAGCTGTGAGGGTTGGACCATAAAGAAGGCTGTTGTTCAGTCAGTGAACAACAGGATTGGAACAGGTGACAAAGAGTCACCTGACTCTTTGTGACTCCATGGACTATATAGCCCACCAGGATCCTCTGCCCATGGATTTCTCCAGGCAAGAATACTGGAGTGTGTTGCCATTTCCTTCTCCAATAAAGAAGGCTGAACACTGATGAACTGATGCTTTGGAACTGTGGTGCTGAAGAAGACTCTTGGGAGTTTGTTGGACAGGAAGATCAAATCCATCAGTCCTAAAGGAAATCAACTCTGAATATTCATTGGAAGCACTGATATTGAAGCTGATACTTGAATACTTTGGCCACCTAATGTGAAGGCCCTACTCATTGGAAAAGACTGTGATGCTAGGAAAGATTGAAGGCAGGAGGAGAAGGGGGCGACAGAGGATGAGATGGTTGGATGACATCACTGACCAATGGACATGAGTTTAAGAAAACCCTGGGAGATAGTGAAGGACAGGGAAGCCTGGTACACTGTATTGCATGGGGTTGCAAAAGACTGGACACAACTGAGAGAATGAACAACAAAAAAGTGATATAATGGAAATGTTCACTGACTTTTAACTATACAGAAGTTATCCTTGATGTCTCTAAAATCACATAAGACTTTTTATGCTATGGACAAAACACTTGCCTCCCCAAAATACTCTGTGCAAATGCTTTTGAGTTTCATTAGGTCCCATTTGACTTTTGTTTTTATTTCCATCATTCCTAGACATAGCTTGAAAAAGATATTGCTGCAATTTATGTCAAAGAGCATTTTGCCTATGATTTTCTCTAAGAATTTTATAGTATCCAGCTGTACATTTAGATATTTAATCAATTTTGAGTTTATTTTTGTGTATAGTTTTAAAGAATGTTCTAACTTTATTTTTTTACATGCAGTGGGCCAGTTTTCCCAGCACTATTTATTGAAGAGACTGTCTTTATCCATTGTATAGTCTAGCCTCGCTTCTGGTAGATTAATTGTCCATAGGTGTGTGGCTTTATTTCCAGTGTTTCTACCTTCTTCCTTTGATCTATATTTCTGTTTTTCTGTCAGTACCATACTTTTTTGATGATTATGGTTCTGTAGTATAATCTGAAGTCACAAAGCCCGATTCCTCCGGATTTATTTTTCTTTCTCAGTATTGTTTTGGCTATTCAGGATCTATTGTGTCACCCTACAATTTATAAGACATTTTGCCCTAGTTTTGTAGAAAATTCCAATCCTAGCTTGGTAAAGATTGCATGAATCTGTAGATTGCCCTCTGTAGTATAGGTATTTTAACAAAAATTATTCTTCCAATCCAAGAGCATGGTTTATATTTCCATCTGTTTGTGCTATCTTCAATTTATTTTATCATTGTCTCATAATTTTCAGAGTATGTTCTTTGTCTCCTTTGGTAGGCTTATTCCTAGATATTTTATTATTTTTATGTGATGATAAATGGCATTGTTTCTTGAATTTCTCTTGCTGATGTTTTGTATTTAGTATATATAAATGCAACAGATTTCTGTATTTATTTTCTATCCTGAAACTTTACCAAATTAATTGATGAGCTCTATTATAATAATTTTCTGATAGTATCTTTAGGATTGTCTATGTATTGGATCATAACATCTACAAACAGTGACAATTTTAACTATTTTCCAATTTGGACTCCTTTTATTTTCTTTTTCTCTGATTGCTGTTGCTAGGGCTTTCAAAACTATGTTGAAGAGAAATGGAGAGTGTGGATATCCTTGTCTTGTTCTTGATCTTAGTGGAAAGACTTTCAGCTTTTTACCATTGAGTATGATGTTATCTGTAGGTTTGCTGTATGTGGCCTTTATCTTATTGAGGTAGGTTCCTTCTTTGCCCACTTTCTGAAGAGTGTTTTTTTCATAAGTGGATTTTGAATTTTTCCAAAAGGTTTTTCTGCATCTTTTGAGATGATCATATACTTTTTAATTCTTTAATTTGGTATGTTGTATCATACTGATTGGTTTACAGATATTAAGAAATCTTGCATCCTTGGGAAAATCCTACTTGGTCCTGGTGTGTAGCTCTTTTAATGTATTGTTGGATTCAGTTTGCTAGTGTTTTGTTTAGGATCTTTGTGTCTATATTCACCCATGATATTGCATTCTAATTTTGTTTCTTTGTGGTATCTTTGTCTGGTTTTGGTATCAGGCTGATGGTGGCCTCATTGAATGAGTTTGAGAGTGCTTCTTCTATGCAAAGTTTTGGAATAGTTTCTGAAGTATATGTGTTAACCCCTTTTTAAATGTTTTATAGAATTTGCCTATGAAGACATCAGTCTGGATGATATGTCTATTGATGGAAGTGAGGTGCTAAAGTCCCACACTATTAATATGCTGCTGTCAAATCCCCCTTTGATGGCTGTTGGCATTTTTCTTCCATGTTAGTTTGCTCTGATTGCTGTGGCCAGGACTTCCAAACTGATGTTGAGTAATAGTGGTGAGAGTGGGCACCCTTGTCTTATTCCTGGTTTTAGAGGAAATACTTTCAGGTTTTCACCATTGAGGATCATTTTTTACTGTGGGTTTGTCATATATGGCCTTTATTATGTTGAAGTATATTCCCTCTATGCCTATTTTCTAGAGAGTTTTTTTTTTTTTTTTATCATAAATGGGTGTTGAATTTTGGTGAAGGCTTTCTCTTCATATATTTATATGATAAGTTTTTATCTTTCAGTTTGTTAATATAGTGTATCACATTGATTTGCACATATTGAAGAATCCTTGCATCCCTGAGATAAATCCCATTTGATGATGATGTATGATCTTTTTAATGTGTTTTTGGACTGTTTGCTAGAATTTTGTTGAGGATTTTTGCATCTGTGTTAATCAGTGATATTGGCCTGTATTTTTAATTCATTTTTTGTGGCATCTTTGGTTTTGGCTTGAGGGCAATGGTTGTCTCATAGAACGAGTTTTGGAGTTTTCCTTCCTCTGCAATTTTCTGGAAGGGTTTGACAAGGATAGGTCTCAGCTCTTATCCAAACTTTTGGTAAAATTCACCTGTGAAGCCATCTGGTCCTGGGCTTTTGTTTGTAGAAATATTTTTGATTACAGTTCCAGCTTCCATGCTTGGGATTGATCTGTTCATATTTTCTATTTCTTCCTGATTCAGTAGTGGATGGTCACACTTTTCTAAGAATTTGTCCATTCCTTCCAAGTTGTCCATTTTATTAGTACATAGTTGCTCATAGTAGTCTTTTATGATCCTTTGTATTTCTGTGTTGTCAGTTCTAACTTCTTTTTCATTTCTGATTTTATTGATTTGAATCTTCTTTTTTCTTGATGAGTCTGGCTAATGGTTGGTCAATTTTATCTTCTTAAAGAGCCAGCTTTTAGTTTTATTGATCTTTGCTATAGTCTCCTTCATTTCTTTTTTCATTTATTTCTGCAGTGATCTTTATGATTTTTTTCCTTCTACTAACTTCGGGGGTTTTATATTTTTGTTTTTCTAATTGCTTTATGTGTAAGGTTAGGTTGTTTATTTGATGTTTCTCCTATTTCTTGATGTAGGCTTGAATTGCTACGAAATTCCATCTTAGCACTGCGTTTACTACATCCCATAGGTTTTGAGGTGTAGTGTTTCATTGTCATTTGTTTCTAGGCATATTTTGATTTCCTTTTTGATTTCTTCAATCATCTGTTGGTTATTCAGAAGCATGTTGTTTAGCCTCCATGTGTTTGTCCTTATTTCATTAGTTTTTTCCCTCTATAATTGATATCTAATTTTAAAGCATTGTGATCAGAAAAGATGTTCAAATTGATTTCTATTTTAAAAAAAATTTACCAAGGCTTGAATTGTGGCCCAGGATGTGATCTATTCTGGAGAATGTTGCATGTGCACTTGAGAAAAAGTGACATCTACTGTTTTTGGATGAAATGCCCTGTAGATATCTACTAGGCCCAATGGGTCCAATGTATCATTTAAAGCTTGTATTTCCTTGTTAACTTTCTGTCTGGATGATCTGTCCATTGGTGGAAGTGGGGTATTAAAGTTCCCCATTCTTATTTTGTTAAAATCAACTTTCCCTTTAGTAGTTATTAGCAGTTGCTTTATGTATTGAGGTATTCCTATATTGTGTGTATATATTTATAATTGTTATGTCTTCTTCTGGGATTGACAACTTCATCATTATCCAGTGTCCTTCTTTTTCTCTTATAATGGTCTTTATATTTAAGTCTATTTTATCCAATATGAATATTGCTACTTCGGCATTCTTTTGGCCTCTGATGGCATGGGATAATGTTTTCCAACCTTCACTTTCAGTCTATATGTCCCTAGATTTGAGGTGGGTCTCTTGTAGATAGCATATATAGGGGTCTTGTTTTTGTATCTACTCAGCCAATATATGTCTTTTGGATGGAACATTTAGCCAATTTATGTTTAATGTAATTATTGATAAGTATGATCCTATTACCATTTACTTTATTGCTTTGGGTCTGTTTATATAAGCGTTTTTCTCTGTTTCCTGTCCACAGAAGTTCCTTTAGCATTTGTTAAAAGCTGGTTTGGTGGTGATGAATTATCTTAGATTTTTCTTGTTTAGAAAGCTTTTGATTTTTTACCTACAAATCTGAATGAAATTGTTGTTGAATAGAGTAATCTTGGTTGTGGGTTTTTCACTTTCATCCCTTTATGCATATGCTGCCATTCCCTTCTGGCTTGCAGAGTTTCTGTTGAAAGATCAGTTATTAGCCTTGTGGGGATCCCCCCATATATTATTACTATTTTAATTGGAGGACAATTAATTTACAATATTGTGATGGTTTTTGCCATACATCGACATAAATCAGCTGTGGGTGCAAATGTGTCCCCCCCATCCTGAACCCACCTCCCACCTCCCTCCCCACCCCTTCTCTCTGGGTTGTACCAGAGCACCGACTTTGAGTGCCCTGCTTCATGAATCAAACTTGTACTGGTCATCTAATTTACATATGGTAATATACATGTTTCAATGCTATTCTCTCAAATCATCCCACCCCCACCTTCTTCAACATAGTGCAAAAGTCTGTTCTTTATATCTGTGTCTCTTTTCCTGCCATTCAAATAGGATCATCATTACCATCTTTCTAAATTCCATATATATGTGTTAATATACTATATTGGTGTTTCTCCTACTGAGTTACTTCAATCTGTATAATAGGCTTGAGTTTCATCCACCTCATTAGGACTGACTCAAGTGACATATACTAACCAAGCTAACAGATATTAAACACAAATATTAAACACAAATATTAAAAGCAGCAAGGAAAATCAACAAGTAACATACAAGAGAAAATCCATATTATTAACAGCTGATCTTTCAGCAGAAACTCTGCAGGCCAGAAGGGAATGACAGAACATCTGTAAACTATGACAGGAAAAAATCTATAAGCAAGATTACTCTACCTGGAAAGGATCCCATTCAAAACTGATGGAGAAACCAAAAGCTTTTCAAACAAGTAAAAGTTAAGAAACTTTAGCACCACCAAAGCAGCTTTACAACAAATGTTAAAGGGACTTATATAGGCAGGAAATACAAGATAAGGGAAAGACCTACGAAAACAAACTCAAAACAATTAAGAAAATGCCAATAGGTAAATATTTAATGTAAATGGATTAAATGCTCCAATCAAAAGACAGAGACTGACTGAGTGGATACAAAACCAAGACCCATATATAAACAAGAGATGCACCTCAGACCTAGAGACACATACAGACTAAAAGTAAAAGGATGGAAAGATTATGCAAATAGAAATTAAAAAAAAGCTGCAGTGACAATTCTCATTTCAGACAAAAGGGAGTTTAAAATAAAGAGTGTTACAAAAGATAAAGAAGGACACTACATAATTATCAAGGGAATAATCCAAGAAAAGACATGACAACTGTAAATATTTATGTGCCCAACATAGGAGCACCTCAATATATAAGGCAAACACTAACAGATATAAAAGTAGAAATTGACAGTAACACAATAATAGTAGGGGGATTTAACACCCCACTTTGACCAATGAATAGATCATCAAAAGAGAAAATCAATAAGGGAATACAAAGCTTAAATGAAATATTAGATGAAATGGATCTAATTGATTTCTTCAGGACTTTCCATCCAAATGCAGAACAATACACTTTCTTCTCAAGTGCATATGGCACATTCTTCAGGATAGGCCACATCCTGGGTCACAAATCAAGCCTCAGTAAATATAATAAAATTGAAATCATATCAAGAATCTTTTTTTACCACAACGCTATGATACTAGATATCAATTACAGGAAAAAATAATAAAAAACAAAAACACATGGAGATTAAACAACACATTTCTATGTAATGAACAGATAACTGAAGAAAAAAGGGAAATAAAAAAAATTACTAGAAACAAATGACAACGAAAACACAATGACCCAAAACTTATGGGATGCCGCAAAACAGTTCTAAGAAGGAAGTTCAAAGCAATAAAATCCTACCTCAAGAAACAAGAAAAACATCAAATAGAAAATCCAACTCTACACCTAAAATAGCTGGAAAAAGAATAAAAGAATGCCAAAGTTAGTAAAAGGAAACAAATAATAAAGATCAGAGTAGAAATAAAAAACAAATAAAGGAAATAAGTAAAGATTAATAAAACTAATAGCTAGTTTTTTGAGACAATAAGCAAAATTGACAAACCGTTACCCAGATTCATCAAGAATAAAAGTGAGAAAAATCAATCAACAAAATTAGGAATGAAAAAGGAGAGTTTACATAAGACAATGCAGAAATGCAAAGGTTCATGAGAGACTATTATGAGCATCTATATGCTAATAAAGTGGACAATCTAGAGGAAATGGATAGATTTTTAGGGACATTCAACCCTCCAAAACTGAACCAGGAAGAAATAGAAATTATGAACAAACCAATTACAAGCACTGAAATAAAAGCTGTGATAAAAAATCTCCCCCCACCCCTCAAAGAAAAGATCAGGGCCAGATGTCTTCACAGGTGAATTCTATCAAATATTTATAAAAGAGCCAATGCCTATCCTTCTGTAACCCTGCCAAAAATTCAGAGGAAGGAAAACTTCCAAACTCACTCTGAGGCCACCATCACCCTGGTACCAAAACCAGACAAAGACATCACAAAAAAAGAGAATATTACAGGCCAATATCACTGATGAATATAAATGTAAAAATCCTCTACAATATTTTAGCAAAGAGAACTGAAAAACACATTAAGAAGATGATCCACCATGATCAAGTCATGTTTATCCCAGGGATGTAAGGATTCTTCAATATACACAAATCAATCAGTATGATACAACATATTAGCAAACTGAAAGATAAAAACCGTATGATCGTCTTAATATATGCAAACAAAACTTTTGACAAAATTCAGCACCATTTGTGAAAAAACTCTTTAAAAAATGGGCATAGAAGGGACCTAATTTAACACAATAAAGGCCATATACAACAAGCCCACAGCAAACATTATTCTCAATGGTGAAAAACTGAAAGCATTCCCTCTACAATCAAGAACAAGACAAGGGTGCCCACTCTCACCAGTATTACTCAACAAAGTTTTGGAAGTTATAGAAATCAGAGAAGAAGAAAAAAAAAAAAATGAATCCAGATTGAAAAGTAGTAAAACTCTCACTGTTTGCAGACCACATGATACTGTCCATAAAAACCCTAGAGATAGTACTAGAAAATAGTATATAATAATATACTATATAATAATATATACTATAAAATAGTATATAATAGTATAGTATAGTAACAGCATATTTGTTGCAGGATACAAAGTCAATACACAGAAATCACTTGCATTCTTATATACTAACAATGAAAAATCAGAAATATAAATTAGGGAATCAATCCCATTTACCATTGCAACAAAAAGAATAAAATAAAAAAAAATAGATCCTCATGGTGCAGGGGGCAGTCCTGGGTGCCAAAAGAACACACAAGCCCTGCAGCTGGCCAGTGAGATGAAACAAGTGCGCAGAAGCCCCACAACATAGAAGGCAGGACCAGGGAGCCGAGACAAGTGCACACAAGCCCTGCAACATAGAGAGTGTGCCCAGTGAGATGAAACAAGTACACACAAGCCCCACAATACAGGGAGGGCCTGGGGAGCTGAGAGAAGTGCACACAAGCCCTGTGACACAGACACAGGGCCCAGGGAGCTGAGACAGGTGCACACAAGCCCTGTGGCACATAAAGTGAGCTCAGGGGCCTGAGGGAAGCCCACACAAGTCTCTGTGACAGAGGACATGGTCGGGGAGCTGAGAAAAAATCCACACACGCCTCTAGGTAGCAAGCTTCAGCCAGCAGTGCAAGGCGGGACCAGGGAACAGAAGCATGGGCAATGATTCCAGGGACCAGTAGGGGGCTAGTCGCAGTGATATCCTGAGAGGGCCACTTTGAAGCAGCTGCTGAAATAGACGTGTCTAACACTGCTAAAACCAGAAGGACTACCCAAAGACATACTGAATACATGGTGGTGGTGATGGTTTAGTTGCTAAGTCATGTCCGAATCTTGCAACCCCATGGACTGTAGCCCGCCAGGCTACTCTGTCCATGGGATTTTCCAGGCAAGAATACTGGAGTGGATTGCCATTGCCTTCTCCAGGGGTTATTCCCAACCCAGGAATCGAACCCAGGTCTGAAGAAGCAACCTAGATGCCCATCAGCAGACGAATGGGCAAGGAAGCTATGGTGCATATACACAATGGAATATTACTCAGCCATTAAAAAGAACTCATTTGAAGCAGTTCTAATGAGATGGATGAAACTGGAGCCCATTATACAGAGTGAAGTAAGCCAGAAAGATAAACACCAATATAGTATACTAACACATATATATGGAATTTAAAAATATGGTAACGATAACCCTACATGCAAAACAGAAAAGGAGACGTAGATGTACAGAACAGACTTTGAGACTCTGTGGGAGAAGGCGAGGGTGGGATGTTCTGAGAGAATAGCATTGAAAGAAGTATACTATCAAGGGTGAAATAGATCACCAGCCCAGGTTGAATGCATGAGACAAGTGCTCAGGGCTGGTGCACTGGGAAGACCCAGAGGGATCGGATGGGGAGGGAGGCGGGAGCGGGGATCAGGATGGGGAACACATGTAAATCCATGGCTGATTCATGTCAATGTATGGCAGAAACCACTACAATATTGTAAAGTAATTAGCCTTCAACTAATAAAAATAAATGAAAAAACTTAAAAAAATGACAATCCAAAACCTATAGCATTCAGCAAAAGTAGTTTTAAGAGGGAAGTTTATAGCAATACAATCCTACCTCAAGAAACAAGAAAAGTGTCGAATAGACAGCCCAACTCTACATCTAAAGCGGCTAGACAAAGAAGACCAAAAAAACCCCCAATGTCAGCAGAAGGAAATAAATAATAAAAATCAGAGCAGAAATAAATGAAAAAGAAATGAAGATAAGAGTAGCAATGATTACTAAAACTAAAAGCTGGTTCTATGTCTAAAATTGACAAAACACTAGCCAAACTCATCAAGGAAAAAGGGAGAAAAAAACAATTCAAAAAAATTAGACATGAAAAAGAAGTTACAACAGACAACACAGAAACAAAGGATCATAAAATAATATTATGAGCAACTATATGGTAATAAAATGGACAACCTAGAGGAAATAGATATATTCTTAGGAAAGTTCAACTTCCCAAGACTGAACCAGGAAAAAATAGAGATTATGAACAAGCAAATTACAAACACTGAAATCGAAACTGTGACCAAAAATCTCCCCAAAGCAAAATCCCAGGACCAGATAACTTCATAGGGGAATTCTATCAAACATTTAGAGAAGATCTAATGCTATTTTTCTGAAACACTTCCAAAAAATTGCAGAGGAAGGAACACTTCCAAACTCATTCTATGAGGCCACAATCACCTGATACCAAAACCAGGCAAAGGTAACACACACACACACACACACACACACAAAAAAAAAAAACCAAAACCAAAATTACAGGCTAATAGCTCTGATAAACATAGATGTAAAAATACTCAACAAAATTCTAGCAAACAGAATTCAACAACACAGTAAAATCCTCATACACCATGATCAAGCCAGATATATCCCAGGGATGCAAGTATTCTTCAATATACAAAAATCAAAAAAATGTGATACACCATATTAACAGATTGAAAGATAAAAACCATATGATCATCTCAATAAATGCAGAAAAAGCCTTCATCAAAATTAAGCAGCCATTTATGAGAAAAAATGCTTCAAGAAATGATCATAGAAGGAGCCTACCTCAAGATAATAAAGGCCATATATGATAAGCCCATAGCAAACATTATTCTCAATGGTGAAAAACTGAAAACTTTCAGGAACATGACAAGGGTGTCCACTCTGACCACTATTATTCAAAATCGTTTTGGAAGTCCTAGCTACTACAATTAGAGAAGAGATAAAAGAATCCAAATCAGAAAAGAAATAAAATTGTCACTATTTGCCGATGACATGCTACTATACATAGGAAACCCAAAAGCTAGTATCAGAAAATTACTAGAGTTAATGATTAAATTCAGCAAAGTCATGGGATACAAGGTCCATGAACAGAAATCACTTGCATTCTTACATGCTAACAATGAAAAGTCAGTAAGAAAAATTAAGGCATCAATCATATTCACAATTGCAATAAAAAGAATAAAATATCTAGGAATAAACCTACATAAGGAGACAAAGAACTGTATACAGAAAATTACAAGACAATGATGAAATAAATCAAATATGACATAAACAGATGGAGACATATTCTATGTTCCTGGGTAGGAAGAATCAATATTGTGAAAATGACTATACTATCAAATGTAATCTACAGATTAAATGTAATTCCTGTCAAATTACCAAAGGCATTTTTCACAGAACTAGAACAAAAAATCTCACAATTCACTTGGAGTCACAAAAGACCCTGAGTAGTCAAAGCAGTCTTGAGAAAGAAGAATGAGCTAAGCAAATTATAAAAAAGGTGAAAAGATAACCCACAGGATGGAAAAAATATAATAGCAAATGAAACAACAGACAAAAGATTAATTTCAAAAATATATAAGCAGCTTATACAAATCAATACCAGAAAAACGAACAACCCAATAAAAGTGGACAAAAGATCTAAACAGACATTTCTCCAAAGACGGTATCAGTTCGTTCATTTCAGCTGTTCAGTCATGTCTGACTCTTTGCGACCCCATGGACTGCAGGCCACTAGGCTTCCCTGTCCATCACCAACTCCTGGAGCTTGTTCAAACTCATGTTCATCAAGTTGATGATGCCATCCAACCATCTCGTCCTATGTCATCCCCTTCTCCCACCTTCAAGCTTAGCCAGTATCAGGACCTTTTCAAATGAGTCAGTTCTTTGCATCAGGTGGCCAAAGTATTGGAGTTTCAGCTTCAGCCTCAGACCTTCCAATGAATATTCAGGACTAATTTCCTTTAGGATGGGCTGGTTGGATCTCCTTGTGGTTCAAGAGACTCTTTAGAGTCTTCTCCAACATCACAATTCAAAAGCATCAATTTTTGGCACTCAGCTCCCTTTATAGTTCAAATCTCACATCCATACATGACTACTGGAAAAACCATAGCTTTGACTAGATGGACCTTTGTGGGCAAAGTGATGTCTCTGCTTTTTAATATGCTGCCTATGTTGGTCATAACTTTTCTTCCAAGGAGCAAGAGTCTCTTAATTTCATGGCTACAATCACCATCTGCAGTGATTTTGGAGCCCCCCAAAATAAAGTCTCTCACTGTTTCCATTTTTCCCCCATTTACTTGCCATGAAGTGATGGGACCAGATGCCATGGTATTAGTTTACAATGATCACCTCAGATGACCATTATATCAACTACTGTGGGCAAGAATCCCTTAGAAGAAATGGAGTAGACATCATAGTCAACAAAAGAGTCCAAAATGTAGTACTTGGGTGCAATCTCAAAGAAGACATATGAAACACATGAAGAGATGCTCATTATTATAGAAGTGCAAGTCAAATCTACAATCAGATATCACCTCACACCGGTCAGAATGGTGATCACCAAAAGATCCATAAACAACAAGTGCTGGAGAGGGTGTGGAGTATAGGGAACCCTCTTGTACTGCTAGTGGGAATGCAAATTGATACAGCCACTATGGAAGATAGTGTGGAGTTTCCTTTAAACACTAGGACTAAAACCACCATATGATCCAACAGTACCACTTCTAGGTATATACCCTGAATAAACCAAAACTGAAAAAGATCCACATACCCCAGTGTTCATTTTGGCACTATTTACAGTAACTACAACATGTAAGCTACCTAGATGTTCATCGACAGATGAATGGATAAGGAAGCTGTGGTGCATATATATAATTGAATACTACTCAGCCATGAAAAAGAAATACATTTGAGTCTTTTCTCGTGAGGTGGATGAACATGGAACCTATTATACATAGTGAAGTAAGTCAGAAAGAGAAAGACAAATATTGTATATTAGCACATATATATGGAATTTAGAAAGATGATGCTGAGGTACCTGCATGCAGGGCAGCAAAGGAGATGCAGATAAAAGAACAAACTTTTAAACTCAGTGGGAGAAGGCAAGGGTGGGCTGATTTGAGAGAATAGCATTGAAACATGTATATTACCATATGCCAAATAGATGGCCAGTGTGAGTTTGATACAAGAAGCACGACACCCAAAGCTTGTGCTCTGGGACAACCTAGAGTGATAGGGTGGGGAGGGAGGTGTGAGGGGGGCTCAGAATGGGGGGACACATATACACCTATGGCTGATTCATGTGGATGTATGGCAAAACCATCACAATATTGTAAAACAATTATCCTCCAATTAAAATAAATTAATTAAAAAATGATTTAGCCTTTTTTCTCTCTCTGTTGCTTTAAGCCTCTGGATAATTTCAAGAGTTCTGAAAAAGTTAATCCTGACAATCTTTGCATTTTTCATTGCTTTTATCAATAACTGAATCTTTGGTAGTCCTTACTCTACCATTTTTACTGAATTCACCCTGGACATTTTGTGTAAGCAAAAAGAAGTTAAAAGAATGAACTTGGCAGGAGATGATATCATGGGGCGTTTGTATTTTGATGGAGGGATCTATTAAGTACAGCCTATGGAGGTGGAGTCACATCAGGATATACACATGTATGAGCTGAGTGATGTGTGGAGTGGAGTTCTATGGTGTAGATTCAAATATTTATGGGCTTGAGTCTTTGGAAGAGAGTGATAAAACCATGCTTAACAGTTGCCCTGAGGACTTCCCCAGTGGGGATATTTTAAGTTATTTCATTTATGCATTGGGGTTCATGAAGGAAGTCACTTTAGAGATGGTGATATTTGAGTGAGTTTTGAAAGAAGATACCCAAACATGCTCAATAAAGGGTTCTTCAGATGATTTTAAATCTCCCTTAGAATCTATGAAGGCATCAGAAACCTGTAAGACTATGATAATTTCCCATAGAAATACTCTCAAACGACTTCCCTGCTTTTTTTTTCTTTTAACTTTTTATAATATTAGTTGGTAATGCCTCTCAGTTCAGTCACTATCTTATCCCTATATCTTGTGTGCCTAGAAAAAAATGATCGGTTTCAACTAAACATTTTAACTATAACCTAAGACCATTCTTGGGCTTCCCAGGTGGCACTGTGCTGTGCTTAGTCCCTTAGTCCTGTCCAACTCTTTGTGACTCCATAGACTGTAGCATGCCAGGCTCCTCTGTCCATGGGGATCCTTCAGGCAAGAATACTGGAGTGGGTTGCCATGCTTTCCTTCAGGGCATCTTCCCAACCCAGGGATCAAACCCAGGTTTCCCACATTGCAGGCAGATTCTTTACCATCTGAGCCACCAGGGAAGCTACCTCCACCCCAGGTGGCACTAGATGTGAAAAAAAAAAAAAAAGCCTGCCATTGCAGGAGATGGTAGAGATGCGGGTTCAATTCCTGGGTCAGGAAGATTCCCCCGGAGGAGGGCATGGCAACCCACTCCAATATTCTTGCCTGGAGAATCCCAAGGACAGAGGAGCCTGGCTGGCTACAGTCCATAGGGTCTCACAGAGTCGGACATGACTGAAGTGACTTAGCGTAAGCAAGCAAGACCATTCTCACATATACCAGTTTTCAGTCTCCCTTCGAAGGTGAAGAGGTGATTTTCCTCCATGACATGTATATCAGAAGGACCTGTTACTTTTTCACATCCTACATTGTGTGCATGTGGGGGGAAGGAGTTGGTTATGGAGCTAAAAGAAATGCGGAGTCCATTTCACAGTTATATGTTTACTCTACTGGGAGACTCAAATGGTTGTTTGATCACATTATTCAAATTATATTTTAATGTTCCAGTTCTTCCCATGCAACTAATTATGATTTTAGAAATGAAGATGCTGTAATAATACAGAATATGAGAGATGAATAGGGAAGCAGCTGGGATGGATTATATATAATATGAGCAGTGATGGGAAGTATAATATGACTCATCCCCTATGTCTTTACAACTTTATTTTTAAATATATGACAATATTGTTAATGTTTTCAGAAAAATGAACAAAGTATACCTTTGAAGAAATTATGCAAGTAGATAATTTTAGATATTCCTACTAAAGACAGGGACTGATTTAAGCAGGTATCAGAGCAGATAGACTAATTGCGTGTCTCATTTTGTTTTACTATTGGAAAATAATGTTCGGAGAAGACAAGTACAGAAATCACCAAGTTCAATAAGGAATTTTGTAATATGCATGTGCTTTAATGGTATCATTTGCAGGGATCTCAAAATAAATGAATCTCACTTCTACCAATCTCATTTCTATACTTAATCATGGAATAGCATTACAATGATTAATGAAATATACTATGTTAATATAATGGTGGCTTTTATTTCCTATGATTTAACTGGCACATTTACAAGCAAAACATTGTGGGAGGCAAAAATAGGAAAATTTTTGTCTTGCTTTTTTTTTTAACCTCCATTTGTTACTAAATTTAAAGTTGACTACTGTTATGTGTGGATAGTATCTATGCTTTCTGGTAAAGCTTGAAGTACCAGACAAGGCACAACTTATCTTTGCATATTAAAAGATTAAAAAGTTATCTTGGTTGTGTCAGTAGGTCATTTTGTTCATTTCTTGTAATTATCTATTTTAGGTTAAGGTTTAGCCATATGATATGTAGAGAAAAAATGCAAATTTTAGCATAAGGGTATTTACTGATGTATTACTCTATGTTTCACATAGGATACTTAATCCTGCAGAGATGCTGGGCTGTTGCTAAGGCTGTAGAAACTTAGCAAACCATATCAAGTGTTATTTCAGCTCTCTGATCACTTTTACCATAGTTCTTTATTCTTCTAATACTTGTTGTATTCTAACCTATTTGTCACTCCATAGAGTAATCACTAAGATCACTGTTTAGATATGTGGTCAGCATACAGATCTGAACTGAGATACCGTCTAGCTCTGCTAACTGTATAATGCTGATATGTGCGTGTGTGTGTGTGGGGGGGTATATTCAATACAACATGATATCATTTGACTCATTTCCTTGAGTGATATTGCCATTTTATTCACTTCTCCACCAGTTATATTCTTATTCAATATACTGTAGATACCATCTACCTGAGAGAGAGAAGGTAGTACATTTTACCAATATAAACTAAAATGAAATTTTGGAAATGAATGAATACACACTCTTAATTTTTATATAATTAGGCTAAACAAATGGGATTATCTGTTGGTTAACCTATTATAAATGTTAAAGTCAATTATATAGAGCCATAATATACTGAAGGTCAGTTAATTCCCATTACAAATGGGGATTATGTACAAATTCCAGGGTAAGGTTAATTTCTAAGCATATTTTGTAAACACACTGCAAACAATTAATTTTGTGGTAATGAAATAATAAACATTTACCCATTATTTTAGTTGGCACATTGCTGCAAGTTTCACAGTGATTTTATTTCCAAATGTCATCTAATAATCTCTACAGTGCTTTTTCCACAAAGTGTGTAAAAGCACAAGACAAAGCAAAGGAAACAGATATAAGAACTATTAGGTAAATAAAACGATAAAATTATCATGGTATAATTCAAGCTGGATTCAGAAAAGGAAGAGGAACCAGATATCAAATTGCCAACATAAGTTGGATCACTGAAAAAGCAAGAGAGTTCCAGAAAAAATCTACTTTTGCTTCTCCACTATGCCAAAGCCTTTGACTGTGTGGATCACAAGAAACTGTGGAAAATTCTTCAAGAGATGGGAATACCAGACCACCTGACCTGTCTCCTGAGAAATCTGTATGCAGGTCAAGAAGCAACAGTTAGAACTGGACATGGAACAAAGGACTGGTTCCAAATTGGGAAAGGAGTATGTCAAGGCTGTATATTGTCAACCTGCCAATTTAACTTATATGCAGAGTACATCATGAGAAATGCTGGGCTGGAAGAAGCTCAAGCTGGAATCAAGATTGCTGGGAGAAATATCAATAACCTCAGATATGCAGATGACACCACTGTTATGGCAGAAAGCAAAGAGGAAGTAAAGAACCTCTTGATGAAAGTGAAAGAGGAGAGCAAAAAAGCTAGCTTAAAACTCAACATTCAGAAAACTAAGATCATGGCATCTAGTTCCATCACTTCATGGCAAATAGATGGGGAAACAATGGAAACAGTGACAGACTTTATTTTCTTGGGCTCCAAAATCACTTCAGATGGTGACTACACCTATGAAATTAAAAGACGCTTGCTCCTTGGACGAAAACCTAGACAGCATATTAAAAAGCAGAGACATTACTTTGCCAACAAAGGTCCGTCTAGTCAGAGCTATAGTTTTTCCAGTAGTCAGGTATGGATGTGCGAGTTGGACCATAAAGAAGGCTGAGCACCAAAGGATTGATGCTTTTGAACTGTGGTGTTGGAAAAGACTCTTGAGAGTCCCTTGGACAGCAAGATCAAACCAGTCAATCCTAAAGGAAATAAGTCCTTAATAGTCATTGTAAGGACTGATGCTGTAGCTGAAACTCCAATACTTTGGCCACCTGATGCGAAGAAGTGACTCATTAGAAAAAGACTCCAACACTGGGAAAGATTGAAGATGGGAGGAGAAGGGGATGTCAGAGGATGAGATGGTTGGATGGCCTCACCGACTCTCACCGACTCAATGGACATGAGTTTGAATAAGCTCTGGGAGTTGTGATAGAACAGGAAAGCCTGGTGTGCTGAAATCCACGGGGTCGCAAAGAGTCAGACAGGACTGAGCGACTGAATTGATATAAAAATAGTTTCCACCAAAAATCCCTGTGCTGTTCATATAACATTAAATATTTTGTCAACAGTAAAATACATTTTCCATGGTAGAATATACATGTCTTAGAACTATATAATGAGTACTAACATGGTTAACTTATCTGAGTTAACATATCATCAACATGAAAGCAAAGGTGCATATTTCACTCGATTCTAGACATTTCAGGTATCCCTTAGACACTCCATTGATACCCTTGAAATTTTCACATACACAGAGTAAATTTTTAAGAACACTTCAAAATTTTGCAGTAAAATATTAAAATTAGTGATATGAACTAAAATGCTAGAAAGTCACCAAAAACATTTGTATTTATAAAGCTATATTTATATTTACTGCTTTTATAAAATGTTGAATTATTTAATGTTAAAATGTAGGTCTGTCTTGAAGTAGTGTAGGAAATCATATCAACAATTTTCCTAGGTGCTGGGTACTTACATTTAGAAGTTTCTATTTCATTTCCCACTCAGTGATTACAGTTCCTTTCATTGATATTTTCTTTAATGCTGAACAGTTGGATTTGAATTAATTGAAACCTGAAACACATCTTTAACATAGATATTTTTTGGTTCAGTTTGTTTGCTAAGCTGTCAAAGTTTTCTTCTGATTTTAATGTGTTTTTTGTTGCATGAATTGTTTTACACCTTGTAATAGATCTCAGGATTTTTTCACATCCAATAGTTACTTTTGGTCTGGTCTACATGAGATAAATGCAGTTATTAATAACTTGGATCAAAAATAATTTAGGTTAACTCTTCCATGTTCATTACTTAATGACATGCTTCTTGTCTGAATTATCTGGGTGATTACTTGTTTTGTTTTGTAGGTTGACACAGTCATTTAATATCCAGGAGAATGTTATGGAAGAAGTTTTCTACTTGCTCATGCTTTTCAAACTAGAAGTTACTAATATCAATTTTACTGTCTAAATAGGAACTATGTGAGATGAAACAATTAGCCACAAACTGTCAAAGGGAACTCTACCTTTCAATTAAATCTAGTAGCACTGTATGGATTAAAGTAGATTTATACAAAAAAGTAGATATATGGGATTTGTTTTAAAATGGCAGAATGCATTTATTTAAAGAGTAAGTAAGAATTTGCTATGATTTAAAGAGTAAGTAAGAATTTGCTATGTTTTAGCATATCATTTGTAAACTGGGAATGTAAAGACAAATTGGAAAAGATAGTCATAGAACAATATTATCAAATCATAATGGGTTGAGATCTGGGAGATTAAGACAATCCAACAGGTTATCTCCAATATTTATTGGAAAATGGTTAAGATTTCTGAATGAAATACATGAAATATACTATTTTTTTTCAATAAAAGTGGTACTGCATTATAATTAATGAAGTTTCAACATAGCATTAATTCTATAGGGTTTTATATTTTATCTATTTTTTTCCTTTATTTTTATTAGTTGGAGGCTAATTATAGGGTTTTAAAAAATTTGTTTGTATACTTTAAAATATAGTTTTATGCATTGAATCTAAATTGATGTGTGGATTTTGATTTTAAAAGTTTGATTGGTTTGACAAAATTTTTATATGTACTAATTAAAATGCAACTTATCTAACTTTAAAAAATTTCCAATAATTATACAGGAGCACATAACAATGTTTAAAATAATATTGACTATTTCTTACTAAAAAAAATGTTTATAATTTATTCCAATCTCAACTCTGAATGATATAGTAAGCCATGTAAGTGATTTCTCCACACACAGTTGCTTGGAAATCCTGGGTTCTTAAAGAACTGAAAAGTCAATGCTCATCTCTAGAATCATGGTCTTTGAGTCAAAATGTTAATATATTCTAGTTAAGAGACATCTTGAAGAACGAGAAATCTTAAAATTGGATTCCCCATAAAGCACTTAGGAAAATCTTAATTCTCTAGAATGTGGCCATCTACCATTAAAATCCTATCTGAGTCAATAGAACTAAACTTGAAGTTGTGCCATTTTATCTTTTGGTAATAGAAACAGTAATAAATTCCCCCTAGACTTCTTTTTTTTTTTTTTTTACATCTTATCACTGTGAGTACAGAAGGATGCCATTTTAGTAAACGAGGAAAAGACAGAAGAAAAACTTCAGGAATTAAAAATTTGCTCATCAGGAAATGTGCCCCCTTTTTAAAAACTGTCAGGATTACTATTTGCATATCCCTTACATAGAGAAAGTCTTCTTGACTAAACAGTTACTGAATTTCATATGTCTATTACAACATATTAAATATAGTTTTCTACATTTCTAAAGCAGATAACCTCCCTGGCATGAAGCACACATGCACTTGAACCACATACCACTCTCTACTGTTATTTTCATGCTGACTAATCTACCCCACTGATATCTCCAAAGCTGCACCAATGCTAAAACAAGATTCAACTTTAGGTTCTCTTGTCGAGCCGAAGGACCAGCATGACTTGTTATACTTTACAAGGAAAATGGACTACTTATTAGAATTTTAAAGAATGGGTCAAATTCTATCACCACTCTAGAATGTATAAAATGTAAATTTTCATAAATCATCATGAAAGTATTTGAATTGGACTTAACAGGGTTAATCAATCCATCACTTTTGATTTGGAGTTATAAGAGATAATTTTGTCAAGAGGGCCCTCTCAAGACATTTTTCTCTTGGAAGAGTCACTTATGCATTTACAGCAGTTAACATCTTGGCCATAAAGCACTGAGAGGTATATCAATATGGTATTCATTTTTTAGAATAGAAAGTTTGTTTTATTTTTTTGAAGGGTCATAAAAAGAACATGTACAACAAAATCATATAGAAATTGTCAGTTGCTCTTTTAAGGGCTAAATCTAAACAAATAGGGGTTTCTGTTGCTGTTTCAAACATTAATAAATTGACGCAGACACAATAACTGTGTGAAAAATAACCTTACATTTCTCCATATTAAAGCAAAGCAAAACAAAACGTACAATGTATAGAGCTTAAAGATCACCTGATGCATTGTTATATTCCAGATAGCATATATTCAAAATAGTGTATTTCTGCTCAAACTTAAAAAAATTCAAGGAAAACTGTTCTCTTAAAAGCTGACATCACAACAAACTACACATGCTGGAAATATGTTAATAAATGAAGCAGTGGATTAGCAATACAATTTCCAATACTTATTACCTAAATTTTATCATTATAACATATAAAATATAACTCCTAAAACAACAGCAGAACTCAAAACAAAACATTAATGTATTTCTTCTATAATGGTAAAGAAAATAAATTGCCAAGCGGGTTAAAATGTTGGGTTTTATGCCTTGCCACAATAGACTTCATAAGAATATTTACCAAATTGTAGTCCCACATATCTCCCAATCCTATTTTAATGTTAACTTACAGTTAATTATTTTTAAAAAATCCTCAATAAATGGAACTGCTATATGCATATATTGATATAATTTTGAAAAGCATTATGAATTTTAAACTTCAAAAATCTTCTCATTATATATCGTAACTTGAATGAATATTTTCAGATAATAGATCCATGGAATGAAAGGAATTTTAATCAGATCTCAGGCATTTTGCATATTGATATCTTTATCAATGGCTAAAACTAAAATGTAGCTAAAGACAAATTTTAAAATCTCTTTAGTTTGGATGCATTTTAACAGAGTCTTTCTGAGGTAATATTAAAAAATGGGATTTGGGTCCAGGAGTTTCCCCAATTTCTTAAAGAAATTCACAACTTTTCTAGCTCTGATATTCTTTTATTTTGCTGGGCTCTCATTTAAAACAATAATTAATCTTTCTTTTCAGTTTTCTTCGACTAAACTGGACATCAGTCACCATTAGAATATCTCTGAATTTAAAAGTTACAAATACTCTACTAATAGAACTTTGTGTAAATATTTGTGAAATGCAAGAATATTTTAGTTTCAAAAATATGTACCATTAACTGACACCAAATGTGTCCCACTGATATGGATACTAGAAGTATATCAGAAAGTTTTCTTTTTTTGGTTCTGGTTAATATTCTGGAGGGGGAAAAAACAACTTCTGAGCCAAGACTCAGCCTTGAATTTATGTAAAATTAAATAGGAAAAGACAACACCATTTCTCTCTTGTAATGGGATGACATGCTACAGAATTATATTTAAAGTAACTTCTATTAACTCCTTTAGGCCATGAGGCTGGCATTCATTTCTTTATAAAAAGCTTTTCCATTTATTATCCTAATAAACAGAATGAAATAAAACTGCTTTTCAAGGCAACTAGCCTAATCTTGGAGAGATGCTCACACACTAATGAAAATATATGTTTTTCTGCTCAGTTGGGAGCAAAGAACACAGCATAGCTTGACGATGGTGTCTATAAAGGAAACCATGAGAGATAAAGCTGTAGTTTTCTCTTTAGTGATACCATTTCCTTCAACAAATATGGGCTCCCTCTCAATAAAAAAATGAACTTTTAAAATGCCAGTTCTGAAGCTTTTCTTCTATAATGGAAACACATGCTTTCCACGTTAGGAGGAAACATGAAGCTCTCAGGTCATTCTTCCAGCATTATTTAAAGCTTTAGGAGAATACCATAGGGAATTCACTTTTTAGGGAAGGGGTTTAAACTCAGTAGGACCAAAGGAAGTTAAGGAAGCACATGGGTGATAAGATGTGCTTCCAAATAGCTTCAAAATTCTGTTATTCATCATAAAATGTTACTCTGGAATATACTGAATCTTTAGCCATGACTCATCACTATCATAGTTCTTTTATTCCTAAATACTTTTCCTATACATCTTGTAATTGTTTTTTTTTTTTTTTGGGGGGGTACTGTTAATATAGCATATAATCCATCAATTTTACACACAAGCACACTCATTAACTAAAAACTAAAGAGTATATTAAGACAGAAAGATCAGCCATTTTTAGCCAATACATTACATCGCCAATAGACTACTGAATTTTCTTTTTAATATAGTATTTGTAAATTCTTTATTTGTCCCAAGCAAGGAACTGAATACTACAATGTTTTAAAGCTTCATGCTTGTGAGATATATATAGTATTTATATATATTCATATATATGAATATATATATTTTAATATAACTCTTTAAAAATATACTAATGGTCAAAGCTACTGTGGTAAAAAACATCTCAATATTGGTTATTTGAAAACGCCATCTTTGGTGTACTTCTCGAGTCCAATAACGTAATACAGAGAAGATGGATTCAGCACAGTCATTTAAGTGCCAAATTCTCAGACTATGCCTGTTGGACCATGCTGCGATGGAAAAACTTGTAATGGCCAATGAAAACTGAGATGGAAACTAATAAAAATTCAGAAGCAAGTAAAAATAGTGAAGTTATCTGAGGGTCTTATTTATATTCATTCAGGATAGCTCCTCCTGTCATCCCAGGTAATATTGGTCATGGATCTTTTTCTTCATTGTAGGAAGAAAATATTGCTTTATTCCCACTGGCATATTGCTAGCAGAATATGTGATACAGTGAGTAGATATTCAAATTCTTGATGAACATATAAAATTGCTGAATAAATTCCAGCACTATGCAAAATCTCACATGAGGAGGCACTTGAATGTCATGTTAGAAACATCTTTGGTAAGGGCAAAATGGAAAAAAGCTTCAGTGAGTAATAATGAAAATATATTCACTTACTCATTAACAGTAAAATCTCCACATATTAAGATGTTGGTCATATTGGTCATAAAAATGGTAAATGCCATGGATAAAAGCTTCTGTCAGGTTTTTGCTTTTTCACATTTAGAGTCTTTTTTTTTTTTTTTTTACCAGATGATGATAGAAAACTTCACATTCAGAGTTGGTCATTTTAATTCTTTTCAACTGTTTGGGGGAAAAAATAAAGAAATCTGTATAAATGGTCACAGTATTGGCTGTCCAGCTGGGTGTATTCTTCTTCAGATCCACAAATCAACCTGATAGTTGATAAATTACTAACGTCCAGTGTTATACAGAATTGTTTTTTTCAGTGTTCCTTAAAATTATAGTAAGAGTTTGTACCTAAATGAATTCAATTAGGAAACAAAGTATATGCTTGCAAAGTCCAGGATTTTAATGTCTTCTGAATCTGTTGTCTTTGAAATTAGGCATTTTTGTTAGGCATTGAAAATTCATTGATGGTACTATTCACTAGAAAAAGAAATGAAGTAAAGGTAGCAAAGGAACTGACTGAATACAGAATTGTTGGCACTGGTCTTTTCTGTACCTCTGGATTTTAAAACATGAGCCTGTTCTTTTATATTTTAATCAAATATTCATTCAGTCATCTCCAATGTATTTGTCATAGCAAATTTGAGTCATAAGTAGTCAGTCAGATTTGAAAATCATTTTAAGTGGTCTACAATATTTGAAAGTTGCCATATCTAAACAGTAACATTTGAAAATCATTTTAAAAGGTCAGTTCATAGATGATATTGTATTTACTATGATGGTTTAAGCTATAAATGATAAAAATAGTTGATAACTGCATAAATTTGGAAACTTGCTTCTAGAAGGTGTTTAATTAAAGCAAAGTTTCTATTGTGTGTGGGTGTGTGTGTTTTTAAATCATACCATTTGGAACATGAAAGTGGTATGGCTGAAAGAGTATAGGTGGTTGTCCAGATGTTACATAATAAGTAGGGTACCCTCCCTCGGCAACAAAGTACGGAGCAGGCTGATAAAAGCAAGTTACGTTGTCAGTATTAGGTAGGATATTCTGTTCTCCAAGTACTTTTAAAGCCATAAGGGCAATCATATTGAGGGTCTGCCTTCTTTCATGTCCCATGAGGCAAACTGTGCTCTCATTCACAACTCCATGCAAGGTCATGAGGTAGTCATACTTGCTCTTTTCTTCACCTATGAAATGGTTGCGGAGGTATGATTCAATCTTCTTTTGCTGTTCTGCTACATCAGGAAAATCAATGAAGAATCTAGAACACATATAACGTTCCAGGGTCTTGATTTCTGCTTCACAAGCTGGTTTAAAGTCACGAACCAGCAAGTTGCTGTATTTCAGAAGGCCACCACCTCTAATTTCTTCAGGTTTTCTGGTAGATATAAGCTTGTACTGTAAATGTGTCATTGCTTCTTGGAAATCTCCATACATGCTTTCAGCTACCACAACAGGATAGCATTCATTGGTTAGGTTACCATTTTTGTCACTGTAGAAATCTAACATGGGATCCAAGACAATTTGAAAGGAATCTACACTAAATTCAAATTGTCGTCTGAGTGAATTAACAAATTTTAGCTCGACATTCTTCCCAGTGTTATTTGACAGAGAGATGAGACTCCAACGATCATGCTTATTGCAAACTTTAACCATCTTCTGCACATAAGCCTCTTTCATAATATTCAGGGTGATCTTATCCTTTTTTACACCTTTTGGTAAAAAGTCGAATAGACAACCTAGAACTACATCCTTAACAACCTGAAATTCTTGATCACTTGGTAGTTCAACACCAAAAATGACATCCAGATCCTTATAGCTGATTCCATTGTGGCTTGCAAGTATGTAACTTGCTGTGGAGCCATTCAATCGAGTATCTTTAACAATAATTCCTTGCTCTATCAGTTGATCTTTCACAACATGAATAATATCTTTTGGTTTTACTGCCAATGTGGGGAAATTTCCCCTTCCATGAACTGGAATTACTTCATCTAACACTTTATCCAGTGTTATAACTTGGTCCCAAGTGAGATTGCTGAATCTGATTTCAGACATTATGAAGTCAGTAGATCAACTAGAAAGTAAGCAAAATATTGAGAAGAAATTTAGCATCTTGAAATCAATGTTTAGCTAAAGCATATGAAAAGTTAAGTATAGACTTACCTTCAACATAAACCAAACTAATACTAGACAGTAAATTATCAGTGCATCTAATTGTGTTCAAATCTATAAGTGAAATAAAGGCCACTATGATTGTGTCAAAATTGTTAGATTGATTGGTTCATGTAAACAAACATTCTCACAGATTTGTTAGAGTTGTAATTATTTTTGATGTGAAATTGTGGGCTTTCTCAATCGTTCTTCATAAACACTATAATGAGTATATTTTTTTGGTGGTATAAATGTTGTTCACATGACAACCATAGTATATAATAGAGGTTAACTGTCATGAATTTAAAGTGAGATCAGATAGCATGTCTGTGTATGTTAGACACAACTGACTGAACAGCATAATATTTAAAAGCAATATATAGAATTTTTAAACCAAAAGCATCATTTTATTATTGTTTCATATATGTATTGTTACTTTCATTTTTAAGAAAATTACTGAAGTCCATTATTATAGTATGAACTCCTTGAATTGCTTGAGAGTAAGGAGAGTACCTAATGCAAAACCTCTTCTATGTTCCTGGTAGCTCTTAAAGAAATGCTGGTTGAAGAAAATAAAGAATGTCATTTAAAAAAAAAACAAAACAAAAAAAACAAATGCTACTACTACATTTATCTCCAAAATGAGAACAATTATATACAAAAGCATAAGATTCCTAATTTTGTTTTCTGCAGATGTGTAATATGACATGCTCAGAAAATTTTATACTTGGGGGAATATTAGGAAGTTAAAATTATAAACATTATAAATATAATTAAATTTAATTATATTATGATCTAATTAGGTACATTTATAGTTATTTATAGTTATTACATGGATTTTCAAATACTTTCTTAAAGCTATTTAAACAATAAACCTAGTAAATGAATTTCATTATAGACATAGATTTGGGTTTACGCATTCTTTCTAGAATTCCAGAAATAAAAATTACACAGAGCTTAAGACAGATTTATATAGACAGTATTCATATTTGGCTTAACTAGGGAGCAATTAGAACAGAGTTTAAATATTTAGCCTTTTATGTTGTATATTTCCCCAGTAAAACTATAGCAAATAGAATCATCTTATTTAAAATCTACTGAATCACTGACTACACTAAAGCCTTTGACTGTGTGGATCACAATAAACTGTGGATAATTCTTATAGAGATGGGAATACCAGACCACCTTACCCGTCTCCTGAGAGACCTGTATGCAGGTCAAGAAGCACCAGTTAGAACTGTATATGTAAAATTGACTGGTTCAAAATTGGGAAAGGAGTATGTCAAAATTATATATTGTCCCCCTGCTTATTTAACTATATACAGAGTACATCATACAAAATGCTGGGCTGTTTGAATCACAAGCTGGAGTCAAGACTACCAGGAGAAATATCAACAACCTCAAATATGCAGATGACACCACTTTAATGGCAGAAATAGAGGAAATGAAGAGCCTCTTGATGAGGGTGAAAGAGGAGAGTTTTTCACTTTTTCAAGCAGGCTTAAAAGACAACATTTAAAAAACTAAGATCATGGCATCTGATCCCATCACTTCATGGCAAATAGAGGGAGGAAAAATGGAAACAGGGACAGACTATTTTCTTGGGCTCCAAAATCTTTGTGGATGGTGACTGCAGCCATGAAATTAAAAGATGCTTGCTCCTTGGAAGAAAAGCTATGACAAACCTAGACAGCATATTAAAAAGCAGAGACATTATTTTACCAACAAAGGTCCACAGAGTCAAAGCTATGTTTTTTTCCAGTAGTCATGGACGGATGTAAGAGTTGGACCATAAAGAAGACTGAGCACCAAAGAATTTATGCTTTCAAATTGTGGTGCTGGAGAAGACTCTTGAGAGTCCCTGTGGACTGCAAGGAGATCAAACCAGTCAATTCTAAAGGAAATCAACCCTGAATATTTATTGGAAGTACTGATGCTGAAGCTGAAGCTACAATACTTGTGCTACTTGATGTGAAGAGATGACTCACTGGAAAAGACCCTGATGCTGGGAAAGATTGAGGGCAGGATTAGAAGGAGGTGACAGAGGATGAGAGGGTTGGATGGCATCACCAACTCAATGGACATGAGTTTGAGAAAACTTCAAGATAGAGAAGGTCAGAGAAGCCTGGTGTGCTATAATCCATGGGGTTGCAAAGAGTCAGACGCAACTTAGCGACTGAAGAAAAAACAACATTTCACATCTGTAGAACCAACTTTGATAGCCCAAGCATGTTGCAAAAGGCTAGTTAAGCAATGGCAGATCTGTGTTAGTGAGAAGTTTCTTTATATGGTATCCCCATGAATATGAATTAAAGAGTATTAAATTAATTAAAGAGTAATAAATGAATTAAAGAGTATTAAAGAGTAATTAAAGAGTATATGTGATGAAATGGTCCACATAACGTGTGTGTGATTTATTTTAAACCACAGTAATTGCCAATGTTCATACAATTTTATCAGCTATATCAATATCCAAATCAATCCTTAAAGATAAATGAACTGACTACACATTGGGCCGTTGGATGATGGTCATTCATCTGTCAAGTGAAATTATCTTTGTAGTATAAACTAACTTTATATCTTTAGGACAATGGAAAGAACAAAATGCTATATGAAGGACAGAATATTCAATAAGAACTGGTGTGTTTATTTTCTAATTAATTTTCTTGGAATTATCACTGAATTATTTGAAGCTAAAGAAGTTTGTTATCCTCAAATTCTCAATCTGGAAAACTAATAGTTAATGACATTGGCTGGTTTCATGTAAAGACTTTAGGGAATTCAATCATTTACTTAATACATATTTTAGCAATACCACAAGTAAATTATGCCATTTTAACTTATATACAAATAAGTTCCCCAAATCCTTTTTTAAATGCAAATTTATTTTATAAACGGAAAATTTTCTTTATGTAATGGCAAATTTCCTGTTCAATATTAGGTAAAAGTTAAAAACTCAATGTCCGAGGGAATTGCCTGGTGACCCACTGGTTATGATTATGTACACTCACTGCTGAGGGCCTGGGTTCAATCCTTGGTCAGGGAACTAAGATCCCACAAGACACGCAATGTGGCAAAAAGGAAAAATAAATCAATGGCCTAACCCCAGGCTTAAAATCCTCATTTAATCCCTACTTTTAATCACCAATGATCTGAAAATAAAGATCATTCACATTGTTATACTGACATTACTGAAGTTATCAAATTTGTTTCCATACAAAAGTTTCCAGGACCTTTATATGTAAATAAAACCAACCAAAAATAAGCAATTTGTTACAGCCTGGATAGGAAACCAGTGCTCTTTTACTGTAAAACCTCCAGTTTAGTAACACTAAGGTGTCCTGTTTGTGTGAGTGCCCTGAGCCTAAGATATACAACCGAACACAGAGTGATAGCTCTGTCTGGTTCTGCGGTTCCATGGATGTGCCTCATATTGCTTAAGGCAGACCCGAAGGGGTATTCTGACATGGGGTTTATACAGTCCCACCAATGTCAAGAGGCGTCCTTTGTCCCCATGAGGGGAGCAGCCAAAAGTGGATGAACATATCGTCCGAACTTTCCTTTCCGGTCAACTTTTCCTGGGCTCTTTGACCATTCTATAACTGCTTAGGGAATTGAAGCTACTAACCTTGTATGCCAGATTGTAGATTTTGGAGGTTTTTCAATCCATGCTGTTGTGTTCTTCTAGCTAGACTCACATCTCAAGTTTTGCTAGTACTATAGTACCTAACCTTATTAGAGATCAAAAGTTACATCTCAGCTGTTTTCTTTTTCTTTGTTAATCTTTTTTTTTTCCCATTTATTTTTATTAGTTGGAGGCTAATTACTTTACAATATTGTAGTGGTTTTTGCCATACATTGACATGAATCAGCCATGGATTTACATGTGTTCCCCATTCTGAACCCCCCTCCCACCTCCCTCTCCATCCCATCCCTCTGGGTCATCCCAGTGCACCAGCCCTGAGCACCTGTCTCATGCATCCAACCTGGACAGCTGTTTTCTTATAAACTGCAGGCAGGAACACTTTAGGGCGCTAGGTGGAGCTCTAGCTCTAGGAACATCTCCTTGGCAAGAAATCACTCTCCTGGCAGCCTGCATGAGATCCCAGAAACCCAGAGATGAGTCCTTGTCACGATCGTGCCTCTGGACTGTATGGATAGAGGCAATGCTAGCAAACATGAGATTTCTGAGAATACAAATCATGGAATCCAAGATTTGGGTACATGGAAAGCACTCCAAAAGGTTACTCTGTTACACCCCAGGTGGCATCAGGGGAAAAAGGGGAAATCAAATGAAAATTTTGATGATAAAGGACTGGACATCAATTTGGGATGCTCCCAGGTCCACCCCTGGAGCATCTCCTCCCATCCTTGTTGTGAGACAGGGAAGGCAGACAACTAAGACAGTTTGGGATGCCTTAGTTCCACCCCTGGGTGCATCTCCACCCCCACCCCCCCATTTGTGGAAAGAGGAAGGGTGGACATAAACAAATACATTTTGGGATGCTGCAGGGTCTACCCCCTGGCACATCTCCACCCCTGCTCAGTGGTAGAACGAGGAGGGTCAGATGAAACAAACAATGCACCTGTGTCAGCAAGGTAGACTAAGTCCAACCAGATGGTCAGAAAGAGGAAGCTTTTGGTGGAGAGTCTACCTCTTCCTAATTTAGAGCAGGGAGGGATGCCTCTGGTAGAGAAGCAAAAGTGCTGGATGCTGCTTTTTCTCTCTTATAGATGGGAGCTTCACATATTTCCAGTACTACCCCTTTAGATTGCATCTTGAAAAACTGGGATAAGTTTGATTCCCAGAGCCTAAAAAGTCCCTTATATACAGGCATTCTTTGATTTAAGAGAAGACCTCATCTCCTCAGAGAGACAATCCCTGCTGGAACAACATCTTATCAGTCAGTTTGCCCCTGTCATCAGAGCCAATTTGAACACTCTCTGGTTTAAATTTTAGCTATGAAGGAGAGATGACATTTTTGACACTGGATGGCCATGATATTCTTTAGGATCTGGGGAAAATTGGTTAAAATAAAATCTTTTTAAAATTGCAAAACTGGCTCTTTTTACAGGTACAATTAGGACAAAGCTGGCTTGTCAATATATATATTTGGAACTATGATCCTGTCTGAGAAGCAAAAACATGCCTAGAAAAATCCTGAAGTTAACTCTTTCCATGTCCTTGAGAGATGCAGCCCACCTTGTCTGAAACTCCAGCTGTGAGCAAATTAGCAGAACTTCAAGTCAAGGGGGAAAAAAGGACAAAAAGACATTTTAAATCTCAAGCGAAAAACTGTGAGATCTCTCTTGGTCCAGATTTATATATGTCTTGGTGGTCTTCATCTTTGGATAATATTGCTGAGGTTAATTTGCCATAGTTGCTGAAGGAAAGTAAGATGTGTGTTTTTAATAAACATATATAAGGGATGGAATTACATTCTATTAAAGGGAAAGGAAGTTAAGTCTGAACTTATAGGTGATTGTTATGGGCAAATAAAATGATGAATTCAGAAAGTGTAAAAAAGGTCTGTAGCAAGTATACAAGTATGTGACAAGTGGAAAAGAGTTTTGTGCATGGCACAAGTACCTTAAGATATTAAACTGCCTTCGAAATATTTTATTATTACTTAGGCTAAGTAAATAATTCTTGTTTCACAGTGAATATACGCTGGTACCAAACTGGAACTTGGTTTTCTCTCCCTATTAAAAGAACAAAGTCTTCTTAGAATATGGTTTTTGATATGTTATATTGCCAAGAGGTTTAATTAAGTTATTAATTAAGACACTTTTAAAGCTTATCTCAGTAACCAATCTTTAAATAAAGATCAGATGCTCCAAGATCTACAACCAGAAGATTAACAACAGGCTATATTCATTTAACAAACTAAATCAGATAACCTGGAGATATCACTGGGCTATACCTAATGGAAGTTCTTGACTTAAGTTCTTACTTATAATGTTGCCTGTTTCAAAAATGTTGTCCCTTACATTATCAAGTGTGTGACAATGATTGTAATAGAGTGACTCTATATATAAGAAGAAGCCACAAGAGAGAATATTTTCCTAGACCAAGAGGCTAGTAAGACAGGTGTGGTCCAGAAACTTTTGCTACTCAAAGGCCTAGTCCAGTAACAGCACACTGAGTGGCCTATCAGTGAAATCTTCAACAGACCTGGAAATGAACCTTCCTACAAGATGGTCATAAAATGCCCCCAAACCATGGTCAAATTCATAGCCATGAAGGGGCTCTGTGATTGAAAACTGGCACTTGCTATCTGCCTCTACGAAGATTAAAACATGGCAATATCCCCTGAAAGGAATTCAGGTGGAAATCAGAAATTAGGCACTCACTCTGTGCTCTGGGAAAAATGGACAAAACTGGCCTTCAGACAGATATTTTCAGGAAAACAATTTTTCTTGAGCCCAGGTTCTTACATCTTCTCATACCTAAAAAAACACTAAAATTGTTACAAGATTTGTCTGTTAAAGTTCAGGTTGTCACTCTTTCAACTACTTCTAACTGGGTTTGTTCCATTCTTATAAACAGGGCAACCCAAGTGTTGACTCTATCTAGACCAGGATCAAAATTACTACCAAATGTAACCTGATTCTTATTCTTGTTTGGACCACTGATTACAATAATTTTTTTACTGATTTTTGGTCTCAGCCTTTTCACTTTCTAAAGGATACAACAACTTCCCAGACAAAATAATGGTGATACAGGGATTCTGGTCACTCTTCAAAATGGACTCCCCTGATGTTCCACTCTGGTCACAGATACAATCTTGGTTTACAAGCTCTCCTTGGTGAAAAACTATCTTGACCATAATAATTGTAATCATCTTATTCTTGCTGTTTGCTCCTTAGATTTGTATCTGTATAATGGGAATTGTTTCTAACCGTTTGAAAGCTTTTAAATTACAAATGATTGTTCATGCCCCTTTAGTTATTATTTGGGGCCCTTAGATCAGAGACCCTAAATAAAAGGGTAAGGAGAATATGTTGCTTCAATAACCTAGGGTCAGCACCACTCACCAGCAGGAAGCAGTTATAGCAGAGTCCTTCGCCCCTTTCCCTTCAGCAGAAATATTCTCCTAAAAGAAAAAGCAGGGAGTGAGAGAGCAGGTTGACAGGGAGTCTCAGAGAGTCTAGGGACCCCCAAGAAGGAGGAGGCAGCAAACATTTTCTTTTATCCATACATTCTTTTGCCCATTTCACATAGGACATGTTTTTTCTTAAGCTCTGTGTTACTATGACAACAATCTATCTCGCCTAAAAACTAGCTTTTTTTAGGCCAAGAGCTAATGATTACAAACGATATTTCTCACCCAGGGACATGCTGCTCAGATCAAGCTCTCCCTGGCTAGTCTTGAACCAATGTTATCTCAAAATGTATGCTACGAAAAAAGGTCTGGGTAAAACTTTCACAACCTTGAGCTCTGGGTTAACCCATTCCTTCTGGCTAATCTCATGATGACATCATCTCAGAATGTATGTTACAGGAAAGGGTATGGGAAAAATTTTCACAACCTTGAGGCATTCCATTTATCTATTCGCAACAGCTAACAGAAAAGTATAGAATGTTCTGCTTAAACTAGTGAGGCAGGTACTCTTTCTACCCCCTTCTGATACCTATGTCAAAAGCTTTGTCTATCACTTTCACTTTAATAAAATCCCTGCTACACAAAAGCTCTTGAGTGATTGAGACTGCATCTTTTGTCCCAGAAATAAATCTTCTCCTTTGGAGACCACAAATTTGGTACTGACCATTGTTCACCATATGCTAAACTATCATCTTGGGGGCTCATCCAGGATCTGAACCTGGGACCTCTCGTGACTAAGGCGAAAACCATGCCCCTAGCCCACCAAGCCAGTTGTGTCTGCTACACAAAAGCTCTGAGTGATTGAGACCATGTCTTTGGTCCCAGAGTTACATCTTCTCCTTCAGAGACCACGAATCTGGCAGCACCATTCACTAAACACTGTAAGCTATCAGTATCTTAACAGGTTTGGTCTTTTTATTTGGAGATTTGGATTGACACATATATACCATTGATACTATTTATAAAATAGATAACTAATAAGAACATACGGTATAGTACAGGGGACTCTATTTAATGCACTATGGTGACCTGAATGGGAAGGAAGTCCAAAAGGGAGGGGGTATTTGTATATGCATAGCTGATTTATTTTGCTGAACAGCAGAAATTAACACAACATTATAAGACAACTATACTCCAATAGAAATTAATTTAAGAAAAAATTCCCAGCAGAAAACATTTTTTTGCTTGATTGTTGTGGTAACCCATAGCATGTGATACCAGTTAGGATAATAAAAATATCTGAGTCAGTTCTAATGAGGTGGATGAAACTGAAGCCTATTATACAGAGTGAAGTAAGTCAGAAAGAGAAACAAAAATACTACATATTAACACATACATATGGAATTTAGAAAGATGGTAACAATGATCCTACATGAAAGGGAAGCAAAAGAGACACAGATATAAAGTAATTAGCCTCCAACTAATAAAAATAAATGAAAAAAAAGACCAGACTTTTGGACTCTGTGGGAGGAGGCGAGGGTGGGATGATTTGATAAAAAAGCATTGAAACATGTATATTACCATATGTAAAACAGATGACCAGCACAAGTTTGATGCATGAAGCAGAGTACCAAAAGACAGTGTTCTGGGACAACCCAGAGGGACAGGGTGGAGAATGAGATGGGATGGGGGTTCATGATTGGAGGACACACGTATACCCATGGCCGATTCATGTCTATGCATGGCAAAAATCACCAAAATATTGTAATTATTCTCCAATTAAAAAATAAAATAATTAAAAAAATAAAAGCAGTGAAAGGCAATGTAAGTGAGTTGCTTTAAATGGGATAAAAGTGATCTCTGTGACAGTAGAGAGCTCCAGTGATTTAGTTGCCTGATTACAGTGAATGCAAATTAAAAGTGGAAGTCTGTTTCTAATATGCGTAATATTGATAGGACTGAGATTGAAGATTAATGCACTTTTAACTCACTTTGCCTTGAAAGACATGAGTATTTTGCAGTTATCACTACATATCAACAATTTACCTATATATCTCAACTACTTTGAGTCAACAGTAATAATGCATATTTCTTTTTCTGAATTCCTACAGCATCCACCTATATGATCTTAAGGCAATGCTTAGAATGGTCACCAAATCAGAACAGATATTCCTTTACAGAGATAGGGATGATTCCATAGAATGTTTCAGATTACAGGCATACTTCAAAGACAGTGTGGGTTTGGTTCCAGACAACCACAATAAAGCAAATATTGGGAATTCATTGGCAGCCCCATGGTTAGGACTCTGGGTTCTCACCATCAAGGGCCCAGGTTCATTCCCTGGTCAGGGAACTAAGATCCCACAAGCCTCGTAGTGTGGGGCATGTTGGAGCCACTCCTCCTTCATTCTGAACTCTTAGAGCTAGAAAAATAGAGACAGCCATGCAGGGTGAGATTAATAAAGACCTTAGGTCAAATGAGAAGCTAGGTCTGTCTTACTAAATAAAGCAAATATTGTAATAAAGCAAGTAATATATTTTTTGGTTTTCAGTACATATGAAATTTGTATTTACACTGGTCTGTAGTTTATTAATGGAGTAGGAAATGGCAACCCACTCCAGTATTCTTGCCTGGAGAATCTCATAGACTAAGGAGCCTGGCAGGCTACAGTCTATAGGGTCGCAAAGAGTAGGACAAGACTGTAGCGATTTAGTATGCATGCATGTAATTTATTAAAGTGTACAATGGCATTGCCTAAAAAAATGTGAATACATTAAAACTACTTTACTGCTAAAAATTACTAACCATTGCCTGAGCCTTCAGTGAATCATAATCTTTTGCTGGTGGAGGATTTTGCCCTAATGTTGATGGCTACTGACTGATAAAGGTGGTGACTGCTGAAGGTTGGGGTGCCTATGGCAATTTCTTAAGACAATGAAGTTTTGGCACATCAATTGATTCTTCCTTTCATGAATGATTTTTCTGTAGCATGCAATTCTGATTGATAGCATTTTACTCACTATAGAACTTCTTTCAAAATTGGAGTCAATCCTCTGAAACCCTGCCACTGCTTTATCAACTTAGTTTATGTATATTCTAAAATCCTTTGTTGTCATTGCAACAATCTTCACAGTATCTTCCTCAGGGGTAGCTTTCATCTGAGGAAATCACCTTCTTTGCTCATCCATAAGAATTATCTCTTCATCCACTAAAGTTTTATCATGAGACTGCAGCAATTCAGTCACATCTCTAGGATCCACTTCTAATTCAAAGGCTATTGCTATTTCCACCATAACTGCAGTTACTTCCTTCACTGAAATCTTGAATCCTTCAAAGTCACCCATGAGGGTTGGTTATTTCAAACTCCTATTAAATGTTAATATTGTGACTTCTTCCCATGAATCACTAATGTCCTTAATAGCATCTAGAATGGTGACTCCTTTCCAGAAGGTTTTATATTTACTTTGCCCAGATCCATCAAAGGAACCATGATGGTGGCTACAGCCCTACAAAAGATATTTCTTAAATAACAAAACATGAAGTCAAAATAAGTCCATGGGCTACAGGATGGATGTTGTGTTAACAGGCATGAAAACAGTATTAATCTTGTACATCTCCATCAGAGCTCTTTGGTGACCAGGCACATTGCAAATGAGTAGTAATATTTTGAAAGGAAACTTTTTTTTCTTAATGGTAAGTTTCAACAATGGGCTTAAGATATTCAGCAAACCATTCTGTAAACAGGTATACTGTCATCCAGGTTTTGTTGTTCCATTTATAGATGCAAGCATAATAGATTTAGCATAACCCTTAAGGGTCCTAGGATTTTCAGAATGGTAAATCAGCATTGGCTTCAGGTTAAAGTCACCATATGCACCAGCCCCTAAACAAGAGAGTTACTTTGCCCTTTGAACCTTTGAAGTCAAGCAGTGATTCTCTCCAGCTATGAAAGACCTTGATGGCATTTTCTTCCAATACAAAAACTGCTTCATCTACATTGCAAATCAGTTGTTTAATACATCCAGACCACTAAACATTTCTCCATACCAGCAACAAGGCTGTTTTGCTTTATTATAATCTACTTCTTCACTGGAGCAGCATTTTAAATTTCAAGAACTTTACCTTTGCGTTCATGAATTGGTTGGTGTAAGAAGCTTAACTTTCAATTAAACTGGACTTTCTACCTGCCTTCCTCACTATGCTTACTCATTTCTAGCTTTTGATTTAAAGTGAGAGATGTGTGACTTTTTCAAGTGAACACTTAGAGAAGTCATTGTAGGGTTATTAATTGGCCTAATTTCAATATTGTTATGTCTCAGGGAATAGGAAGGCCTGAGGAGGGGAGAGATATGGGGGAAAGGCTGTTCAGTGGAGCACTCAGAACACACACAACATTTATCAATTAAGTTCACAGCCTTATACGGTCATTGTTCTTGGTGCTCCAAGACAATTATAACAGTAACATCAAAGATCACCAATCACAGTATACCATAACAAATATAATAACAATGAAAAGTCTGAATACTGCAAGAATTGACAAAACGTGAAAGGTGCACAAAGTGAGAAACTGCTGTTGGAAAAATGATGCCAATATACTTATTTAAGAATGGTTACATAGGCAGGACACTTGAAGACATAAAGCAAGATCCTCTATGACCCACCTCCTAGGGTAATGGAAATAAAAACAAAAGTAGACAAGTGTGGCCTGATTAAACTTAAAAGCTTTGGCACAGCAAAGGAAGCTATAAGCAAGGTGAAAAGACAACCTTCAGAATGGGAGGAGATAATAGCAAATGAAACAACTGACAAAGGATTAATTTCAAAAATATACAAGCAGCTCATATAACTCAATACCAGAAAAATAAACAACCCAATCAAAAAGTGGGAAAAAAGACCTAAACAGAAATTTCTCCAAAGAAGACATACAGATGGCTAACAAACACATGAAAAGATGCTCAACATGGCTCATTATTAGAGAAAAGCAAACCAAAACTACAGTGAGATATCACCTCACACCAGTGAGAATGGCCACCATCAAAAAGTCTACAGACAATAAATGCTTGAGAGGGTGTGGAGAAAGGGAATCTTCTTGCACCATTGATGGTAATGTAAACTGACACAGCCACTATGGAAGATGGTATGGAGATTGCTTAAAAAACTAGGCATAAAACCACCATATGACCCAGCAATATATGGGCCCTAGGCATATACCCTTAGGAAACCAACATTCAAAAAGACACATGTACCCCATTGTTTATTGAAACACTACTTACAATACAATAGCTAGAATGTGGAAGTAACCTAGATGTCCATGGCAGAAGAATGGATAAAGAAGTTCTGGTACATATACACAATGGAATATTACTCAGCAATAAAAAGGAACACAATTGAGTCAGTTCTAATGAGGTTGATGAACCTAGAGTCTATTATACAGAGTGAAGTAAGTAAGAAAGAGAAAGATAAACATTGTATACTAATGCATATATACTAACGAATCTAGAAAGATGGTACTGAATAACTTATTTGCAGGGCAGCAATGGAGACACAGATATAGAGAACAGACTTATGGACACAGGGAGAGGGGAAGAGAAGGTGAAGTGTATACAGAGAGTAACATGGAAACTTACATCACCGTATGTAAAATAGATAGCCTTCGGGAATTTGCTGTATGTCTCAGGGAACTCAAACAGGAGCTCTGTATCAGCCTTAGAGGGGTGGGACGGGGAGGGAGATTCAAGAGAGAGGGGACATATGTATACCTATGGCTGATTCATGTTGGTTTGACAGAAATCAACAAAATTCTGTAAAGCAATTATCCTTCAATTAAAAAATAAATAAATTTTTAAAAAGCATGGTTGTCACAAACCTTCAATTTGTAATAAAACAAATACAGTATTTCTTAAGTGTAATAAAGTAATGCACAATAAAATGAGATAGGCCTGTACATGACAGATGAAACTAGTTGCAGGATGTAAGAAAATAAAGATAGATGTACTTAAGGTTGACCTCATGCAGTTTAATGCATCTTTAAATAAAAATTCTTAGCTGCAGCACCTTGAAGTAGACTCTTTCTCTTTGGCTGTCATACTAATTTTTATAAATGTGATAACTGAAGTTTTTAAAATGTGATGGCTGAAGTTTCAAAAGTGTGCATAAAGTAAAACTGAAGTTAGACAATTCCAAAGAACTTGTTTTTCCTTTCAATGAGATTCATTAGTTACTTGTTCCACTAAAATTGGAGTAGGTTTTACATATAAGGATAAAAATAAACCTGAGTTTTGAGTCAAATTGTAGACAAATGACATTTTCTATAAAAACTAGTACTAACATTAAGCTCTGTGGGCAATCTATGAAATTCTTTTTATAAACACCATAATCACAATGCATTTATCAGTTGCTCTAATAGACAGTTATTTTAAAATCTGTTCAAAATAAATATCTTGACTAAAAATTATTGTTTAAGATAAAGCATTCGTTCCTCCTTGTGGACTTTTCGGCCAATTACATTCAAAAGATTAGCTATAAAGCAATCTTAAAACATATTTCAGGTTTAAATGTGGCAACATACAAATGTTTTAAGTGAAAATGTGAACCTTTAAAAGTAAAACTGCACATTTTCAAAGTTTTTAATATAAATAACATTCTGATATTTAATTTATATATTATTGAATTTAGAATTGCAACATTGATCTGTGCTATTTTAGCAGATTTGTAATTGATCTCAGTACTTGAGTCCTACAACATGTACCACTTATGCCATAAGACAGTGTTTAGTTTACAAGTTTATAGCATTTAAAGATTCAGGAGGGAGTTCTCAATACCTGTTCATTTTTAGCATTAGTTATTTTCAAATTTGGTTCTGAAGAATGAGTCACATAATTTCTAATGCTAAAACAGTTACAGTTTAAGTCAATTCACAAAACTATTGCATTTGCAAAGATTCACTTTCATTTTCCAAATGTATAACTTCTTACAAATGTACCTCAGATGATTATGAAGCTTTAGAAAAAAGTCTTTTTTAAATTTTCATTATTTTTAAGCCAATTTTAAAATGTATTTAATAAAAATTTTCAACTACTAGAAGTGATAAAATGCTAAGAGATGTTGCTGTGCTTATTGTAATTATGCTTGACCCATGGAGGGAAAGAAAAGAGAACATCCATTTCTCTTGTACCAGAAAATAGTGGAAGTGTGCAAGCTTTCATTCAGACCTAGAACAAGGCACACATATAGTTTCTATTTCAGTGTTATTCACATCCTGATCTGTCATTGTCTCCATTTTATGACCATCTCTTTTCAAATACTATGCTTAACTCCATTTCACATTCTAAAATTCAGTGTTCTTACCGACTGAAAATTTACATGAATTTTCAGTTTTTGCCACAGATGAAAGGGAAATAACCTGTTCATAAAATTCTTATATATGGGTGGCACCATGCTAAAAGATGGTCTTTTGAGTGGAAAAGCTCAGGTGAAAAGTGCGTTGGGACAATAAAGATAAACATGGCAGGCACCTAGAGAAAAGAACACAAAGGTCCCAAAGAGAAGCAGCTCTAAATTTAAAGGCATGATTTATAGAACCTGAAAATGAACTGCCTTCTCCCGGGTTAAACCTCTGCCCCTGATCCCTGAGAAATCTTATCACTTTCTTCCAATTCTGTCCCAATCCACATGCATACACTCTGTTGCATTCACTTTTATTTTTTTGTGTTGTTATGGATATTGTTTGCCGCTTCTAAGTTTTAAAAGCATGTACTATTCTAAAGGAATTGTCTCCCAACTCCTTTCAATTTTAGTGCCAATCCCTTACAGTGGGAAGTATGGGGGCTGGAGGCACTGCCTCCTCCTTCTTTCCCATATTTCCTTATTTGGTTGACAGAGGTTGATAGCTATGCAAATTCTATGGGCCACCAAATCAGGCCTCTTTGACTTCTGACGTACCTAATGAAAAAACTTGCTGACTCTCCAAACTGTCATTAACCTCAGTGAAGGGAGCTGGCCAGAGAGAACTCTAGTTTTCTTTGGAGGGAGTGACTGGGTGGGGATATCACTGAGAAGACTCTAAAGTGCAATGGGTTTCTGGGAAAGCTGTGGGCTAAAGCTACCTAGTGATTCCAAAGTGCCATCCTTTCTGCACTGGACCCTGTTCAGCTCCTCATGATAATAAATAATAAATTTATTATCATAATAAATAAAGTAACCAGGTAAGCATTCCCTTCATCATTCCAGATTTCATATCCCTTTGTGGATAACACTGCCAACACTGAAGGGATCAAGGATTCTCCAGAAAATGAAGGGCCTCAGAATTATAGTCAATGACATATACACCTTCCACATGACTCAGGAACACTATCTGAAGAAGCAGGATATTAGGAACTCACCAGAATGTTCAAGGAAAAAGACACAACTTAGAAGAAAAAAAATTCTCTTTGTTTGCATCTCTCTTCACCTCTCCCCTCACTGAACCCTCTGGCAGGCTGCAAGAACTCACTTCACCAACTGCTGCTCTGTTCAGTTTCTTCCAGGCAAGGAGCAACTGAAGCAGGCAGGGATGTGGCACTAGAGTAAGGCTCTGGAGGGGCCTGCTGGTAATCGCACAGGAGAATGGGAGGGGTGTCAAATAGAGAGAAATAAAAATGCAGAAACTAAAACAAAAATAAATAAATAAGGGGAGAAGGAAAGAAAAAGAAAAGAAATTAAGGAAGAAAGGAAGGAGAACAAAGAGAGCAAGCACTTGCAGCAACTTCCAGGGCTGCTAAACCGCTGCTGTTCAAAGGCAAATGGGTGCTGAAATTACTTCCCCAAATACACTCCTCTAGTCCCATTCACTCACTCCACAGATTCCCTTCCTGCTAGGCTTAACATTTCCATGGTAATCTGTAGCCACACAAAAGGTGATCTGTAATACTGAGTCATGAATACCTCTTACACCAGGATGGTGATCTCTCCACTACTTTCCTTTTTTCTTTAGTGCTGAACTTTCTCCAGTAGAATAATACTCCTTTTCTTCCTTCCCATAAAGAGAAGGGAGATTTCTTCTCATTCCCATAGTGTATTGCTTTTGTCTTCCTACCTTACACTCATCTAACTCCTCCTATGACACACAAATGAGTAACTTGCCCACTTCAATCTTTGTCAACACAAACACAAACTTAAATTCAGAAGGCAGTATTTCTGGGAAAAAAAGTGGCTTTTTAAACTCTCTTTATCATGAGTTCCCTCCCTTACTTTAACACCATCTGTTCTTTGTTTTGCCAGAAATATTTTAAGTCCTTATGTTTTTCTCTATATCTTTAGCCACTTCTCGTAAGTTAAAACAGGTGGATGGCATTCCTTAAAGACACAATTTCAAAATTCTATCTTTGACAGTTTAAAGTAGAACTACTGTAATGAATGGTTAAAGTAAAATTACTTTAATTGTTGTCTGAGGAGGCCTTACAAGTAGCTGTGTAAAGAAGAGAAGTGAAAGGCAATGGAGAAAAGGGAAGATTTACACATTTGAATGCAGAGTTCCAAAGAACAGCAAGGAGAGATAAGAAAGCCTTCTTCAGTGTTAAATGCAAAGAAAGAGGAAAGCAATAGAAATTCTAGGGAAAGACTAGAGATCTCCTCAAGAAAATTAGAGATACCAAGGGAACATTTCATGCAAAGATGGGCACAATAAAGGACAAAAATGGTACAGACCTAACAGAAGCAGAAGATATTAAGAATACACAGAAGAACTATACAAAAAAGATCCTCATGACCCAGATAACTAAGATGGTGGGATCAGTCACCTAGAGCCAGACATCCTGGAATGTGAAGTCAAATGGGCCTTAGGAAGCATCACTATGAACAAAGCTAGTGGAGGTGATAGAATCCCAGTTGAGCTATTTCAAAACCTAAAAGATGATGCTGTGAAAGTGCTGCACTCAATATGCCAGGAAATTTGGAAAACTCAGCAGTGGCCACAGGACTGGGAAAGGTCAGTTTTCATTCCAATCCCAAACAAAGGCAATGTCAAGGAATGCTCAAACTACTGCATAATTGCACTCATCTCACACGCTAGTAAAATAATGCTAAAAATTCCCCAAGCCAGGCTTCAACAATACATGAACTGTGAACTTCCAGATGTTCAAGCTGGAAAGAAAAGGCAGACGAACCAGAGATCAAATTGCCAACATACACTGGCTCATAGAAAAAGCTAGAGAATTCAAGAAATGCACCTACTTTTGCTTCATTAACTATGCTAAAGCCTTTGACTGTGTGGGTCACAACAAACTATGGAAAATTCTTCAAGAGATGGGAATACCAGACTACCTGACCTGCCTCCTGAGAAATCTGTATGCAGGTCAGGAAGCAACAGTTAGAACTGGACATAGAACAACAGACTGGTTCCAAATAGGGACAGGAGTACATCAGGGCTATATATGTCACCCTGCTTATTTTACTTATATACAGAGTACATCATGAGAAATGCTGGATTGGATGAAGCACAAGCTGGAGTCAAGATTGCTGGGAGAAATATCAATAAACTTAGATATGCAGATGACACCATCTTTATGGCAGAAAGCGAAGAAGAACTAAAGAGCCTCTTGATGAAAGTGAAAGAGGAGAGTGAAAAAGTTGGCTTAAGTATGGCAAAAACCACTACAATATTGTAAAGTAACTAGCCTCCAACTAATAAAAATAAATGGAAGAAAAAGAAAACTAAGATCATGGCATCTGGTCCCAACACTTCATGGCAAATAGATGGGGAAACAATGGAAACAGTGACAGACTTTATTTTTTTTTTTTTTCAAAATCACTGCAGATGGTGATTGCAGCCATGAAATTTAAAGACTCTTGCTTCTTGGAAGAAAAGTTATGACCAATCTAGACAGCATATTAAAAAGCAGAGACATTACTTTGCCAACAAACATCCATCTTAGTCAAAGCTATGGTTTTTCCATTAGTCATGTATGGATGTGAGAGTTGGACTATAAAGAAAGCTGAGTGCCGAAGAATTGATACTTTTGTATTGTGGTGTTGGGGAAGACTCTTGAGTGTCCCTTGGACAACAAGGAGATCCAACCAGTCCATCCTAAAGGAAATCAGTCCTGAATATTCATTGGAAGGACTGATGCTGAAGCTGAAACTCCAATACCACCTGATGCGAAGAACTGACTCATTTGAAAAGACCCTGGGAAAGTTTGAAGCCAGAAGAATGGGACGACAGAGAATGAGATGGTTGGACAGCATCACCAACTCAATGGACATGAGTTTGAGTAAGCTCTGAGAGTTGGTGATGGACAGGGAAGCCTGATGTGCTGCAATCCAAGGGGTCACAAAGAGTCAGACATGACTGAGCGACTGAAGTGAACTGAACACTAATGAAACATACTAAGGTATGATTAGTAATATTAAATCCATTAACCTATTGTTTCTGACCTTTGCTTGTAATAAAGGTTATTAACAATTATTTAACAAATTATTTAATTGATTTATTAGCACAAAATAAGAGTTCACTTTCAAGGTACTGAAAGACTGTGCAAAAGAGGTAACTAATGAGTGCTTTATAGGAAGAAAAATGAGTCTTCCCTAGTGGCTCAGGCAGTAAAGAGTGCAATGTGGGAGACCCGGGTTCTATCCCTGCCTTGGGAAGATCCTCTGGAGAAAGGAATGGCAACCCACTCCAGTATTCTTGCCTGGGAAATCCTATGGACAAAGGAGCCTGGCAGGTCCCAATCCATGGAGTTGCAAAGAGTCAGACATGGCTGAGCAATTAACACACACACACACACACACACAAACACACACACACATATGTAAACATACTTGATTATTGATCACCTTAGTTTTAACTTTCATTCACTGATATGTAGTACTTAAACATACTTGATATCAAAAGAAAAAATTAAGTACAGAACTTTAATACTTCATTTTAGAAATCTATGAAGTTAAATTTTGAAAAATAATCACTATCAGGTTATCAAGATGTCAATGTGTTAGTCAATTAATCTGGGGGTTTTGTATTTCCTTTACCTTGGAGTTGCAAATAAACATAATTATTGATACTACATGAACACATGTTACATCTCCCATTTATTACTGTTGACTTAGCACAGAAAATGAAACATTAAAATAATCACTGATGCTTTTTTCAGCACATTAACTGTGTTCAATTTTACCAGAGCCATATAGACACAATTATTAATAAAAGAGCTAATTTTCTAAGATATTCAGTATATATGCTTTAGTTGAATAAAATGTTTTTGAATAAAACATAATTTCAATGTTTACACACAGCTGAAACTAAAAGTAATAAAATTCCCTTTCTATGAGATTTCCTACCAGGTCTTTTGTTAGCACACTTTGTTGAATTTAACGCCACCTTCTCTGAAGACTAACTTTCTTCTCGAGAGTTCCCCATAAACTGATCTCCTCACATTCTCTGCACCTCACTTGCAACAATCACATGGATACTGTTGCCAGGAGACCAAGAATATTACTGTTGCATCATTACCACTATTATAGTTGAGTATTTTTAAATGAGCATTTTATATGAGACAATTATGATTTCCAAGTCGCAAATAAAACAATGCTACATTGGACATATTAAGGATTAAAAACATTTCTCAAGTTATTTTGACTTCAATAAAAATAGTAAAAAAAAATAAATAACATATACAGATGAATTTGTTGTTGTTGTTCAGTCGCAAATTTGTGTGTGTCTCTGCAACCCCATGAACTGTAGCACGCCAGGCTTTCTTGTACTTCATTATGTCCTGAGTTTGCTCAAACTCATGTCTATTGAGTCAGTAATGCCATCCAACCATCTCATTCTCTGTTACCCCCTTCTCCTCTTGCCCTCAATCTTTGCCAGTATCAGGGTCTTTTCCAATGAGTTGGCTCTTCACATCAGGTTGCCTAAGTATTGGAGCTTCAGTTTTAGTGTCAGTCCTTCCAATGCACATTCAGGGTTGGTTTCCTTTTAGACTGACTGGTGTGATCTCCTTGCTGTCCAAGGGACTCTCAAGAATCTACTATAGCACCATTCAAAAGCATCTATTCTTTGGTACTCAGCCTTCTTTATGGTCCAACTCACATCCATACATGACTACTGGAAAAACCAAAGTATATGTACCTTTGTTAGCAAAGTGATACCTCTTCTTTTTAATATACTTTTGTCATAGCTTTTCTTCCAAGGAGCTAGTGTCTTTTAGTTTCACGACTGTAGTCAACTTCTGCAGTGATTTTGGAGGCCAAGAAAATGAAATCTGTCACTGTTTCTGTTTCTTCCCCATCTATTTGCCATGAAGTGATGGGACTGGATGACACCGGTGATGGGACCGGTCTTAGTTCTTTGAATGCCGAGTTTTAAGCCAGCTTTTTCACTCTCCTCTTTCACCCTCATCAAGAGGCACTTTAGTTCCTCTTCAATTACTACCATTAAAGTGGTATCATCTGCATATATGAGGTTGTTGATATTTCTCCTGGCAATCTTGATCCCAGCTTCTGATTTACTGAGCCTGGCATTTTGCATGCTGTACTCTGCATACTAGTTAGATAATCAGAGTGACAATATACAGCCTTGGTGTACTCCTTTCCCAAATGTGAAAGGAGTCTGGTTCTACCTGTTGCTTCCTGACCTGCATACAGGTTTCTCTGGAGGCAGGTAAGGTGGTCTGGTATTCTCACCTCTTTAATAACTTTTTTACTTTGCTGTGATCCACACAGTCAAAGGTTTTGGTGTAGTCAATGAAGCAAAAGTCAATGTTTTTCTAGAATTCCCTTGCTTTTCTATGATCCAACAGATGCTGGCAATTTGATTTCTGGTTCCTCTGCCTCTTCTAAATCCAGTTTATACATCTGTAAGTTCTCAGTTCACATACTGTTGAAGCATAGCTTTAAGGATTTTGAAAATTACCTTGCTAACATGTGAGATGAGCAAAATTGTGCACTAGTTTGAACATTCTTTGGCATTAGAATGTAAACTGATGTTTTCCAGTCCTATGGCCACTGCTGAGTTTTCCAAATTTGCTGGCATATGAGTGCAGTACTTTCACAGCATCATCTTTTAGGATTTGAAATAGCTCAAATAGAATTCCATCACCTCCACTAGCTTTGTTTGTAGTGATGCTCCCTAAAGCCCACTTGATTCCCCACTCCAGGATGTCTGGCTCTTGGTGAGTGATCACACCATTGTAGTTATCCGTGTCATTAAGATTTTTTTTGTACAGTTTTTCTGTGTGTTCTTGCCATCTCTTCTTAATATCTTCTGTTTATGTTTTGTCCATACTCTTTCTGTTCTTCATTGTGCCCATCTCTTCATGAAATTTTCCCTTGGTATCTCTAAGGTAGTTAATGCAGTAGACCAGCAATACTCAAAGCAGTTTGGCTTTAGGAGGTTTATGCATGCTAAAGAATTGAGAAACTGAAGGATTTTGTTTATATGGATTACATTTATCCAGGTTTACCCATTAGAAATGAAAACTGAGTTCCACACAAAGACTTGGAACTAATTAATTCAGCAAGATGGCAAAATACAAGATTAATATACAGAAATCTGTTGCATTTCTTTACACTAACAATGACATACCAGAAAGAGAAAATAAAAAGCAATCCCACTTAAATCACTTTAAAATATATCTAGGAGTAAACTTAACCATAGAGATGAAAGATCTATATGCTGAAAATTATGAGACAGTGATCAAGGAAACTGAAAATAATTCAAAGAAATGGAAATATATCCCATGCTCTTGAATTGGAAGAATTTGTAATGTCAAAATGGCCATACTACCATAAGCAATTTATAGATTTAGCACAACTCCTATAAAATGTTCATGACATTTTTTCACAGAACTATAACAAAGAATCCAAAAATGTTTGTATGGAATCACAAATGACCCAGAATTATGAAATTAATCATAAGGGAAAAATAATAAAGCTGGAGGCACAACCCTTCCAGACTTCAGACTATACTACAAAGTTGCAGTAATAAAAGCAGCATAATGCTTGCATAAAAGCAGACATGTAGATCAATGAAACAGAATAGAATCCCAGAAATAAACCTACATACCTACAGCCAATTAATCTACAACAAAGAAGGCAAGAACATACAGTGGAGAAAAGAGTCTCTTCAATAAGCTATGTTAGGAAGTCAGACAGCTACATGTAATTCAATGCAATTAGAATATTTCCTCACACCATATACAAAAATAAACTTAAAATGGTTTAAAGACTTAAATATGATACATGAAATAGGCAAAACATTCTCCAGTATAAATTGTAGCAATATAATTAGATTAGATCAATATCCCAAGGCAAAATAAATAGAAGGAAAAATAAACATGTGGGACCTAATCAAACCTAAATGCTTTTGCACAACAAAGGAAGCCATCAATGAAACAAAAAGACAACACTTAGAATGGGAGAAAATACTTTAAAATGATGCGACTGACAAGAGGTTAATATCCAAAATATATAAAGAGCTCATATAACTCAATATAAAAAAAAATAAAAAAATGGGCAGAAAACTTTAATAGACATTTCTCCAAAGAATACATACAGATGGCCAAAAAGCACATAAAAAGATGCTTAACACTGGTAATTCTTAGAGAAATGCAAATCAAAACCACAATGAGGTATCACCTCACACTGTTCACAATCAGTTCAGTTCAGTCACTCAGTCATGTCCGACTCTTTGTGTCCCCATGGACTGCAGCACACCAGGCCTCCCTGTCCATCACCAACTCCCAGAGTTTACTCAAACTCATGTCCATTGAGTTGGTGATGCCATCCAACCATCTCATCCTCTGTCGTCCCCTTCTCCTCCCACCTTCAATCTTTCCCAGCCTCAGGGTCTTTTCCAATGAGTCAGCTCTTCACATCAGGTGGCCAAAGTTATTGGAGTTTCAGTTTCAACATCAGTCCTTCCAGTGAATATTCAGGACTGATCTCCTTTGGGATGGACTGGTTGGATCTCCTTGCAGTCCAAGGGACTCTAAAGAGTCTTCTCCAACACCACAGTTCAAAAGCATCAATTCTTCAGTGCTCAGCTTTCTTTATAGTCCAACTCTCACATCCATACATGACTACTGGAAAAACCGTAGCTCTGACTAGATGGACGTTTGTTGGCAAAGTAATGTCTCTGTTTCTTAATATGCTGTCTAGGTTGGTCATAATTTTTCTTCCAAGGAATAAGCATCTTTTGTTCACATGGTATCATCAAAAAGTCTACAAACAATAAATGTTGAGCAGGTTGTGTAGAAGAGGGAACCCTTGTGTACTGTTGGTGAGAATGTAAACTGGTGCAGCCCTTATGGACAACGGTATTGAGGCTCATTGAAAAAAAAAAAAACTAAAAATAGAGTTACCATATGGTCTAGCAATCCCAATCCTGGGCATTTATCTGAAAAAGAGAAAAACTCTAGTTCGAAAAGATACGTGCACTTCAATGTTCATAGCATCACTACTTACAATAGCCAAGAGATGTAAACAACCCAGGTGCCCATCAACAGAATATTGGTTTAAGAAGATGTGGTATATATGCACAATGGAATATTATTCAGCCATGAAAAGAATGAAATATTGCCATTTGAAGCAGCATGGATGGACCTAGATGATATCATACTAAGTGAGGAAAATCAGACAAAGATGAATATTATGTAGTATCACTTATATGTAGAATCTAAAAAATAATGCAAATGAATGTATAAATTATACAAAACAGACTCATAGACATAGAAACCAAAGTTATAGTTATCAAAGAGGAAAAGGAGGGGGAAGGGATAAATTAGGAGTATAGGCTTAACAAACTGCTATACATAAAATAGATAAGCAACACAGATTAATCACATAGCACTGGGTATTATATTTAATAGTTTGCAATCACCTATAATAAAAAATAACTTGAAAATATATATGTATAACTGAGTCACTTTCCTGTATATCTTGAAGCTAATATAATATTGTAAACCTGAAAACTGAGACATTTTTTTAAAATTCCAAAATTCCAGTTTTCGCTTAACGGCTTACATTTTGTCACTGGCAGTGAACATCATCAGCTGTCTTCCTTGAAGTGAAAAATTCAAATCATTCATTTTTGAATAAAGAAATCTCTCAAATAACCAAATCAAAACGACCATTGTTTGTCACCAGTTCTTCCAAGTAAAGATGGTGTTCCACGAAAAAGGCAGTTAAGAAAGTTTCACAATTCAAACAATCTTATAACTGTTTTTTTCTGGAGATAACCACCATATACCTGGTAAAAGAAAGAAGTGTCTTCTGCCTACTTTCCATCCTGTTGTACAAATTATTAGAGAGATGCATACTCAAGGGTCTAAACCTAATAAAATTAATATTTTTACTGCTTAATGAAAGACATTAAGCAAAACTGGCTTTTCTTCCTCCTCTGAGTGCATTGTGATGAATAATACAAATTACTACTACAGTTTAGTATTAGTGCTTTGATTCATGCTAAGGCACTAGTAGTTTTACTTATTGTTCTTGCATCATTGTGTAAATGTCAACATAGTACATAATACAAATGGTGTTTTAGTACTATGAAAACAGTTTGACTTCATGGATCTCCAGAAGTATCTTTGGGACTCAGGCATCCTTGGCCTACACTTTGAAAGCGACTCAGAAGCACTATAACTAAAAGCATGAGTTTCTCATTGGCTTTTATTTATACCCAAAGCTTAGTTTAGGTTCCTGTGTGCTTTATATAATGACATTTTAAATACTTTTGTTGAACAGAAATATTTTTGTTGTTTCTCCTATGGGAAAAGGGGAACTACAATTTAATAGCTATTTTCTATTTCCAAATTCATATATACACCAGAGCTGTGTTATTCTCTACTGCCACTTGGATGAACAAACTCACATTAAATGCAAGAGAAAAAGAAAAAAAAATAAATAAATGCAAGAGAAAAATGAACAGAAAATATTTCGTAAACAAAATCATGGTTCATTGTGTATATTAATAATTTTAAATGAAATAAATAAGTGGAAAGAAAAACTATATAAAACTCATAAAGGATGATTTTAAATAACTTTTTAAAAAGTTAGATAAAAAATAAAGCTGCACGAGAACTCCTTTGCTTTAATATTATTCCAAAGGTTCACTATACTAATAAAACTTCTAGCAAATTAATCAAATCCTTTACATAAAACATCATGACTTCTTTGATGGCAGAAAGTTTTATGTTTGGCAGAAATAACAAAAATAGAACATGACTTTAATCAAACAAGATTTAATGGTATTTACATCATCACTTTTTTCTATTTCCAAAACATACTTTTAAAGCTTTTTAATCTCCAATAATTTGTTTCTTACTCCTTAACACTTCCCTTAAACTATGCCTATAAAAGTCTTTCTCTACTCTCTAGTCTCCTTAAACCGTTAGGCGCCATCCTTTAGGCACGTTTCAAAACCATTTCATCCTTGAAGCCTTTCCTGATCTCTCTTACCTTTGACATTTGCTTGTATTTTATGGCTTTCAGAATATTATTCCTATTATTTTTAACATATTTATTTTACTTCTGATACTAATATGCTTGGTGAAGGAATAGACTAGTCTTTCCCATATATGTATACTCTTCAAGGTCTGAAAGTGAATGTGAAAGTCGCTTAGTAGTGTCCAACTCTTTGCGACCCCATGGACTGTAGCCTGCCAGGCTTCTCTGTCCATGGAATTCTCAGGACTAACATGATGCTTTTCTCAATAAGAAAATGTTGATCTGAACCTATAAACATTTGGTGAAGTTATATAATGTGTAAGGTACAAAACTAAGTTATGTATATATGAAGCAGATGACCATTCTTAACTTCCGAGTTTTTATAATCTATTGGGGGGAAATTAAGCATGAAAATAGCAAGACGGTAAATTGAAAGCATAATGTGATATAATATGGTCATATAATAATGTCAGAGGAAGATTATGGGCAAGAATTTATTGAAGTTCTCCCTCAGTTATGGCTAATGAGAGTCAGTGAGATAAAATACAATAACTTTTCTTCAATTGTTAAAATTCATGGAAAAATAAATAGTTCCTCCAAAGTGCTATTATCACAGTGGTCCTCAATGAAGAATAATTTCCCCCACCCCCAGAATATATCTGGCAATTTCTGGAGATTTATTTGGTTGTCACAACTGTGGACAGGGAATTATTACTGGTACCTAGTGGATAGAGGCTAGGAATCGAAATATCTTACAAAGTACAAGGCAGCTTCCCACAAAAATGAATTATCCAGTCTAAATATCAATAGTGCCAAGGTTGAGAAACTGTTTGCTTTTAGGAAGCACATAGACGTTTACTTAGATTCAATGAATTCAATGAGAAGTATTGCTAGTAAAGGATACCAAGGTCTCTAAAACTTAAGATTCTGTTTTGTAAAACTCTCAGAAATTTCTGGTTTAAGAAAGGAAAATAATAGCATGTTAGTCAGTAATTAAGAGTCTATTAAAGGTATTTCACATTGTTTTCTTACTGATTTTTGTGGTAGATTCAACTTTTTTAAGTCTAAGAATTAATCAGATTAGAATGCATTTAATTGATTTTTTAGCACAGTGATTTCACTTTAGTAAAAGTGACACATGTTCATTTAAATATTTAAGCAACAGTAAAAAAATACAACTAGGATAGAAAAAAAATTACCTTGAATCCTACTACTGCTAAAATTTGAAGAAACACACTCTGGAACACTTTGTTCCCTCTGTGCATATATCATATGGAAGGTTAGAAATAAATGATTTTACTACAAAAGGATCGTATATTACTTTAAATAAAATATTATATCAATTTTACTTAATTTAGTAGACAAACTAAAGTTAAACTGAAGAAATGGTTGAATATCAGATAAATGACTCTACAACAAGGTAGATTAGCTTTTAAAAAATTAAAGTAAAACTCCACTATACTGATATTAAAGTATTTTTTTTTATTTTTAACTACCTATTTTAAATTAATATTTATTGGAATATAGCAGCTTTACAATGTTGTATTAGTTTCTACTGTAGAGCAAAGTAAATCAGCTATATATATCCATATATCTCATTTTTGGATTTCCTTCCTATTTAGGTCATCACAGAGCACTGAGTAGTTTCCTGTGCTAACAGTAGGTTCTCATTAGTTATTTATTTTATAAATAGTATCAATAGTGAATATATGTCAATCTGAATCTTTCAATTCATCCCACTTCCTCTTTCCCCCTTGGTATCCATACAGTTATTCTCTACATTCATGTCTCTATTTCTCCTTTGCAAATAAGATTATCTATACCATTTTTCTAGATTCCACATATATGTGTTAATATATGAGATTTGTTTTTCTCTTTCTGACTTACTTCACTCTATACGACAGTCTCTAGTTCCATCCACATCTCTACAAATGACTTAATTTCCTTCCTTTTTATGGCTGAGTAATATTCCATTGTATACATGTACCACATGTTCTTTATTCACTCCTCTGTTGATGCACATTGAGGTTACTTCCATATCCTGGCTGCTGCAATGAACAACGGGGTTCATGTGTCTTTTTGAATTATGTTTTTCCCCAGGCATATGCCCAGTAGCAGAGCTGTTGAGTCATATGGTATGTGGGTTCGATTCCTGGGTAGGAAAGATTCCCTGGAGGAGGAAAAGGCAACCCACTCCAGTATTCTTGCCTAGGAAATTCTATGGACAGAAGAGCCTGACAGGCTACAGTACATGGGGTTGCAAACGGTTGGACATGACTTAGTGATTGAGCATGCACACATACATGGTATTAGTTACCTATTTTAACTTGTTGAAATATACTTATTCCAAGCTATGAAAGATAATGAAATCGGCATACTGACATTTCATCTCACTCATGATTGTTATTAGCTATGTCATCATTTTTATATCACTAAGATGTAAAGCATTTGCACCTTATAACCAAAATGGTCTTAATTTATCTATCTTCTTTTACTTCTAATTTCCTAATAACTGTCCAAATGTGGTCTGTCTTATAGCTATATTTGTTCTACTTTCTGTGATTCTTACATTCTTTCAACAACTTTTACATATTGCTAGATCTTACTATTCTAATAAAAACATTGTAGGGGTTATTATGACTTCCATTTGGTATGCAGATAGTTGGAAAGCATATCATTCTCACTATAACAATAAGATAAACTAGATAATATACAAAATCATAAATTTCCATGAATCTATCAGAGAGGCAAGGTTGCAGGGCAGCAAGCTGGCCTGAAATCTAAGGAAAGACAAGTGCTTCCAAGAATGGAACATGAGAATTGGGTTAATTTGCAGAATAACATGGGAGGGTAATAGGTTACCTACAAAGTGTGTGTGTGTGTGTGTGTGTGTGTGTGTGTATGTGTGTGTGTGTGTGTGTGTGTGTGTGTGTATAAAACTGCTTAAGGCTGTATGTGAGTTAGCATGACAGTATAGAGCCCTTGAAATCTGTAGACCATGGAGAATTCTAACTACTTGCAGGTTCTTCTCCACAAACCTCTCTGGCTGCCCACAGAAAAGTACAGAACAGACTTTTGAACTCTGTGGGAGAAGGTGAGGGTGGGATGTTTCAAAAGAACAGCATGTATACTATCTATGGTGAAACAGATCACCAGCCCAGGTGGGATGCATGAGACAAGTGCTTGGGCCTGGTGCACTGGGAAGACCAGAGGAATCGGTGGAGAGGGAGTGGGAGGGGGGATCGGGATGGGGAATAAGTGTAAATCTATGGCTGATTCATATCAATGTATGACAAAACCCACTGAAATGTTGTGAAGTAATTAGCCTCCAACTAATAAAAAATTAAAAAAAAAAAAAAGAAAACAACAATAAGCAAAAAAACAAAATGAAACACTGAGGACTGGACAGGAGGCCAGAGCACACTGTATAAACCTGGGCGAAAGGAGTGGTTACCAATGTGGGAAAAACACGAATCTCTGTTCAGAACACTCTACCTTATGGAACAAAAGCCTAAGCTTCTAGGGGAAGGACAGCAAACCTTGTCATTCTCAGGGCACAGTCGAAGACCCATTGTGGCTAGAGGAAAGTAATATAAAACAAAACAAAAACAATCTCGACCACAGGAACAAGGGCAAGAACATTGAGAAAGTCCTTTTTCAGGAGAACCAGGGGCACAGGGCCTGTGTAGGACAGAAGCTACAAGACCATAGAGAATATCCTCACCTGACCCCCGCATCAGCAGAGTCATTTTTCAAGTACCTTCTCTGAAGCACAGGATCACAAAGAAAGGCTAAAGCTGAGGGTGTGATACAAACACTGGATAAATCCTCCAGCAATATAGATTGATGACCTTGTGCTCATCCTACAAGCACAAGGGAACTAGTGGAAGTTGAAGTAGGTGGTACACTGAGAATAATCACAGCAAGAGCAAAATCTACACCCACTTCAATTTCTGTTTAGATTATCTCAAATATCCAACATTAAAGGCCTAACAGAAGAAACATGCCCATTTCCAAGTGTATATATATATATATATACATATATATATATGTATATGATTTACCCTAGTCTTCTCTGTCCTACACATTCTGTTCAATTATAAAGCAAATAGTTATTAGTTACAAAAAAGAGAAAACAGTAGAACAGATATTCAAATATAAATAATGTATATGGTGAAATTATCAGAGAACTTAAAAGAACTATGATTAAATAGTAAAAAAGGGGAAAACATTCATTAGCAGATGGGGAATTTCAGTAGAAATGTGGAAACTACAAGAAATCAAGTTAAAATATTAGGAATAAAAACAAGACAACAGAGATAAAGAATGTCTTCAATAGGCCTATTTGTAGGCTAGACACAGTTGACAAAAGAACCAATGAACTTGAAGACAAATAAATAGAAATTATCGAAACTAAAACAAAATGGGATGGAGGGAAGGGAGGAGAGAAAGATGGGGAGAAGGACGAGGAGAGGGAGAAAGACTATTATAGAGAACAGTGCATCCAAAAGCTGTGGGACTATATCAAATGGTTTAACAAAACATGTAATTGCAAACCCAGAAGGAAAAAACGATAGGAGTAGAATAAATATTAGAAGAGACAAGAGCTGAGGAACTTCCAAAAGCAATAAAACCACAGAAAATCACAGACCCAAGAAGTTCAAAGTAAAAAGAATAAGCGCACATACATACACATGCCTAGTCACAATCAGTTCAGTTCAGTCACTCAGTCATGTCTGACTCTTTGCAACCCCATGAACCGCAAAATGCCAGGCCTCCCTGTCCATCACCAACTCCCGGAGTTTACCCAAACACATGTCCATTGAGTCGGTGATGCCATCCAGCTATCTCATCCTCTGTCATCCCCTTCTCCTCCTGCTTTCAATCTTTCCCAACATCAGGGTCTTTTCAAATGAGTCAGCTCTTCGCATCAGGTGGCCAAAATATTGGAGTTTCAGCTTCAACATCATTCCTTCCAATAAACACCCAGGACTGATTTCCTTTAGGATGGACAGGTTGGATCTCCTTGCAGTCCAAGGGACTCTCAAGAGTCTTCTCCAACACCACAGTTCAAAAGCATCAATTCTTTAGTGCTTAGCTTTCTTTATAGTCCAACTCTCACATCCATACATGACCACTGGATAAACCATAGCCTTGACTAGACGGACCTTTGTTGACAAAGTAATGTCTCTGCTTTTTAAAATGCTGCCTAGTTTGGTCATAACTTTCCTTCCAAGGAGTAAGTGTCTTTTAATTTTATGGTTGCAATCACCATCTGCAGTGATTTTGGAGACCATAACAAGTCAGCCACTGTTTTCACTCGTTCCCCATCTATTTGCCATGAAGTAATGGGACTGGATGCCATGGTCTTAGTTTTCTGAATGTTGAGCTTTAAGCCAACTTTTTCATGCTCCTCTTTCACTGTCATCAAGAGGCTCTTTAGTTCTTCTTCACTTTCTGCCATAAGGGTGCTGTCATCTGCATATCTGAGGTTATTGATATTTCTCCCGGCAATCTTGATTCCAGCTTGTGCTTCCACCAGCCCAGCATTTCTCAGGATGTACTCTGCATATAAGTTAAATAAGCAGGGTGATAATATACAGCCTTGACATACTCCTTTTCCTATCTGGAACCTGTCTGTTGTTTACATGTCCAGTTCTAACTGTTGCTTCCTGACCTGCATGCAGGTTTCTCAAGAGGCAGGTCAGGTGGTCTGGTATTTCCATCTCTTTCAGAATTTTCCACAGTTTATTGTGATCCACACAGTCAAAGGCTTCAGCATAGTCAATAAAGCAGAAACATATGGTTTCTGGTTCATGTTTTTTTCCCAGAACTCTGTTGCTTTTACGATGATCCAGCGAATGTTGGCAGTTTGATCTCTGGTTCCTGTGCCTTTTCTAAAAACCAGCTTAAACATCTGGAATTTCATGGTTCACGCATTGCTGAAGCCTGGCTTGGAGAATTTTGAGCATTACTTTACTAGGATGTGAGATGAGTGCAGTTGTGCGGTAGTTTGAGCATTCTTTGGAATTGACTTTCTTTGGGATTGGAATGAAAACTGACCTTTTCCAGTCCTGTGGCCACTGCTGAGTTTTCCAAATTTCCTGGCATATTGAGTGCAGTGCTTTCAAAGCATCGTCTTTCAGGATTTGAAATAGCTCAACTGGAGTTCCATCACTTCCACTAACTTTGTTCGTAGTGATACTTCCTAAGGCCCACTTGACTTCATATTTCAGGATGTCTGGCTCTAGTCACAATAATTTCAACCAAATTGATTGTTGAATGATTCACAAAGAATTAACAATACTTCTCTATGCAATGTATTCTCCCAAAATTGCTGCTTAATTTCACACACAGGTAGTTGTAGCCTCTTGAATCAGTAATAGGTAATATTTACAAAGACTTTTAAAGACAAGCATATGGCTACAAGAAATATAGCACAAATGGGTTTTGAGGAAGTAAAAAGCAAAGGAAAGGGCTTCCCAAATGGTTTAGCGGCAAAGAATCTGCCTACAATGCAGGAGATGCAGGTTCAATCCCTGCATCAGGAAGATCCCTTGGAGAAAGAAATGTCAACCCATTCCAATATTTTTGCCTAGGTAATTTCATGGACAGAGAAGCCTGGCGGGCTATAGTCCATGGTGTCATAAGAGTCGGACTTGACTGAGCACACACACACATGCAAACTGAAAGAAAATCAGTTTTTATCATGTAAATTATGGGAATCATTGAAATTTTAATCATACTGTAGGACAAAGAAACAGAAAAAATGTGCTTTAAGAATAAAATGGGAGAAGGAGAGGGTGGGATGATTTGAGAGAATAGCATTGAAACACATACATTACCGTATGTAAGATAGATAACCATTGTGAGCTAGATGCATGAAGCAGGGCGTGCAAAGTCAGTGCTCTGTGACAACCTAGAGGAATAGGTTGGGGAGGGAGGTGGGAGGGAGTTTCAGGATAGAGGGGATACATGTATACCTATGGCCTATTCATACTGATGTATGGTGAAAACCGTCAAAATACTGTAAAGAAATTTTCCTCCAATTAAAATAAACACATTTTTAAAAAGAAAAAAAGCCCATTCTGCTTAGAATATATGTGTTTCCACTTTAAAAAAAGAATGAAATTATAAAACTGTAAAAATATTGAAAATCTTAAACCATCAAAGACCACAGGCATTGGCCCACTGAAACCGATCGTTATTAGGGCCCCAAAGCGACTTGTAGAAAAGTATGGTATTAATTTCCAAGTATTAAGGTTAAGTTCCCAAAGATTAATGGGTTTCTTAAGAGATTATTGGGGCTTTCCTGGTGGCTCAGATGGTAAAAAAATTTGCCTGCAGTGTGGGGTAACTGGGTTTGATCCCTAGGTCAGGAAGATCCCCTGCTGGAGAAGGGAATGGAAACTTACTCCAGTATTCTTGCCTGAAGAATCCCATGGATAGAGGAGTTTGACGGTCTATAGTCCATGTGGTTGCAAACAATTGCACATGATTTAGCAACTAACACTTTCACTTTTTCACTTAAGGGAGATGGGAGGGGGGATCGGGATGGGGAATAAGTGTAAATCTATGGCTGATTCATATCAATGTATGACAAAACCCACTGAAATGTAAAAAAAAAAAAAAAAAAAAGAGATTAGTATAAAATAGCATACAGACTTAATTTTTAAACATACTACACAGAATTAAAGAGAAAAATGAAGTACACTAATGTCTGTCCAGCTCCTACTAAGTGTCAGGTATCATTAGGCCATTTATATTTTTATATCATTTAATTATCACATATCATTTGCAGTGAATATCATTACATATATCTTAAAGATGAGAAATCTGAGGCTTAAATACGTTAACTAATTTGTTCCAGGTAACATTGCTTTTAAGTGGTAGAAATAGGGTAAAAGTTCTCGGCCCATTTGGTTTCAAACATCATACACTTGCTATTATATCAAACTGCCTTGATGAGGTTTGCTATAATATCCTATACTTGGAATACACAAGGAGGAAGTTGATTTAGTACAGAATGTATCTAGTGCCTAGAGGCACTTCAACTAAATCTCTTCAAATGGGGCCTTGGGATATCCAGCATATAATACTCTATGGAAAATGACATCACAAGTTCTCATTTTATTTTTAGCCTGCATCTTCACTTCTAATAATACTTTTTTACTACTACTTGTTTTACATATTAAGGGATTTTCAGTTAATTAAGGATCTCTAAAATTCTGATATTTTATACATAATGTGTGCATACCTTATTTATATACTCAGGTTTCACTTTTTCAGACATAATATATTTTCTACTCTCATAGCAGAGGTAATGCCCATATCATTATATGGAAAATTGAGGTAGATATATACTAGAAAATTTTGCTAGCAAGATGGTCAGAATTTTGGGAAATGAATTTTCTGGAATTTTGCTAAAAAAACAAACAAACAAACAAAAAACAACAAAAAACAAGACTTATGGTAGTTTAATGGGGAATACATGTAAATCCATGGCTGATTCATGTCAATGTATGGCAAAAACCACTACAATATTGTAAAGTAATTAGCCTCCAACTAATAAAAATAAATGGAAAAAAAATAAAAAAATAAAGATGAATTAATGCCAAAAAAAAATAAAGGAATGCTATAATTTTCTCTTCTTCCCTTTACAGAAATACCCTTTGTAACCTAAGCTATATGTCTTGTCTCAATATTCTCTCTTCTCACCACTAAAATATTCTCCAGGGGCATCCAACTTGTTAAATCCAATACTCATTTCTTAAGTCTCATATTACTTGGCCTATCAGTGCATTTTACACACTTAATCACTCATTCTTCTTTTAAACACTTTCTTTTCTTGGTGTTCAGGATCCCAAACTCATTTACTTCTGCTTCATTGACTATGCTAAAGCCTTTGACTCTGTGGATCACAACAAACTGTGGAAAAATTCTTAAAGAGATGGGAATACCAGACCACCTGACCTGCCTCCTGAGAAATCTGTATGCAGGTCAAGAAGCAACAGTTAGAACCATACATGGAACAACAGACTGGTTCCAAATTGGGAAAGGAGTAAATCAAAGCTGTATATTGTCACTCTGTTTATTTAACTTATATGCAGAGTACATCATGCAAAATGCCAAGCTGGATGAAGCACAAGCTGGAATCAAGATTGCTGGGAGAAGTATCAATAACCTCAGATGTGCAGATGACAACACCCTTATGTCAGAAAGTGAAGAGGAAAGAGACCTTTGATGAAAGTGAAAAAGGAGAGTGAAAAAACTGGCTTAAAACCCAACATTCAAAAAACTTATCATGGCATCCAATCAAATCACTTCATGGCAAACAGATGTGGAAACAATGGAAACAGGGAGAAACTTTATTTCCTTGGGCTCCAAAATCACTGCAGATGGTGACTGCACCCATGAAATTCTAAGACACTTGGTCCTTGGATGAAAAGCTATGGCAAACCTAGACAGCATATTAAAAACCAGAGACATTACTTTGCCAATAAAGCTATGGTTTTTCCAGTAGTCATGAATGGATGTGCGAGTTGGACCATAAAGAAGGCTGAGCAGCAAAAAATTGATGCTTTCGAACTGTGATGCTGTAGAAGACTCTTGAGAGTCCCTAGGACTGCAAGAAGATCAAACCAGTCAGTCCTAAAGGATATCAGTCCTGAATATTCATTGGAAGGACTGATGCTGAAGCTGAAGCTCCAATATTCTGGGCATCTGATGTGCAGAGACGACTTTCTGGAAAAGACCCTGATTTTGGGAAAGACTGAAGGCAGGAGGAGAAGGGGATGACAGATGAGATGGTTGGGTTACATCAGCAACTCAATGGACCTGAGTTTGAGCAAATTCTGAGGAAGAATAAAGGACAAGGAAGTCTGGCATGCTGCAGTCCATGGGGTCACAAAGTGTTGGACGTGACTTAGTGACTAAACAACAATTTAATTTCTCAAAAAACAATTATATGTAGAGTTTTTCCAGTTTTTTTTTTTTCTGTGTTAGAGGGCTCTACAAATTGTACAGCCTAAAATGAAGACACCAAGATAATAAGATATGGCACCCGCAAACACCGAAAACACATAAAACATCATGGCTTACTTTTACAAAGTATTAAAAAAAAGAAAGTTGCCTTGGATTTAATTCTTTCCTTTTTATTTTTAAAACAATGATGAATTTAGCCTGTGTATAAAAGATTATATATTGGCTGGGGGGAGGAGCCAAGATGGCAGAGGAATAGGACGGGGAGACCACTTTCTCCCCTACAAGTTCATTGAAAGAACATTTGAACGCTGAGCAAACTTCACAAAACAACTTCTGACCGCTAGCAGAAGACATCAGGTGCCCAGAAAAGCAGCCCATCATCTTTGAAAGGAGGTAGGACAAAATATAAAATATAAAAAGAGAGACAAAAGAGCTAGGGACAGAGACCCATCCCGGGAAGGGAGTCATAATAAAGGAAGTTTCCAAACACCAGGAAACCCTCTCACTGGCGGGTCTGGGGGAAGTTTTTGAATTTCAGAGGGCAACCTAACTGGGAGGAAAAATAAATAAAACCCACAGATTACATGCCTAAAAGCAACTCCCAGCAGAAAAGTACCCCAGACGCCCACATCCATGACCAGCAAGTGGGGGGGTGGAACAGAGAGGAGCAGGCGGCATTGCTTAGGGTAAGGACCGGGCCCAAATGCCCTGAAGGCAATTGGAGGGAGCTAACGTGAGATAGCAACTTAAACTGTGGGATAGCAAGAGAGAGAGAGAAAATTAACCGGCCGGAACACACTGCCAGCAGTTCACAGAACAAAGGGACTGAGCAATTCCAGAGAAGAGCTAGCTGGTGGCAGACCGGCCCATCCCACGCCGGAGGCAGGGGGGAGGGGAAAGGGGCAAACTCGGCCCCAGAGACAGCACCCCCCCATCAAACTGCAAACAGGCCTCCAGTTTCTAACCAAAGACTTCCTGAGATTCTGGATGGTCGACATCCGCCGGGAGGGTCGCGGCTAGAGGCCAGCTCCCGAGAATAGACACAAGGCGCACGCACCCAACTGGCACGCACGGAAACTGAGGCTGGGACCATGGAGGGGAGAAGGCGCACGGCACTTGGGGAGAGTGTGCCCATCAAGCTCCTGGCTGCCTGAGCTGCTCGGGCCAGGGAAGGCACAAAATGCAGGCCCAACTGAGTCCGCACTTTTGTGGAATACCCAAAAACTGGAGCCGCATGCAATACAGGGCCCACTCCATATAGAACAGCCGGGAGTCCGAGCAGTGTAGACGGGGAAAGCACACACCTGTGAGCGGGAGCAAACCCAGTGTGGCTGGAACACTGTGAGAGCTACCCACACACAGTGATATCTGTCTGCAGCGCCCCTCCCTCCCCGCAGCACGACTGAACAAGTGAACCTAAACAAGAGACCACCTTCACCCGCCTGTGTCAGGGCAGAAATTAGACACTGAAGAGACCGGCAAACAGAAGCCAAATAAACAAAGGGAACTGCTTCAGAAGGGACTGGTACAACAGATTAAAATCCCTGTAGCTAACACCCACTACACTGGAAGGGCCTATAGATATCAAGAAGTGTAAGCTGGAACGAGGAGCTATCTGAAACTGAACCGAACCCACACTGACCGCAACAGCTCCAGAGAAATTCCTAGATATATTTTAACTTTTTTTCTTTAATTAATTCTTTTCCTTTTCTTTTTTTATTTTTTCTTTTATTTCCTTTTAAAATTCCCTATTACTCCCCCATTACTGCCTAACTTTCATTTTCATTTTCATATATTTTTACTATTTTTTTAAATAGGAAAATTTTTTTTTCTTCTTTTATTTTTTTCTCTTATTTTCTTCTAAAGTCCTCTATTGCTCCTCTATTACTCCTTAATTTTCATCTTCATTTCACTATAACCTTGCAAAAAAAAAAGAAGCCCTATTTTTAAACCGAACTTCATATATATTTCTAAATTTTTTTGTGTGTTTTTGTTTTTGTTTTTAATATTGTATTTTTAAGAGTCTAACCTCTACTCTAGATTTTTAATCTTTGTTTCTCAGTATTTGATATCAATTTTGGACATTTAAGAATCCAATAATCAGTACCCATTTTTATTCAGGAGTGTGTTGATTACTCTCTCCCACTTTTGACTCTCCGTTGTCTACCTCAGAACACTCTATTTCCTCCCTTCCTCTTCTCTTCCCAATCCAATTCTTTGAATCTCTGTGGGTGTCTGGGCTACAGAGAACACTTTGGGAACAAGGAACTGCATAGATCTGTCTCTCTCCTCCTGAGTCCCCCTTTTTCTCTTCCTGCTCATCTCTATCTCCCTCCTCCCTCTCCTCTTCTTCATGTAACTCTGTGAACCTCTCTGGGTGTCCCTCATGGTGGAGAATCTTTTCACCATTAAACTAGACATTTTATTATCAGTGCTGTATAGTTGGAGAAGTCTTGAGACTACTGGAAGAATAAGACTGAAATCCAGAGGCAGGAGACTTAAGCTCAAAACCTGAGAACACCAGAAAACTCCTGACTACATGAAACATTAAGTAATAAGAGACCATCCAAAAGCCTCCATACCTACACTGAAACCAACCACCACCCAAGAGCCAATAAGTTCCAGAGCAAGACATACCATGCAAATTCTTTAGCAATGCAGGAATAGAGCCCTGAGCATCAACATACAGGCTGCCCAAAGTCATACCTAACACAAAGACCCATCTCAAAACTCATTACTGGACACTCCATTGCACTTAAGAGAGAACAAATCCAGTTCCACGCACCAGAACACTGACGCAAGCTTCCCTAACCAGGAAACCTTGAGAAGCCAATGGTCCAACCCCACCCACTGGGTGAAACCTCCACAATAAAAAGGAATCACAGACCAGAATACAGAAAGCCCACTCTAGACACAGCAGTCTAAACAAGACAAAAAGGTAGAGAAATAACCAACAGGTAAAGGAACATGAAAAATGCCCACCAAGTCAAACAAAAGAGGAGGAGATAGGGAATCTACCTGAAAAAGAATTTAGAATAATGATAATAAAAATGATCCAAAATCTTGAAAACAAAATGAAGTTACAGATAAATAGCCTGGAGACAAAGATTGAGAAGACGCAAGAAATGTTTAATAAGGACCTAGAAGAAATAAAAAAGAGTCAATTAAAAATGAATAATGCAATAAATGAGATAAAAAACACTCTGGAGGGAACCAAGAGTAGAATAATGGAGACAGAAGATAGGATAAGTGAGGTAGAAGATAAAATGGTGGAAATAAATGAAGCAGAGAGGAAAAAAGAAAAAAAGAATCAAAAGAAATGAGGACAACCTCAGGGACCTCTGAGACAATGTGAAATGCCCCAACATTCGAATCATAGGAGTCCCAGAAGAAGAAGACAAAAAGAAAGGCCATGAGAAAATACTCGAGGAGATAATAGCTGAAAA
>NC_057419.1:33190725-33203463 GCF_019320065.1 Cervus canadensis
AGCCCATTATACAGAGTGAAGTAAGCCAGAAAGATAAAGACCATTACAGTATACTAACACATATATATGGAATTTAGAAAGATGGTAATGATAACCCTATATTCAAAACAGAAAAAGAGACATAGATGTACAGAACAGAATTTTGGGCTCTGTGGTAGAAGGAGAGGGTGGGATGTTTCGAGAGAACAGCATCGAAACATGTATATTATCTATGGTTAAACAGATCACCGGTCCAGGTTGGATGCATGAGACAAGTGCTCGGGCCTGGTGCACTGGGAAGACCCAGAGGGATCGGGTAGAGAGGGAGGTGGGTGGGGCGGTCGGGATGGGGAATACATGTAAATCCATGGCTGATTCATGTCAACGTATGACAAAAGCCACTCAGTATTATAAATTAATTAGCCTCCAACTAATAAAAATAAATGGAAAAAAAAGATTATATATTGGCAAATGTACTAAATAAAATCTTTTATCAACCAAATAGTTGCAGCATGGTAGTTCAATGATACTCAGACAGCTATTATTCAATCATGACCTAAGGGGGCATCCTACCCTTAGATTATTACCAGCTTCTATTTTGTAGGACTTCCCTGGTGGCTTAGACAGTAAAGCATCTGCCTACAATGAGGGAGACCTGGGTTCAATCCCTGGGTCAGGAAGATGTCCTGGAGAAGTAAATGGCAACCCACTCCAGTATTCTCGCCTCAAAATCCCATGGATGGAGAAGCTGGTAGGCTACAGTCCATGGCATTGCAAAGAGTCAGACACAACTTGAGTGACTTCATTTTTCACTTTCTATTTTGTAACACATCAAAATAACGTGATCACAGCATCGTGACAAAACCAATTTCATTTTTAACATGAAGTAAATATCTATGCATTAAGAGGAAGCTAGTACTGAACAATTAACATTCACAGGCACAGTTCTCAATGTTTTATGCATATTGTCCCATTTATCTCACAGTTACTCCACTAGATATATACTATTTCCAGTTTACAACATGCAAACCAAGAAAATTAAGTTGACTAAAATAAGTTAGTCAATGGGCTACCAGGGATTTAATGAAGGTACATGGGAACACAAATACTCTTCAGTATAATTATCTATTTGTTTCTTCATTATAATTATCTATTCTTTTAAAAATTAATTTATTTATTTTAATTGGAGGCTAATTACTTTACAATATAATTATCTATTCTTTTAAAAAATTTATTTAATTGAAGGATAATTACTTTACAATATTTTTATGTTTTTGCCATACATCAGCATGAATCAGCCACAGGCATACATGTGCTTCTTCCCTCCTGAACCCCCCTCCCACCTCCCTCCCCACCTCATCCCTCCAGATTGTCACAAAGCACTGGCTTTGGGTTCCCTACATCATACTTTATCTTTGTTAGCAGCCTTCACTGAGCACCTGCTGCAACCAGCACCTGCATAGTTTAAAATGCACTGATGCTTGGGTCCCATAGGAAAGATTCTGATGGAATTGGCCTGGTCACTGAGAATACTAAAGGCTCCGAGATGATTCTCATGTGCAGCAAAGAGTGAGGAACACTACTCTATATGCTCATTGCATTTTCTAGGTTAGATGGTTTGTGAGAAAAATAGACCATTTTTTGTCCTCAGAAAAACATATGAAGTGTAAATCAACTTCAATTAAAAAAAAAGATGAAATATATGAAAATACAAAGTATGGTACAAACAAATATACAATTCTGTTTTTCCATAATCAAACAAAGTAGTTACAAAATAGATGAACTACTGGGTAATTATATTAGAAAATATTTCCCCATGTGTTTCTTTAGTGAGTTCCCCCATGAATTTGAACTATAATTCTACTAAAAGTTTTTTTTTTCACATTTGTGAAAATAAAGTGCATAAACTGCAGATGAGACAAAACTATACCTGGCAATGATGGAAATCCAATTAAAAACAAGCAAACAGAAATGAACCAAGTAATACAGTACTAAAACATTACATAGGACTTCCCTGGTGGTCCAGAGGTTAAGTATACCCCTTGCATTGGCAGGGGCACGGGTTCAATCCCTGGTCCAGGCTCCTGCTTTAGAGCCTGTGAGCTGCAACAAGAGAAGCCCTGCAATGAGAAGTCAGAGCACTGCAATGAAGAGTAGCCCCTGATCACCCTAGACCCGATGCAGTCATAAATAAAAAGGTAAGAGAATAATTCTTAAAATCATTATATAAATATCAATAAAGGAATGTTTAGAATATGGCGGTGTTTACCAAGAACCACATCCTTGAAAATGAGGATTTTGAACCAGTGTTGTATGGAATCAGAAACCCAAATGAAAGAAGAAACAGGACAACATTACAGAGATAAGACAAAAGCAAGACCTGAGGAGGAGAGAAAATAAAGAAAGAGAAGGGGGAAGGAAGAGTAGAAGGGGATGGGGGAGAAATGCATAGAAAATGGAAAGTCAAAAAATGTAGAGTTAATAAACTTTGAAGAGGTAGTATAACATAGCAGTAAAAGTGGGTATGAGATTCTGAAGTCTATGTGGATTTACTTCCTAGTTCTAGCACTTACTAGCTCTTTTGCCTTTAGGTAGTTGTTTTGTAACCCTCTGAATAAGTTTCAATACGTGTAAGATGAGAATAATAATATTTGTACTTCATAGGGTATTTTGAAGATTATATGAATTATATGGGCTTCCCAGGTGGCACTAGTGGGAAATAACCTGCCAGCCAATGCATGGGACATAAGATACCTGGGTTCTATTCCTAGGTTGCGAAGATCCCCTGGAGTAGGAAATGACAACCCACTTTGATATTCTGGCCTGGAGAATCCCATAAATTGATGAGCCTGGCAGGCTACAGTCCACAGGGTCACAAAGAGCCAGACATGACTGAAGTGACTTAGCAGACACACACATAAGTTACATATAAAGTACTTAGGGCAGTACCTTAAATACTGTAAATGTTAGGTCTTTGTGTGTGTGTGTGTGTGTGTGTGTGTGTGTGTGTGTGTGTGTGTGTGTGTGTGTAAAGCAAGCAAGTATATATGTACAAAAATATGCAATCTTTTCAATTTATATCAGAAAAAAATTAGTTTCAAAAAGGTTAAATGACTTCTTTAAGGCCAAACAGAAGGTATGGATTGTAATGAAGGTATTGAGACTAACTTTCAGAATTTGATATAAATGTGAATATTTGTGCTTGGAGAAAAAGAAGCTAAAGAGGAAAACATTTTATGTTATGTAGAGACATGAGTAATAAGATTGCAGAGAAAATCAGGCTCTCTACTAAAATAGATAGTGGAATAAACTGAATTAACAAGAAACAATTTCTTAGTTATGATGGATAAGATAGTTCATTTATTCAGTATCTTTGTAGATCTACTACAGAGATCTTCTACTTTGTAGGAAAAAACAAAGATAAACAAATGGAACCTAATCAAACTTATGAGGTTTTGCATAGCAAAGGAAACCACAAGAAATGAAAAGACAATCTGTGGAATAGAAGAAAATATTTGCAAATGATGTGACAGACAAGGGCTTAATTTACAAAATACACAAACAAGTCAACAACAAAAAACCAAATAACTTAACTGATAAATGGGCAGAAGACCTTAATAGATATTTCTTCAAAAAAGACATACATATGGCCAACAGGCACATGAAAAAATGCTCACCATCATTAAATTAGAGAAATGCAAATCAGAACTAAAATGAAGTACCACCTCACACTGGTAAGAACTGCCATCATTAAAAAGGCCACAAATAACAAATGTTAGATAGGATGCGAAGTGAGAATGTGTTGATTCAGCCACTATGAAAAATAGTATGGAAGTCTACCAGAAAACTAAAAATAGAATTACCATGTGATCCAACAATCCCACTCCTGGGAATATACTCAGACAGACTATTTTCATAACAGTACTACTCACAATAGCCAAAACATGAAAACAACCTAAATGTCCATCAACAGATGAATGGATGAAGAAGATGTGATACATATATAAATGGAATACTACTCAGCCATAAAAAAGAAAGAAATCATGCCATTTGGAGCAACATGGATGCAACTAGAGATTATCATACTAAATGAAGTAAGTCTAAACAAGAAAGACAAATATCATATGATATCATTTATATGTGGACTCTAAAATATGGCATAAATGAACCTATTTATAAAACAGAAACAGATTCATAGACATAGAAAACACACTTGTGGTTGCCAGGAGTGGGGAAGGGAGAGGGATGCACTGGGAGTTTGAGGTTGGTAGATGCAAGCTATTACATTTAGAGTGGATATACAACAAGGTCCTAATGTATAGCACAAATAACTATATTGAATATCCTGTGATAAACCATAATGGAAAATAATATTAAAAAAGAATGTATTTATTGTGTATAACTGAGTCATTTTGCTATACAGCAGAGATTGGTACAATATAGCAAATTAACTATACTTTAATACAGAAATAAAAGAAAATAGTTCAAGCCTGGGTGACTAGAAGAATGATGGTAATAGTGGCAGAAAGTGTTTTATTTAGAAGACTAGTTTTCAAATTTCACCTGAGTCAGAATCACTTGGAAGGTTTCCTAAACCACAGATTGCTGACACTATCCCTAGAATTTTTGATTGGGAAGGTTGAAGTAGTGTCAGATTATGTACATTTCCAACTTTTCAATGATGTTGATACTACTAGTCCAGGGGCCATAATTTGAGAATTTTTGGTTTAGAAAATGAGAAGAAATCCATCAAAATGGAATCTGTACACATTACAATTTGGAATGGTTCTCATGAAAGCACTTTCAAATATTCAGGAAATTATTCTCTTTATCACTGGTGCATATATTGAATAACTAAATTTTGCAAAATTTTACATGAGAAAATAAAATCATATAATTCCATATAGAGTTACAGATACTCCTTATGGTTTACACAGCACTTTCTACAAATATGTATGTATTACTTCACATTGTTAACATTTCATATTGCATTATCATATCACTTGATTTTATGCCTATATCTTTCATTAGATTCTCAAGTTCTAGAGATAGGAGTACACCTTACTTATCTCTTATTCCCCAAATCTAATAATTCCTGAAGCATACTTAAAAAAAAAAGGAAAAACAAAGAGATAGCTTTTTTTGCTTAAAATAGCAATTTAAAAATCAGAAGTAAACAAAGATCTATGTGCAAAAACATTCAATGAAATGTAAACATTCATCAGAAAAAAAAAGTTTCATAACAGAATCCTGGGAACATCTACATTTAGAAAGTGAAGAGTATAAGAAATGCATAAAGAAATTACAGTTAAATACATACAAGGAGAGCCAACAAAAATGTTTTTTAAGAAGGCTATGAACTAGAAATGAGATGGTTGGATGGCATCATTGATTTGACAGACATGAGTCTGAGCAAGCTCCGTGAGTTTATGATGGACAGGGAAGCCTGGCGTGCTGCACTCAATGGGGTCACAATGAGTCGGACATGACTGAGTGACTGAACTGAACAGAACTGATGAAGTAGAAAGTTTCAAAGAGAAGTCAGCAATGGAATAAACATTGTGAAAAGAAGTTGTTTTACCTAGCAAAATAAGACATTTAAGAATTGTTCATCAGACTTGGAAGTTAGATAAATAACAACTGTGATAAATAAATAATAGTATTTTCTGTGGATTGGAAGAGAAATTCAGATTGCAGTGGGCTATAAATTCCTTTATTCATTCAACAGATATTTTATTGAGTGCCTTCTATTTGACAAGCTAAATGCTGAACACTTATCACAGAGTGGTAGACAAAATAGATATGTGTTTCTCTCCTTATGGAGCTTTTACCATCTCAGTAGGTGCCTACTTCATCAATGCTGTGAACAATAATTTTACTTAGGAACTTTTAAAACTTAAGAAAATGACTTGTGACCATTTTCCTGGTTGGAGAGAAGAAATACATTATATTGTATTCTTGATTATGAGGAAGATAGAGTATATATTTGCAAACAAACACACACACTATGCCATGATCCTGAGTTAGCTGAGTTCAAAGAAAACTTGCAAGTAACCTGAATTTTTTTTTTGCTTCCCCTCATTTTTCTCCATTTTAACAAATGACAAGAATAAAAGAAATAGACTTAAAATAAAACTGTAATTGTACAAAACAAAGAAAGGGATACTTGGCTGCCAAGCATATTAAACACTGTTTATAACAATCAAGATGGAAAACAACTAACCACAGAGTTTTGTTTTGTTGTCATACAAAATTACTGACCACATTATAGATGAGATAGCTACTGAATTACCTAAAACAATATGATAAATCAGACTACAGTTGATCCTTGAATAACACGGATTTGAGCTGACCAAGTCAACTTATAAATGGATTTTTTCCATAAATATATTGGAAATTTTCTTGGATAATTGTAACACTGAAAAAAACTAATAGATCATGTAGCCTAGAAATATTGAAAAAAAAATTTAAGTTAGGTATATCATGTATACATAAAATATACATAGACATTAGTCTATTTTATCATTTACCACTATGAAATACAACAAACCTATATTAAAAAGTCAAAATTTATCAAAGCTTATGCACAAAACACAGACAATACATGACACCATTCACAGTCAAAAGAAAAGTAAGCAAACATAAAGGTGTATTATTAAATCATAATTGCATAAATTAACTGCAGTATATATTCTACTACTGTAAATATTTCATATCCACTTCCTGTCGCTATTGTGGTGAGCTCAAGTGTTGCCAGTATCCACTTAAAAGGCAGTGTGACACTAATAATTTCTACGTAAGCAGCTCCTCTTTCCAGCCAATTGCATACTGCAGTAAAAGTGATTTTCACAATTCATGAGTATTTTTCATCATGTTTAGTACAATACCTTAAACTTTGAATGACACCATGGAATCCATACAAAGTTCAACTAATGATGCTGGAAGTGATCCCAAGAAGCAAAGAAAAGTCTTTTAAATGACATACAAGAAAAAGTTAAATTGTTGCATATGTACTCTATTTTGAGGTTTGTGGCTGTTGTTGCCTGCCATTTCAATATAAATGAATTCAGAGGATTGACCATTGTAAAAAAAAAAAAAAAAAAAAAAGGTGACAGAAATCTGTGAAGCCCTCACTCCAGTTATACCAGCAAGCACAAAAACCTTGCATTTTTTGAGAAATACCTTTTTATCTAAAATGAAAAATGCAATCTTTATGTTGTTCAGTATTGCTATCAGAAAGGCATAGCCACAGACTTTAACATGATTCGAGGAAAGCTAGGTCCCTATATGACAACTTAAAGCAAAAGAAAGGCAAAGAATCTAAAACTGGAAAATGTAATGCCATCAAAGTATAGTTTGATAATTTTAGAGAGAAATTTGACTTTAAAAGTGTCAAGATAATGGAGTTAACCACGACCAGCAGACAAGTTCCAAGACATAATCAAGAAAATCGCTGAGGAGAAAGGATATCTGCCTAAGCAGGTTTTAAATGCAGATGAAAGTGCCCTATTCTAGAAAAAGAAATGCCACAAAGGACATTTATCAGTGAGGAACAGACGTAAGTACCAAGATGTAAGGCAGGAAGGGATAGGCTAACTCTACTGTTTTTTTCACAAATGCAGTTGGATTTATGACCAGAGATACCTTTATCTATAAAGCTGCTAATCTCCAAGCCTTGAAGAGAAAGATAAACATGAGCTGCAAGTCTTTCAGTTGTACAAGAAGGCCTGGGCAATAAGAACACTTTTTCTGGACTGGTTCCACTGATGCTTTGTCTTCAAAGTTAGGAAGTGCCTTGCCTCTAAGGAACTGCCTTTATTTTATTTTTCATTTATTTTTATTAGTTGAAGGCTAATTACTTTACAATATTGTAGTGGTTTCTGCCATACATTGACATGAATCAGCCATGAATTTACATGTGTTCCCCATCCTGATCCCCCCTCCCACCTCCCTCCCCATCCGATCCCTCTGGGTCTTCCCAGTGCACCAGCCCTGAGCACTTGTCTCATGCATTCAACCTGGGCTGGTGATCTGTTTCACACTTGATAATATACATGTTTCAATGCTATTCTCTCAGATCATCCCACCCTTGCCTTCTCCCACAGAGTCCAAAGTTTGTTCTATACATCTGTGTCTCTTTCTCTGTCTTGCATATAGGGTTATCGTTACCATCTTTTTAAATTCCATATATATGTGTTAGTATACTATATTGGTGTTTATCTTTCTGGCTTACTTCACTCTGTATAATGGGCTCCAGTTTCATCCATCTCATTAGAACTGATTCAAATGAAAAGTTCTTTTGATACTGAACAATGCCCCTGGTCACCCAGAACCCCATTAATTCAACATCAAAGTTATCAAAGTGGTCTATTTCACCCCAAACACATCTCTAAAGCCTCTAGATCAGGGGGTCACAAAGACTTTTAAGGGTCACTACATATGGAACTCTATGGAAAGGATTGTCAATGGTATGGAAGAGAACCACAACAGAGAAAACATCATGAAAGTCTGGAGGACTACAGCAGTAAAGATACCATCATTATTAAAGAGAAAGCCATCAAGCCAAAAATAATAAATTCTTGCTGAAGAAAAATGTGTACAGATGTTGTGCATGATTTCACAGAAGTCAATCAGAACCAATCAAAATTTTTAAAAGAGACTGTGAATATGGCAAAAAAGACAGTGAGTGAAGTGTTTTAAGTATGGATCTTGGAGAAACTCATAAGCTAATGCATACCACACCAGAGTATTTAACAGAAGACATGGATTGGTTCAAAAGGTAGGGTAGAAGGATATTAACTCACCTCCCCCTGGGAGAACACTGAAATCACAATTAACTTGAACAACCATCAACAGGAGGATGCTGGAATCCACCAGAAAAGATGTCCCATGTCTCCAAAAAGGAGAAGCTGCAACCAGATGGTAGGAAGGGTGCAATCAGGATAAAATAAAATTCCATACCCACTGGGTAGGCAACCTACAAACTGCATAACAATTATACCACAGAGGTACTCCCACTATTGTAAAGGTTTTGAGCCCCACATTAGGCTTTCCAATCTGACCATCCAGCAAAGGGACTAGGAATCACCAGGGAATCTGAATTTGAAGGCAAAATTTGATCACAGGACTTCCACAGGACTGGGGGAAACAGAGACTCCACTCTCATGGGGCACACACAAAATTTTGTGTGCACCAGGGGAAAGGAGCAGTGACCCCACCAGAAGGGAGCAGTGACTCCACAGGAGACTGAATCAGATCAGCCTCCTAGCACTGGAAGATTCCCTGCGGAGGCATGGGTCAGTAGTGGCTCACCATAGGGACACTAGCTCTTGCAGCAGCAGTGCCAGGAAGCACCCACTGGTGTGAGCCTCTTGGCGGTCATCACCATTAGCCCCACTACAAAGCCAACAGACACCAGGACTGGGTTATCATAGTCAAACAACTAACAGGGAGGGGACACAGCTCCACTCATCAGCAAACAAGTGGATTAAAGTTTTACTGAGCATGACTCTGTCCACCAGAACAAGAGCCAGGTCTACCCACTGCCAGTCTCTACCATCAGGAAGCTTGCAGAAGCCTCTTAGATAGCCTCACCCACTAGAGGACAAACCATAGAAGCAAGAACTACATTCTTGGAGACTCAGAATGAAAACCACAGTCTCAGAAATTAATCAAAATGAAAAGGCAGAGGATTATATTCCAGATGAAGGAACAAGATAAAACTCCAGAAAAACAACTAAATGAAGCAGATATGGGGAACCTATCAGGAAAAGAATTCAGAATAATGATAGAAAACTGATTCAGGAACTCACAAAAAGAATGGAGGCAACAATTGAAATGATGCAAGAAAGATTTAAGAAATACTTAGAAGAATTAAAGAGTAAGAAAACAGAGATGAATAATATAATAACTGAAATAAAAAATACATTGAAGGAATAAATAGCACAATAACCAAAACAGAACAGATAAGTGAATTAGAAGACAGAGTGGTGGAAAGCACTGCCACAGAACTGAATAAAGAAAAAAATAATTAAAAGATATAAGATGTCCTAAGAAACCTCTGGGACAATATTATACACCCAAACAGTTACATTAGATGGGTCCCAGAAGAAGAGAGAAAGGACCCAAGAAATATTTGAAGAGACAATAGCTGAAAATTTGCCTAACATGGGAAATGAAATAGTCAGCTAAGTCCAGGAAGCACAGAGAGTTCCAGGAAGGATAATGCCAAGGAGGAACACATCAAGACACATAGTAATCAAAAAAAAAAACTGATAAAAAGTAAAGACAAAGATAAAATAGTAAAAGAAATAAAGGGGAAAACAACAAATAACATACATGGGAAGTCCCATAAGGTAAACAGCAGATTTCAGCAGAAACTATGCAAGTCAGAAGGAACTGGCACAATATTTTCAAAGTGATGAAAAGGAAGAACCTACAACCAAGAATACTCTTCCCAGTGAGGCTCTCATTCAGACTTGATGGAGAAACAAAAGCTTTACAGACAAGCAAAGTGAAGAGAATTCAGGACCACTAAACCAGCTTTACAACTAATGCTAAAGGAACTTCTCTAGGCATGCGACTCAAGAGAAGTAAAAGACCTACAAAAACAAACACAAAACAATTAAGAAAGTGATAATAGAAACATAAATATTGATGATTACCTTAAATGTAAATAGATTAAATGCATCAGCCAAAAGACACAGACTGGCTGAGTGGATATGAAAACAAGATCCATACATAAGCTGTCAACAAGAGACCTGCCACAAACCGAGGGACATATACAGACTGTAATAGGGGATGGAAGAAGGTATTCCATGCACATGGAAATCAAAAGAAAGCTGGAGCAGCAATACTCGTATCAGACAAAATAGACTTTAAAACAAAGACTGTTCTAAGAGACAAAGAAGAACACTACATAATGATCAAGGGATCAATCCAAGAAGCTATAACAATTGTAAATATTATGCACCCAACAAAGTAGCTCCTCAAAGTGTGAGGCAAATACTAACAACAATAAAGGGAGAAACAGAGCAACACAATAATGATGGGTGACTTTTAACATCCTACTTTCATCAATGGCAAAATCATCCAGTTAGAAAATTAATAAGGAAACACAGGCCTAAGATGACCAATTAGACCAATTGTACTCAATTGATATTTATAGAGCATTCCTTCCAAAAAGAAGTGGACTACACATTCTTCTCAAGTGCACACAGAGCATTTTCCAGGATTGACAACATGCTGGACCACAAGGAGAGCATTGGTAAGTTTAAGAAAATTGAAATCATATCAAGCATCTTTTCCAATCACAACACTATGGGTTTATAAACAAATTAAAGAAAAAAATACATAAAAACATAAACATGTGGAAGCTAAACAATATACTACTAAACAACCAATGGATAACTGAAGAAATCAAAGAGGAAATCAAGAAATATCTAAATATAACTGAAAACTAAGGAGGCGGTCCTAAGAGGGTGGAAGAATAGGATGGGGAGAACACTTTCTCCCCTCAAAAGAACATTTGAATACTGAGCAACTTCCACAAAAACACTTCTGAATGCTGGCAGAGGACACCAGGCACCCAGAAAGGCATCCCATTCTCTTCAAAAGGAGGTAGGACAAAACATAAAATACAAAAAGAGACAAAAGAGTTAGGGATGGAGATCTGACCCAGTGAGGGAGTCATAAAGGAGGAAAATTTTCAAAACAGCAGGAAACCCTCTCACTAGCAGGTCTGTGGGGAGTTTCAGAACCTCAGAGGGCAGCATAACTGGGAGGAAGAAAAAAAAAAAAAAAACAATACATATCTAACCGCAACTGCCAGCGGAGAAACAGCTCAGAAGCTCGTGTCCACCACCAGTGAGCAGGGCTGGACAGGGAGGCGTGAGTTGCATGCTTAGGGTAAAGACCATGTCTGAATGCCCTGGGGACAATCTGAGGGAGCTAACGTGAGATAGCAACCCAAACTGTAGGACAGTCAGAGAGAGAAAAAAGAGAGAGAGAGAAAACTTTCCTGCGAAAAGTTCTAACCTAAAGTGCAGCCCATCCCACTCACAGAACAAAGGATTGAGTGAATATCAAAGGAGAGCTATCTGGCTGCGGACCAGCCCAACCCCCTGTGGGAGGCAGAGAGGCAGGTGGGTGACAGCCAGACCTGGAAGGCAAGGGACAATCTCAACCCCAGAGACGGCATCCTCTACCAAACTGTGAGTAGGCTCCCTGTTGCTAAACAAGCCTTCCTGGGATCCTAGACGGTTGACATCTGCCAGGAGGGTCGCAGACAGAGAACAGCTCCAGAGAGGAGACACATGGCACACCTGAGGTGGTGCTCTCATGGTGCACCCAGGAAACCAAGTGGCCAGGACCGGGGAGGTGATTAAGACACACAGCCCACCTGGGACAGCGTGTTCGCCAAGAACCTAGTCACCTGAGCTGCTCAGACCTCGGAAGGACACAAAACTCACGCCAACCGAGTCTGTGCCTTTGTGGAGTACCCAAGAACATGAACTTGAGCAGCTTAAACCAGGAAAGTGCACGAAATGCAGGGCCCGCTTTTAGACAGTTCCCCTGCAGAGCAACCTGCAACCTAAACAGTGTAGACCTGGAAAGCACACACCACTGTGAGCTGAGGCAAACCCAGTGTGGTCCATACACTGTGAGCACTCCCCACAAACGCCAGTGATATTTGTTTGCAGTGTTCCTCACTCCCCACAACACAACTGAACAAGTGAACATAAATAAGTGATCACCTTC
>NC_057419.1:33203563-33232945 GCF_019320065.1 Cervus canadensis
AATCAAAAATTAAAAATCTAGAGTAGAGGTTAGACTCTTAAAAATAATATATTAAAAACAAAACCCAAAACACACAAAAAAATTTTAGAAATATATATGAAGTTCGGTTTAATAATAGGGCTTCTCTTCTTTTTTTTCTTGTAAGGTTATAGTGTATTGAAAATGAAAATTAAGGAGTAGTAGAGGAGTACTAGAGGACTTTAAAAGAAATAAGAGAAAAAGAAAAATAGAAAATAGAAGATAAAAAGAAAAAAAAAGAAAAAAAATTTTCCCTAATTAAAAAAAATCATAAAAATCTATGAAAATGAAAGTTAAGGAGTAATGGGGGATTAATAGGGAGTTTTAAAGGAAAATAAAAGAGAAAAAATAAAAATAAAAAATTTTTTTTTTTCTTACTTAAAAAAAAAAGTAAAAATATATCTAGGAATTTCTCTGGAGCTGTTGTGGTCAGTGTGGATTCGGCTCAGTTTCAGATAGCTCCTCGTTCCAGCTTACACTTCTCAATATCTACAGGCCCCTTCCAGTGTAGTCAGTGTTTTCTACAGGGATTTTAATCTGTTACACCGGTCCCTTCTGAAGCAGTTCCCTTTGTTTATTTGGCTTCTGTTTGCCAGTCTCTTCAGAGCCTCATTTCCGCCCTGACACAGGCGGGCGGACTCTTATTCAGGTAGGTAGGTCCGTCGTGCTGCGGGGAGGGGCTGGCGCTGCGGGGAGGGGCGGGGGCTGCTTTCTCCATCTGCGCTGCTCAGGCTCCCAGCTGCTCTATATAGAGCGCACCCCGTGCTGCGCGCGGTTCCAGCCCTCCGGTGTTCCACAAGAGCGCGGAACAAAAAGCTGTGCCTGATTTTTGTGCCTTCCCCATCAGAGCGGTCCAGGCAGCCAGAGGCTTGACAGGCGCGCTCTCCCCAGGTGCGGCGCACCCACTCCCGTCTGCGGTCCCAGTCTCAGTTTTCGCCGGCTCCTGTCGGGTGCGTGCGCTTTCTTCCCTCCGCGTCCCCAGCCCCAGTCCCCGCCCGCGCCGGTCGTGTGTCTGCGCCCTGTGTCTCGCCGCGACCCTCCTGGCGGATGTCGACCATCCAGAATCTCAGGAGGTCTTTGATTAGAAACTGGAGGCCTGTTTGCAGTGCGCAGGGGATGCGGTCCTTGGGGCCGAGCCTGCCCCCTTCCCCTCCCCCCTGCCTCCTGCCTCCGCGGGGCTGGGCCGGTCCGCAGCCTGCGAGCTCTTCTCTGGACTTTCTCGGTCCCTTTGTTCTGCGAACGGCCGGCAGTGTGTTCTGGCCGGTTAATTTTCTCTCTGTCTTTTGCTCTCCCACAGTTCAAGTTGGCAACTCACAAACGCTCCCTCCAGTTGTCCTCAGGGCACTCAAGCCGGACCCTACCCCAAGCAATGCCCCCCGCTCCTCTCCGTTCCGCCCCCACTTGCTGGTGGCGGATGCGGGTGTCTGGGGTACTTTTCTGCTGGGAGTTGCTTTTAGGCTCCTAATCTGTGGGTTTTATTTATTGTTTCCCTCCCAGTCAGGTTGCCCTCGGAGATTCAAACACTTCCTCCAGGCCCGCCAGTGCGAGGGTTTCCCGGTATCTGGAAACGTCCTCTATTAAGACTTCCTTCCCGGGAGGGATCTCCATCCTTAGCTCTTTTGTCTCACTTTTTATCTTTTATATTTTGTCCTACCTCCTTTCGAAGACAATGGGCTGCTTTTCTGGGCGCCTGATGACCTCAGCTAGCGATCAGAAGTTGTTTTGTGAAGTTTGCTCTGCGTTCAGTTATTCTTTTGATGAATTTGTAGGAGAGAAAGTGGTCTCCCTGTCTTACTCCTCTGCCATCTTCTCATTTATATCCTATTTTTAGATTCCACATATACGTTATATCAGATGCTATTTGTCTTTCTCTGTCTGACTTATTTCACTTAGGATGATAATATCTAGGTTCATCCATGTTGCTGCAAATGGCATTATTGCTTCCTTTTTACAACTGAGTAATACCCCATTGTATATATGTACCACATCTGTTTTCAAATTAATTTTTATTGGAGTATAATTGATTTACAATATTGCCTTAGTTTCTGCTATACAACAAATTAAATCAGTTATAGATATAAATATATCCACTCTTTTTTGGATTCTTTTCCTATATAGATCATTACAGTGTACTGAGTTCTCTGTGCTATACAATAGGTCCCCATTAGTCATCTATTGTATATATAGTAGTGTGTATGAGTCAATCCAAATCTCCCAGTTTACTCCTCCCTTCTCTCTCCCTTGGTAACCATAAGTTTGTTTTCTACATCTGTGACTCTATTTCTGTTTTGTAAAGAAGTTCATTTGTATAATTTTTTAAAGATGCCACATATAAGTGATATCAAATGATACTTGTCTTTGTCTGACTGACTGCAGTCAGTGTGAGAATCTCTAGGTCTATCCTCCTGCTGCTGCTAAGTTGCTTCAGTCGTGTCTGACTCTGTGCAACCCCATAGACGGCAGCCCACCAGGCTCCCCTGTCTCAGGGATTCTCCAGGCAAGAATACTGGAGTGGGTTGCCATTTCCTTCTCCAATGCATGAAACTGAAAAGTGAAAGTGAAGTCACTCAGTCATTTCCGACTCTCAGCAACCCCATGGTCTGCAGCCTACCAGGCTCCTCTGTCCATGGGATTTTCCAGGCAAGAGTACTGGAGCGGGGTGCCATTGCCTTTTCTGTCCTTCTTTACTATGTCTATCCATATTGCTGCAAATAGCATTATTTCATTATTTTTAATGGCTGAGTAATATTCCATTGTATATATGTACCTCATTTATCCATTCCTTTGTCAGTCGACATTTAGGTTGCTTCCATGTCTTGGTTATTGCAAATAGTGCTTCATTGAACATTGGGGTGCATGTATCTTACCAATTATGATTGGCTCTGGATATATGCTCAGGAGTGGGATTACTGTATCATATTTACTGTTTAACCAGCTTTAGCCTTGCTTTTCTGTTCCTGACAGACTTAGAATAGGTACTTTATTAATTGAATATTTTAAAATATCATGACATTTTAACATAATTATTGACTTCATGGTGCTGTGTATTCCTAACTTCCAGCATTAACTTTGAATGCCTTGAATATAAAGTCAGAGTTTCTTGTTGTATTCATATCCTTAACACAGAATGGAGCATGATGGCCAGAGTTTGTTTGCTTCCTTTTTTTGTCAAGAAAGAAATCCTGTGTGTGGAGTTCGTGGCAAATTCCTCACTTTTTGTGGCTACTTTTCTTTATTAGGAAGTCTTTGGTGTCTTCCTTCAGCCTGGCCTCACTTACCCTATCAAACAAAAAATTCCTCAAAATTTATTTCTGATATGTAGATATCATTCCAAAATTTCCAGAGCTAGACCTGGTTTTTATACCCTGACACTGCCACCTGTGACTTTTGGAAAGTTAATTTCCTCATCTATAAAATGAAGATAGTTATATTTTATTCTCATAGTTGTAAAGATTAAATGAGATAGTATACTTTATAATATTTAACAGACCACAAAACACATAGTTAAAAATTCAATAAAAATCTAACATTTTATTGTCAAGAGCAACAGCAGTAGAACAATTTTAACAGTAGTAATTGTTGTTCTTTTTACTATACTACTTTTTGTCATAGCAATATGTTGTATCATAGCAAATGTGTGCATTTAGTTCACTGATTAATCCATGCCTCAAAATTAATTCTTAGGTCTGTGCTGTTTGATAGTTTATCATGATATTTTAAGAAAAGTTGAAAGTATTTTGACTTTTATTATTTATAAAACTTAAATAGGTTGCTCTAGTGATAAGTGAGAGAGAAAGAGAGAGTGTGTGTGTGTGTATTCTTTTATGGAACTTATTCCACAACTTTAATAATGAAACAGTGTCATTTTTGAGAAAATAATACAACTGTTTTGTTTTTCTGTCACTTAATCTTTAATATAGATCTTATGTTGTTTACTTTATAAACTAACTTTAAGATTTTGCTCTTTTATTACAGTGTACTTAAAGTAGTAATATTTTCACAAAAAAGTTAAACATGGTATTGTGGGCTATAGTTTATTATTTTATTTTTTTGAATAAGGACTTTCTCAGTTATCCTTTGTCTTATAGAAGACACAAGAACTAATTATTTTTATAGTGTCATACCAGATATATACTTTTCTAAAAGTTATAGACATAGATTCCATTTGATTTTTAAGGTTAAGAGAATGGATATTTTACTGAATGCTCACTGTGTATTTTCTCATTTAATCATCAAATAAATATATGAAGCTTATTATCATCATTACTCCCATTTCATAGATAAGAGAACTAAAGTATAAATATCAAGTAACTTATTTATCATCATGTATTTTATAAGTTATAGATGCAGATTTAAGCCCTGGCATGTTAGGATTCTGAGACTGTCATATTCTTTTTCTACTATATCATGCTGATTTTGTTATTTACTGAAGAATCTATAATTTTTGAAGTACCATGCTGGGTACTTTCATAGTGCATTCTCTCATCTTAATTTTCATAGCATCCATGTGGAGATAAAGGTTATATATTTTATAGATGAGAGACTTAAGAATTTAAGTAATTTACTCGTGATTCCAAAAGGGAGGGGGTATCTGTACACCTATGACTGATTCATGTTGAAGTTTGACAGAAAACAGCAAAATTCTGTAAAGCAATTATCCTTCAATAAAAAATAAATAAGTTTTAAAAAACATAAAAGAAGAATTTAAGTAATGTACTCATGATTCCATAGCTATTAAGTAGCAGAGCTAGAATTTGAATTTATATCAGTTTAGCAATTCCAGAGCCTAAAATCTATCATATGCTTCAAACTAGATAGCTAATGAGAAATCATCACAATCCAGTAATCTTTGTGTTGCTAATCATAATGTAGCATGACCATTTTGTTGCAAATTTTATAATTTCTCTCATATTAACAATTCAAATCTGGTTAGAGTTCTGATTTTATATTTCTTAGTTCATTTGACACAGTACAGAGATTAATAATACCTTAAGAAAAAATGGTTTCAGAAGGAGTCTCAAATATATTGAGGTTCTTATCTTATAAAATGTTTTTATTATTTTAAAAGTCATTCAGTAATTTCCAGTGTTGTTAAATGTGTTATGCATTGTAGTCAAAATGACTTTGTGCACAGTGATGAAATACCCACTAAGTAAATCCACTATAAAAGTACAAAAAAGTAAAAAAAAAAATATAGGAGAGAGAGAATGAATTAATGAATTCCTAATATGCTTTTTCTTTCCTGGCCTTGAAATTTGGAATCACAAAGTAAAAAAGACTAAAAACATACCCCCCCTCAAATAAACTCTTTTAACATGTTTTTCTTTTTATTACTGTGGATTTTAAGACTCAGTAGAATTTTCTAGACAGTCTATCTAAATGCTAAAATATACCTGGTGCACTGGTATACAATTAGTTTATCACACTTTCTGATATTTTTGTTATTATTGCATCTCATTGACATTTCCCCACCCAGTAATTTAATTTTGACATATAAAAAGATTGTTCAAGGTCAGATAGTCAGTGAGGTATATGCTAGTTTTCTGATACACTGATTTTCTGATTAAGGAAAATTGTTCTGCTTGATAATACAATATATACAATTACAAACATTATTGTAACAACCAATAATACTACCTAAAAAGGAATTCTCAGAATAAATGTAAGCTTCTATAGCTGTATTTGTGTTGGTTATATTTATCATTTACTATGGATTTCTCATAAAGAGTGACAGTGAAATACTGAGGATACAAAGGATTTGAAGACACTTGCTAAAATAAGACTATCCTTAAAAAAGGAATAATATTTTTAAAATATTAATTTATTTAATTTTGGTTGTGTTGGATCTTCGTTGCTGCACGTCAACTTTCTGTAGTTGTGGAGAGAAGAAACTAACTCTAGTTGTAGTGTGCAGGCTTCAAACTGTGGGGGCCTTGTCTTGTTGCAGAGCACAGGCTCTAGGGAGTGGGTGCTTCAGTAGGAAAGGCGTATTTTATTCATATTTTGTGACAAGTAAAGCCACCTAACAGTATTTTCAAAGTGGTAAATAATAGTGGAAAGATTGATAATGTCTAGAGAGCTCAAAAGATTTTAAAATTTCAGATTGATATCAGATAATCCACTTGGTACTAGAATAATAAAAGATACAGTATTAATAGGAATCCTAGAAAAGATTGAAAGCAAAAGGAGAAGAGGGTGACAGAGGATGAGATGGTTAGATAGCATTACTGACTTCACAGACATGAATTTGAGCAAACTCTGGGGAGATAGTGAAGGACAGGGAAGCCTGGCATGTTGCAGTCCATGGGGTCGCAAAGAATCAGACATGACTTAACGACTGAACAACAAAAATCAACAGGAAAACGAAGTATTCAAAAGTAGCTATGAGATTTTAGCCAAATTTATCCATTAAGAGCAGGATAGGAATCAAATTAGACTGCAAATTATAAGTACCTAGACTGAAAAACAACAATAAGATTGGAAAACATGAAAAATCTTAAATTTAGAAAGAATAATGGAAAACTCAGGTTCTTGGTGAGAAAGTCCAAAAGGGATAGAGATGCATATGATATGCTGAACCTGAGGCTTGATTTTCTGGATGGACTCAGGAAAGAATATTTCCAAATTGAGGTAGCAATAAAACAGATAAAAACATGAAATAATGCCTTGACATTTGCTAGAATTATATGGATTATAATTATATGGATTATAATTATAATTATATGGTCAGTAAATGATGATGAAGCTTCATGTTGAGATCTGAGCACATAAAAGTTGTGCACGATAATAGTCATAACTATGTAGTTTGGTTCATCTCATAACCAGAGAAATTAGATCTAGAATTACTGATGTCATGTAATACTAAAGATACATGAATCAATATCTGTTTATTTTCTAACTCATTGTATTATCTCATACAGCTTTGGAAAGTCATTTTTGTAGGAATCAGCTCATGTATGTAGCTGCTGTAGAACATGCTTTATTTAGTTGAACAAGTACCATTTCAAATTACACATTATGGTAATACATGGTATTCAGAATAAAAGCAGAACGAGTACTCACAGTCTCTAAACTTGAAGGGACCCTAAAAACACAGTAGACATTTGAATAATGTGGGGGTTAGAGGTTCCAAACCTCCATGCATTTGAAAATCTGCATTTAACTTTTGACTCCCCCTAGAGGAGAACATAGGCAAAACACTCTCTGACATAAATCACAGCAGGATCCTCTATGACCCACCTCCCAGAATATTGGAAATAAAAGCAAAAATAAACAAATGGGACCTAATGAAACTTAAAAGCTTTTGCACAACAAAGGAAACTATAAGCAAGGTGAAAAGACAGCCCTCAGATTGGGAGAAAATAATAGCAAACGATGCAACAGACAAAGGATTAATCTCAAAATTATACAAGCAACTCCTGCAGCTCAATTCCAGAAAAATAAATGACCCAATCAAAAAATGGGCCAAAGAACTAAACAGACATTTCTCCAAAGAAGACATACAGATGGCTAACAAACACAGGAAAAGATGCTCAACATCACTCATTATTAGAGAAATGCAAATCAAAACCACAATGAGGTACCATTACACGCCAGTCAGGATGGCTGCTATCCAAAAGTCTACAAGCAATAAATGCTGGAGAGGGTGTGGAGAAAAGGGATCCCTCTTACACTGTTGGTGGGAATGCAAACTAGTACAGCTGCTGTGCACAACAGTGTGGAGATTTCTTTAAAAAACTGCAAATAGAACTGCCATATGACCCAGCAAGCCCACTTCTGGGCATACACACTGAGGAAACCAGATCTGAAAGAGACACGTGCACCCCAGTGTTCATCGCAGCACTGTTTATAATAGCCAGGACATGGAAGCAACCTAGATGCCCATCAGCAGATGAATGGATAAGGAAGCTGTGGTACATATACACCATGGAGTATTACTTAGCCATTAAAAAGAATTCATTTGAATCAGTTCTAATGAGATGGATGAAGCTGGAGCCCATTATACAGAGTGAAGTAAGCCAGAAAGATAAAGATCATTACAGTATACTAACACATATATATGGAATTTAGAAAGATGGTAACGATAACCCTATATGCAAAACAGAAAAAGAGACACAGATGTACAGAACAGAATTTTGGACTCTGGGAGAAGGCAAGGGTGGGATATTTCGAGAGAACAGCATCGAAACATGTATATTATCTATGGTGAAACAGATCACCAGCCCAGGCTGGATGCATGAGACAAGTGCTCGGGCCTGGTGCACTGGGAAGACCCAGAGGAATCGGGTGGAGAGGGAGGTGGGAGGGGGGATCGGGATGGGGAATACATGTAAATCCATGGCTGATTCATGTCAATGTATGGCAAAAACCACTACAATATTGTAAAGTAATTAGCCTCAAACTAATAAAAATAAATGGAAAAAAAATAAAGTATAATTATTCTTAAAAAAAAAAACCAAACTTTTGACTCCCCGAAACTCAGTTACTAATAGCCTACTATTGACTCGAAGACTGACCTATAAGATAAACAACCTATTAGCATATATTTTGTATGTTATTAATATATGTATTATGTACTATATTCTTAAAGTAAACGAGAAAAGGAATATTAAGAAATTCATAAAATGCATTTACAGTACTATATCAATACAGTTTAACAGTTTACAGTTTGTAAAAGTTTAAACTATTTACAAAATGAATCATCAATACCCAATCAATATTGTCTTATACTATAGAAAACACTGTAGATGTTATACATAAGTACTAACACTCAGCATCAAAAGTGAAAAGATAATATGAAAAGAAATTCCTATTTATAGGTATAAAGATTCATGCATTAATAATGAATAAGCAGCAATATGATTGATTTGTGATTAGCCTAATGCAGGCTGTATAATTGCTTTACAATAGCCTAGTCTGCACACTAATGAATGAATCATTATAAAATTTTATGGCACATAGTATTACAGACATATTCATAATAAAATATTAGAACATGGTTATACTTTTTTAAGAACCACTTACTTGTGATTATAGACTAATACACAGTTTCTGCAACTAAGAGAGAGAAAGCATATCGTACAGTAAGGTAATTGTTTGAAAGATATGTTGAAATCATTAACAAAACTAACACATTATTAATTTTATATTAAATATCACTTGTCTTACACCTATGTGATGATAGGACTGTCTACTTCGATACAGACCTTGCACATGACGTTCTTCATGGTGAATGCTTAGGCAAGGATGATGCTGATGACATGAAAATATCTCATACAGTTCTTGCCATACAGTGATTAGATTTTCATACAAAGACACACATACACAACAGATAAATGTATTATCTGTATGGAATGATAATTATTTACTATTCATTAAGTAGAAATGAATCATCACAAGATCTTCATTCTCTTCGTGCTGAGTAGGCTGAGAAGGAGTTCAGTTCAGTCAGTTTGGTTGCTCAGTCATGTTCGACTCTTTGCGGCCCCATGGACTGCAGCACACCAGGCTTCCCTGGCCATCACCAACTCCTGGGGCTTACTCAAACTCATGTCCATTGAGTTGGTGATGCCATCCAACCATCTCATCCTCTGTCATCCCCTTCTCCTCCCACCTTCAAACTTTCCCAGCATCAGGGTCTTTTCAAATGAGTCAGTTATTCGCATCAAGTGGCCAAAATACTGGAGTTTCAGCTTCACCATCAGTCTTTCCAACGAATATTCAGGACTGATTTCCTTTAGGATGGACTGGTTGGATCTACTTGCAGTCCAAGGGACTCTGAAGAGTCTTCTCCAACACCACAGTTCAAAAGCATCAATTCTTCAGTGCTCGGCTTTCTTTGTAGTCCAACTCTCACATCTTTAAATGATTACTGGAAAAACCACAGCTTTGACTAGATGGACCTTTGTTGGGAAAGTAATGTCTCTGCTTTCCCTGTCTAGGTTGGTCATATCTTTTCTTCCAAGGAGCAAGCGTCTTTTAATTTCATGGCTGTAATCACCATCTGCAGTGATTTTGGAGCCCAAAAAGATAAAGTCTGTCACTGTTTCCCCATCTATTTTCCATGAATAGATGCAAAGATGGGCACAATAAAGGCTGAGAAGGAGTAGGTAGAGGAAAAGTTGGTATTGCTGTCTCACAGATGGCAGAAGAGAAAGAGGTAGAGAAAGTAGAAGTGGAGGCAGGAGAGAAAGGCACACTTGGTGGTGTAACTATGGAAATATATCATAATTTCTGACATTTTTCCTTTTCCATTTATCTAAAATTGTTTCCATTTGGTACCAATACTTCTTCCATGATTTGCTTTAGTTTCAATGCCTGTATCATAGAAGTGTTGTAAATGAAGTAAAAAACAGTCTTGAATACTTGGAACCCCTCTACCAGATTGTCAAAATCTGTGTGTTTGTTGCCACTGCTTTTAGTGTGTCTTCTTCATCATCTGGCACTAGTTTTGAAGCACTTATTCTACATCAAGCTGTGTTCTGTTTTTGTTTTAAACTTTTCATTTTGTATTGGAGTATAGCTGATTAACAATATTGTGATAGTTTCTGGTGGAAAGCAAAGGGACTTAGCCATAAATAAATATATGTATCAATTTCCCCCAAATCCCCCTCCCACCCAGGCTGTCACATAACATTGAGCAGAATTCCCTGTTGTATACAACAGAATTACCTTGTTGCTAATCCATTTAAAATATAGCAGTGTGTACCTGTCCATCCTAAACTCCCTAACTATCCCTTTCCCACTTCCTTCCCCCCAAACAACCATAAGTTCGCTAAGTCTGTGAGTCTGTTTTGTAAATAAGTTCATTTGTATCACATCTTTTTAGATTCCACATATAAGGGTTGTTGTATGATGTTTCTGCTTCTCTGTCTGACAATTCAGTATGACAATCTCTAAATCTTTCCATGTTGCAGCAAATAGCATTATTTCATTCCTTTTGATGGCTGAGTAATATTCTGTTATATATAAGTACTACATCTTCTTTATCCATTCCTGTCAATGGACATTTAGGTTACTTCCATATCTTGGCTATTGTGAACAGTTCTGCAATGAACACTGGAGTGCATATACCTTTCAGACCATGTGTGTCTCCAAATATATGCCCAGGAGTGGGACTGCAAGGTCATATGGTAGCTCTATTTTTAATATTTTTAAGGAACTTTCATATTCTCCATAGTGACTGTACCAATCAATTCCCCTCCAATGGTATAGAAGGTTCCCTTCCCTCCACACCCTCTCTAGAATTTATTGTTGCTAGATTTTTTAATGATGACCATTTTGACCAGTGTGAGGTGATATCTCATTGTAGTTTTCAATTATATTTCTCTATTAATTAATGATGTTGAACATCTTTTCATGTGCCTGTTGATCACCTGGATGTCTTCTCTAGAGAAATGTCAATTTAGAAGTTCTGTTCATTTTTTGATCAGTTAGTTTGTTTTGATGATGTTGTGCTTCATGAGCTGTTTGTAGATTTTGGAGACTAATTCCTTGTCAGTCACATCATTTGCAGAAATTTTATCCCATTCTGTTGATTGCTTTTTGTTTTGTTTATTTCTGCCTTTGCTGTGCAAAAACTTTTGAGTTTAAGTATGTCCCATTTATTTTTTTTCCATTTATTTTTATTAGTTGGAGGCTAATTACTTTACAATATTGTACTGGTTTTTGTCATACATTGACATGAGTCAGCCATGGATTTACATGCATTCCCCATCCTGATCCCCCCTCCCACCTCCCCTCTCTACCCGATCCCTCTGGGTCTTCCCAGTGTACCAGGCCCAAGCACTTGTCTCATGCATCCAGCCTGGGCTGGTGATCTGTTTCACCCTAGATAATATACATGTTTCGATGCTGTTCTCTCGAAATCTCCCACCCTTGCCTTCTCCCACAGAGTCCAAAATTCTGTTCTGTACATCTGTGTCTCTTTTTCTGTTTTGCATATAGGGTTATCGTTCTGGGAGATGGATTAAAAAAGATATTGCTGCAATTTGTGTGAGAAAGTGTTCTGCCTATGTTTTCTTCTAGGAGGTGATAGTGTCTGGTCTCACATTTAGGTCTTTGATCCATTTTGAGCTTATTTTTGTGTATAATGTTAAAGAAGGATCTAATTTCATTTTTTACATGTCGCTGTAAAAAACATAGCACCATTTGTTGAAGAGAAGGTCTTTCCAAGATTGTGTAGTCTTACCTCCTTTGTTGTAAATTAATTTACCATAGATACGTGGGTTTATTTCTATTCTTTCTATCCTGTTCCATTGATCTATATTTCATCTTTGTGCCAGTATCATATTGTTTTGTAGTCTAGACTTAAATCAGGGACCCTCATTCCTCCAGTTCCATTTTACTTTCTCAAGGTCGCTTTCACTATTGGAGGTCTTTGTGTCTCAATACAGATTAGAGGAATTTTTGTTCTAATTCTGTGAAAAATGCCATTGGTAATTTGATAAGGATTGCACTGATTCTGTAGATTCAATAAATATTATTTTGATTATATTTATTCTTCCAATCTGCAAACATGGTATATCTTTCCATCAGTTTGTGTCTTCTTTGATTTCTTTCATCAGTGTCTTACAGTTTTTTGGAGTACAGGTCTTTTGTCTCCTTAGATAGATTTATTTCTAGGTATTTTAATTCTTTTTGATGCAGTGGTAAATGGAATTGTTTCCTGAATTTTCTCTTATCTTTTGTTATTGCTGTACAGAAACCCAACAGAGTTTTGTGTATTAATTTTCTAACCTACAAAAATTTACCAAATTCATCAGTGAGCTCTAGTAGTTTTCTATCAGCTTCTTTAGGATCTTCTGTGTGTAGTATGTCATCTGCAAACAGTGATGGTTCTACTTCTTCTTCTCCAATTTGATTCCCTTTATTTTTCTTCTCTGATTTCTGTAGATAGGACTTCCAGAACTATGTTGAATAAAAGTGGCAAGAGTGGACATCCTTGTCATGTTCCTGATTTTAGAGGAAATGCTTTCAGCTTTTCACCATTGAATATGATGTTAGTTTACGTTTGTCATATATGGCCTTTATTATGTTAAGGTATATTCCCTCTGTGCCTACTTTTGGGAGAGTTTTTATCATAAATGGGTGCTAAATTTTGTCAAAACTTTTTTCTGTATTAAGATCATATGATTTTTACTCTTCAATTTGTTGATGTGGTGTATCACACTGATTTATTTGTGGATAATGAACAATCTTTGCATCTGTAGGGAAAATCCCTCTTGATCATTGTATATGATCCTTTTAATGTATTATCAGCTTCTGATTGCTAGTATTTTGTTGAGGATTTTTGCATCTATATTCATCAGTGATATTGGCCTTTAATTTTCTTTTTGTATGGTATCTTTGTCTGGTATTGGTATCAGGTTGATGGCAGGCTTATAGAATAAGTTTGGCAGTGTTCTTTCCTCTGCATTTTTTGAAAGAGTAAGAACAGGTGTTAGCTGTCCTCTAAATGTTTGATAGAATTTGCCTATGAAGCCATGGGGTCCTGGACTTTTGTTTGTTGAGAGTTTTTAACTCACAGTTTCAATTTCAATGCTTGTGATTGGTCTGTTCATATTTTATATTTCTCCTTGTTTCAGTCTTGGGAGATTGTACCTTTCCAAGAAATTTTCCATTTCTTCCAGTTTGTCCGTTTGGCATACGGTCACTAGTAGTAGTCTCATGATCCTTTTGTGTTTCTGGGGTGTCAACTGTAAATTATTTTTCATTACTAATTTTATTGATTTAAGACCTCTCACTTTTTTTCTTTGTAAGTCTTGCTAAGGGTTTATCAATTTTATTTACCTTTTCAAAGAGCTTGCTTTTAGTTTCATTGAACTTTGATATTGTTTTCTTTGTCTCTATTTCTCCTCTGATCTTTATCATTTCTTTCTACTATCTTAAAGTTTTGTTTTTCTTCTTTCTCTAGTTTTTTTTTAGGTGTAAGATTACAGGATTTATTTGAGATTTTTCTTGTTTCTTGAGGTAAGATTGAATTGCTATAAACTTCCTTCTTAGAACTGCTTTTGCTGTATCACCTAGGTTTTGGATCATTGTGCTTTCATTTTCAGTTTTCTTTTTTTTTATGTCATTATCCCTAGTTTGTTTATTTATTTATTTTTAATTAATTAATTAATTTTAATTGGAAACTAATTACTTTACAATATTGTAGTGGTTTTTGCCAAACATTGACATGACTCAGACAGGGGTGTGCGTGTGTCCACCATCCTGAAACACCTTCCCACATCCCTCCCCATCTCATCCCTCAGGGTCATCCCAATGTACTGACCCTGAGTGCCCTGTCTCATGCATCAAACCTGGACTGGTAATCTATTTCACATATGGTAATATACATGTTTCAAAGCTATTCCCTCAAACAATCATACCCTCTTCTTCTCCCACAGAGTCCAAAAGTCTGTTATTTACATCTGTGTCTCTTTTGCTATCTCGCATTTAGGGTCGTCATTACCATCTTTCTAAATTCCATATATATGTGTTAACATACTGTATTGGTGTTTTTCTTTCTGACTTCACTCTGTACAATAGGCTCTGATTTCATCCACCTCATTAGAGTAATAGTTGATTGTGCCACAGCTTTCATATCTATTCCTCTGCCGATGGACATCTAGATAGTTTCCATGTCCCGGCTATTGTAAACAGTGCTGCAATGAACATTGGGGTACATGTGTCTCTTTCAATTTTGGTTTCCTCAGTGTGTATGCCCAGCAGTGGGATTGCTGAGTCCTATGGCAGTTCTATCTCCAGTTTTTTTAAGGAATCGCCACACTGTTCTCCATAGTGGCTGTACTAGTTTGCATTCCCACCAACAGTGTAAGGTGGTTCACTTTTTTCCACACCCTGTCCAGCATTTATTGTTTGTAGACTTTTGGATAGCAGCCATTCTGACTGGCATGAGATGGTACCTCATTGTGGTTTTGATTTGCATTTCTCTGATAATGAGTGATGTTGAGCATCTTATCATGTGTTTTTTAGCCATCTGGATGTCTTCTTTGAAGAAATGTTTGTTTAGTTCTTTGGCCCATTTTTTGATTGGGTCATTTATTTTTCTGGTATTGAGCTGCATGTGCTGCTTGTATTTTTGTGAGATTAATTCTTTGTCACTTGCTTCATTTGCTGTTATTTTCTCCCATTCTGAAGGCTGTATTTTCAACTTACTTATAGTTTCCTTCATCATGTAAAAGCTTTTAAGTTTCATTAGGTCCCATTTGTTTATTTTTGCTTATATTTCCGTTACTCTGGGAAGTGGGTCATAGAGGATCCTGCTGTGATTTATGTCAGAAAATGTTTTGCCTGTGTTTTCCTCTAGGAGTTTTATAGTTTCTGGTCTTAATAATGTAAGATCTTTAATCCATTTTGAGTTTATTTCTGTGTATGGTGTTAGAAAGTATTCTAGTTTCATTCTTTTACAAGTGGTTGACCAGTTTTCCCAGCACCACTTGTTAAAGAGATTGTCTTTTCTCCATTGTATATTCTTGCCTCCTTTGTCAAAGATAAGGTGTCTTTAGGTACGTGGATTTATCTCTGGACTTTCTATTCTGTTCCATTGATCTATATTTCTGTCTTTGTGACAGTACCATACTGTCTTGGTGACTATGGCTTTGTAGTAGAGCCTGAAGTCAGGCAGGTGATTCCTCCCATTCCATTCTTCTTTCTCAAGATTGCTTTGGCTATTCGAGGCTTTTTGTATTTTCATACAAATTGTGAAATTATTTGTTCTAGTTCTGTTTAAAATAACATTGGTAGCTTGATAGGGATTGCACTGAATCTATCGATTGCTTTGGGTAGTGTACTCAGTCTCAGTATATTGATTCTTCCAATCCAAGAAAATGGTGTATTTCTCCATCTATTTGTGTCCTCTTTAATTTCTTTCATCAGTGTTTTATAGTTTTCTATATACTGGTCTTTTGTTTCTTTAGGTAGATTTATTCCTAAGTATTTTATTTTTTTCATTGCAATGGAATGAAATTCCATTGTTGAATGGAATTATTTCCTTAATTTCTCTTTCTGTTTTCTCATTGTTAGTTTCTGGAACGCAAGGGATTTCTGTGTGTTACTTTTATATCCTAAAACATTACCTTATTCATTGCTTAGCTCTAGCTATTTTCTAGTGGTGTCTTTAGGGTTTTCTATGTAGAGGATCTTCCCATCTGCAAATAGTGAGAGTTCTATTTCTTCGTTTGTAATCAGGATTCCTTTTATTTCCTTTTCTGCTCTGATTGCTGTGACTAAAACTTCCAAAACTATGTTGAATAGTAGTGGTGAGAGTGGGCACCCTTGTCATGTTCCTGACTTTAGGGGACGTGCTTTCAATTTTTCAACATTGAGGATAATGTTTGCTGTGGGTTTATCATATATGGTTTTTATTATGTTGAGGTATGTTCCTTCCGTGCCTGCTTTCTGGAGGGTTTTTATCATAAATTGATGTTGAATTTTGTCAAAGGCTTTCTCTGAATCTATTGAGATAATCATATGGTTTTTATCTTTCAATTTGTTAATGAGGTGTATCACATTGATTGATTTGCAAATATTGAAGAATCCTTGCATCCCTGGGATAAAGCCCACTTGTTCGTGGTATATGATCATTTTCATATGTTGTTGGATTCTGTTTGCTAGAATTTAGTTGAGAATTTTGCATCTATGTTCATCAGTGATATTGGCCTGTAGTTTTCTTTTTTTGTGACATCTTTGTCTGGTTTCAGTATTAGGGTTATGGTGGCTTCATAAAATGAGTTTGGAAGTTTACCTTCTGCAATTTTCTGGAAGAGTTTGAGTAAGATATGTATTAGCTCTTCTCTAAATTTTTGGTAGAATTCAGCTGTGAAGCCATCTGGTCCTGGGCTTTGGTTTGTTGGGAGGTTTTTGATTACACTTTCGATTTCCATGCTTGTGATGGGTCTATTAAGATTTTCTATTTCTTCCTGGTTCAGTTTTGGAAGATTATGCTTTTCTAAGAATTTGTCCATTTCTTCCAAGTTGTCCATTTTATTGGCATATAGTTGCTGATATAATAGTCTCTTATGATCGTTTGTATTTCAGTGTTGTCTGTTGCGATTTCTCCATTTTCATTTCTAGTTTTGATGATTTGATTCTTCTCTCTTTTTTGCTTGATGAGTCTGGCTAATCGTTTCTCTATTTTATTTATCTTCTCAAAGAACCAGCTTTTAGTTTTGTTGATTCTTGCTATAGTCCCCTTTGTTTCTTTAGCATTTCTTTCTGCCCTAATTTTATGATTTTTTTTCCTTCTACTAATCCTGTGATTCTTCATTTCTTCTTTTTCTAGTTTCTTTTGGTGTAAAGTTAGGTTATTTATTTAGTTTTTCCCTTGTTTATTGAGGTAAGCTTGTATTGCAATGAACCTTCCCCTTAGCACTGCTTTTACTGAGTCCCATAGGTTTTTGAGTTGTCATGTTTTAATTTTCATTTCTTTCTATGCATATTTTGATTTCTTTTTTTTATTTCTTCTGTGATTTGTTGGTTATTCAGAAGGGTGTTGTTTAGCCTCCATATGTTTGCATTTTTAATATTTTTTTTTCTGTAGTTGACATTTAATCTTACTGCATTATGATCAGAAAAGATGCTTGGAATGATTTCAATTTTTTTGAATTTACCAAGGCTAGATTTATGGCCCTGGATGTGATCTATCCTGGAGTATGTTCCATGTGCACTTGAGAAAAAGGTGAAATTCATTGTTTTGGGATGAAATGTCCTATAGATATCAACTAGGTCTAATCAGTCCATTGTATCATTTAAAGTTTGTGTTTCATTGCTAATCTTGTTTAGTTGATCTATCTTTAGTTTTGAGTGGGTTATTAAAGTCTCCCACTATTATTGTGTTACTGTTAATTTCCCCTTTCATACTTGTTAGCATTTGCCTTACATATTGCGGTGCTCCTATGTTGGGTGCATATATATTTATATTTGTTATATCTTCTTGGATTTATCCTTTGATCATTATGTAGTGTCCCTTGTCTCTTTTCATGACATTTATTTCAAAGCCCATTTTACCTGATATGAGTACAGCTACTCCTGCTTTCTTTTGGTCTGTTTGTGTGAAACATCTTTTTCCAGCCATTCACTTTCAGTCTGTATGTGTCCCTTGTTTTGAGGTGGGTCTCTTGTAGACAGCATGTATAGGAGTCTTGTTTTTGTCTCCATTCAGCCAGTCTTTGTCTTTTGGTTGGGGCATTCAACCCATTTGCCTTTAAGGTAATTATTGATAAGTATGATCCCATTGCTATTTGCTTTGTTGTTTTGGGTTCAAGTTTATAAACCTTTTCTGTGTTTCCTGTCTAGTGAAGATCCTTTAGCATTTGTTGAACAGCTGATTGGTGGTGCTGAATTCTCCCAGCTATTGCTTGTCTGTAAAGCTTTTGATTTCTCCTTCATATCTGAATGAGTTTCTTGCTGGGCAATCTGTGTTGTAGGTTTTTGTCTTCCATCACTTTAAGTATGTCCTGCCATTCCCTTCTGGCCTGAAGATTTTCTATTGAAAGATCTGCTGTTATCCTCATGGGAATCACTTTGTGTGTTATTTGTTGCTTTTCTCTTAGTACTTTTAATATTTGCTCTTTGTGTTTGATCTTCATTAATTTGATCAATATGTGTCTTGGGGTGTTTCCCCTTGGGTTTGTCCTGTTTGGGACTCTCTGGGTTTCTTGCACTGGGAGGCTATTTCCTTCACCATTTTAGGGACATTTTCAATGATTATCTCCTCAAGTATTTTCTCATGCTCTTTCTTTTTGTCTTCTTCTGGGACTCCTATGATTCGAATGTTGGGGCATTTAACATTGTCCCAGAAGTCTCTGAGACAATGCTCATTTCTTTCAATCCTTTTTGCTTTTTTCCTCTCTGCTTCATTTATTTCCACCATTCTATCTTCCACCTCACTTATCCTCTCTTTTGCCTCAGTTATTCTACTGTTGGTTCCTTCCAGAGTGCTTTTGATCTCAGTTATTGCATTATTCATTATTGATTGACTCGTTTTTATTTCTTCTAGTTCATTGTTAAACATTTCTTGCAACTGCTCAGTCCTTGTCTCTAGTCTATTTATCTGTAACTCCATTTTGTTTTCTAGATTTTGGATCATCTTTACTATCATTTTTCTGAATTCTTTTTCAGGTAGACTCCCTACCTCCTCCTATTTTGTTTGGTTTAGTGGGCATTTATCATTTTCCTTTATCTGCTGAATATTTCTCTGCCTTTCATTTTGATTAGATTGTTGTGTTTGGAGCAGCCTTTCTGTAGGCCTGACATTTGTGGTTCCTCTTTATTGTGGAGGTTGCTCCCTGTGGGTGGGGTTGGACTAGTGGCTTGTCAAAGTTTCCTGGTTAGGGAAGCTTGCATCTGTGTTCTGGTGATGGATCTGGATCTCTTCTCTTTGAGTGCAGTGAAGTGTCCAGTAGTGAGTTTTGAGGTGTCTATGGGTTTCCTGTGACTTTGACCACCTGTAGTTTAATGCTCAGGGATGTTTTTTCCTGCATTGCTGAAGAATTAGTGTGGTATGTCTTGCCCTGGAAATTGTTGGCTCTTGGGTGGAACTTGTTTTCAGTGTAGGTATGGAGGCTTTTGGATGAACTCTTGTTTATTAATGTTCCCTGGAGTCTGGAGTTTTCTGGTGTCCTCAAGTTTTGTATTTATACCTCCTGCCTCTAGCTGTCAGTCTTACTCTTAGGGTTGCCTCAGGATTTCTCCATCCATACAGCACAGATGATAAAACATCTAGGTTAATGGTGAAAAGATTATCCACAGTGAGGGACACCCAGAGAGGTTCACAGAGTTACATGGAGAAGAGAAGCGGGAGGAAGGAGATAGAGGTGACCAGGAGGAGAAGAGGGGGAATCAAAAAGGGAGAGAGAAATCTAGCCAATAATCAATTTGCTATGTGCTCTCCACAGTCTGGAACACCCACAGAAGTACACGGAGTTGCAAATAGAAGAGCAGAGGGAGGAGGGGATAGAGGTGACCAGGAGGAGACAAGGGGGGGGTCAAAAGGGGAGAGACCAATCTAGCCAGTAATCAGTTCCCTAATTCTTCTTTTCAGCCCGGAACACCCAGAGAGATTTAGAGTTAAGTAGAGAAGAGAAGGTGGAGTGAGGAGATAGAGGTGACCTGGGAGAGAAAAGGGAGAGTTAAAAGGGGAGAGAGCAATCAAACCACTAATATCACTGCTAAGTAAAAATATGTATTGAAGATTAGATTCTTAAATGTACAGAATTGATAGCAAATACCAAAAAGCAAAGGTTAAAAATCTAGAGTAGAGGTTAGACTCTCAAAAATACAGTATTAAAAATACAAAACAGTCAATCACAAAAATTATATATATATATATATATATATATGAAATTTTCTTTAAAAATGGTGTCATTTTTGCAAGGTAATAGTAGGTTATAAAAATGAAAATTAAAGGAATAATAAAGAGCTTAATAATTTTAAAAATAAAAAAATAAAAATGATAATAGTAAAAATATATCTAGGAATTTCTCTGGAGCTGTTGAGGGCAATGTGAGGTCAGTTCAGTTTCAGATAGTTCCTTGTTCTGGCTTACACTTCTCAAGGTTCCAGTGCTTAGTCAATGTTAACTACAGGGTTTTAAGCTGTTGCACCTGTCACTTCAAGAGTGGTTCCCTCTTCTTTGTATATTTTGGCTTCCTCTGTTTGCAGGTCTCTTCATTGTCCTAATTTTTGCCCTGACACAAGGGGCCGAAGGTGATCACTTATTTATGTTCACTTGTTCAGTTGTGTTGTGGGGAGTGAGGAACACTGCAAACAAATATCACTGGCGTTTGTGGGGAGTGCTCACAGTGTATGGACCACACTGGGTTTGCCTCAGCTCACAGTGGTGTGTGCTTTCCAGGTCTACACTGTTTAGGTTGCAGGTTGCTCTGCAGGGGAACTGTCTAAAAGCGGGCCCTGCATTTCGTGCACTTTCCTGGTTTAAGCTGCTCAAGTTCATGTTCTTGGGTACTCCACAAAGGCACAGACTCGGTTGGCGTGAGTTTTGTGTCCTTCCGAGGTCTGAGCAGCTCAGGTGACTAGGTTCTTGGCGAACACGCTGTCCCAGGTGGGCTGTGTGTCTTAATCACCTCCCCGGTCCTGGCCACTTGGTTTCCTGGGTGCACCATGAGAGCACCACCTCAGGTGTGCCATGTGTCTCCTCTCTGGAGCTGTTCTCTGTCTGCGACCCTCCTGGCAGATGTCAACCGTCTAGGATCCCAGGAAGGCTTGTTTAGCAACAGGGAGCCTACTCACAGTTTGGTAGAGGATGCCGTCTCTGGGGTTGAGATTGTCCCTTGCCTTCCAGGTCTGGCTGTCACCCACCTGCCTCTCTGCCTCCCACAGGGGGTTGGGCTGGTCCGCAGCCAGATAGCTCTCCTTTGATATTCACTCAATCCTTTGTTCTGTGAGTGGGATGGGCTGCACTTTAGGTTAGAACTTTTCGCAGGAAAGTTTTCTCTCTCTCTCTTTTTTCTCTCTCTGACTGTCCTACAGTTTGGGTTGCTATCTCACGTTAGCTCCCTCAGATTGTCCCCAGGGCATTCAGACATGGTCTTTACCCTAAGCATGCAACTCACGCCTCCCTGTCCAGCCCTGCTCACTGGTGGTGGACACGAGCTTCTGAGCTGTTTCTCCGCTGGCAGTTGCGGTTAGATATGTATTCTGTTTTTTTTTTTTTTTCTTCCTCCCAGTTATGCTGCCCTCTGAGGTTCTGAAACTCCCCACAGACCTGCTAGTGAGAGGGTTTCCTGCTGTTTTGAAAATTTTCCTCCTTTATGACTCCCTCACTGGGTCAGATCTCCATCCCTAACTCTTTTGTCTCTTTTTGTATTTTATGTTTTGTCCTACCTCCTTTTGAAGAGAATGGGCTGCCTTTCTGGGTGCCTGGTGTCCTCTGCCAGCATTCAGAAGTGTTTTTGTGGAAGTTGCTCAGTATTCAAATGTTCTTTTGAGGGGAGAAAGTGTTCTCCCCATCCTATTCTTCCACCCTCTTAGGACCGCCTCCTTAGTTTTCAGTTATATTTAGATATTTCTTGATTTCCTCTTTGATTTCTTCAGTTATCCATTGGTTGTTTAGTAGTATATTGTTTAGCTTCCACATGTTTATGTTTTTATGTATTTTTTTCTTTAATTTGTTTATAAACCCATAGTGTTGTGATTGGAAAAGATGCTTGATATGATTTCAATTTTCTTAAACTTACCAATGCTCTCCTTGTGGTCCAGCATGTTGTCAATCCTGGAAAATGCTCTGTGTGCACTTGAGAAGAATGTGTAGTCCACTTCTTTTTGGAAGGAATGCTCTATAAATATCAATTGAGTACAATTGGTCTAATTGGTCATCTTAGGCCTGTGTTTCCTTATTAATTTTCTAACTGGATGATTTTGCCATTGATGAAAGTAGGATGTTAAAAGTCACCCATCATTATTGTGTTGCTCTGTTTCTCCCTTTATTGTTGTTAGTATTTGCCTCACACTTTGAGGAGCTACTTTGTTGGGTGCATAATATTTACAATTGTTATAGCTTCTTGGATTGATCCCTTGATCATTATGTAGTGTTCTTCTTTGTCTCTTAGAACAGTCTTTGTTTTAAAGTCTATTTTGTCTGATACGAGTATTGCTGCTCCAGCTTTCTTTTGATTTCCATGTGCATGGAATACCTTCTTCCATCCCCTATTACAGTCTGTATATGTCCCTCGGTTTGTGGCAGGTCTCTTGTTGACAGCTTATGTATGGATCTTGTTTTCATATCCACTCAGCCAGTCTGTGTCTTTTGGCTGATGCATTTAATCTATTTACATTTAAGGTAATCATCAATATTTATGTTTCTATTATCACTTTCTTAATTGTTTTGTGTTTGTTTTTGTAGGTCTTTTACTTCTCTTGAGTCGCATGCCTAGAGAAGTTCCTTTAGCATTAGTTGTAAAGCTGGTTTAGTGGTCCTGAATTCTCTTCACTTTGCTTGTCTGTAAAGCTTTTGTTTCTCCATCAAGTCTGAATGAGAGCCTCACTGGGAAGAGTATTCTTGGTTGTAGGTTCTTCCTTTTCATCACTTTGAAAATATTGTGCCAGTTCCTTCTGACTTGCATAGTTTCTGCTGAAATCTGCTGTTTACCTTATGGGACTTCCCATGTATGTTATTTGTTGTTTTCCCCTTTATTTCTTTTACTATTTTATCTTTGTCTTTACTTTTTATCAGTTTTTTTTTTTGATTACTATGTGTCTTGATGTGTTCCTCCTTGGCATTATCCTTCCTGGAACTCTCTGTGCTTCCTGGACTTAGCTGACTATTTCATTTCCCATGTTAGGCAAATTTTCAGCTATTGTCTCTTCAAATATTTCTTGGGTCCTTTCTCTCTTCTTCTGGGACCCATCTAATGTAACTGTTTGGGTGTATAATATTGTCCCAGAGGTTTCTTAGGACATCTTATATCTTTTAATTATTTTTTTCTTTATTCAGTTCTGTGGCAGTGCTTTCCACCACTCTGTCTTCTAATTCACTTATCTGTTCTGTTTTGGTTATTGTGCTATTTATTCCTTCAATGTATTTTTTATTTCAGTTATTATATTATTCATCTCTGTTTTCTTACTCTTTAATTCTTCTAAGTATTTCTTAAATCTTTCTTGCATCATTTCAATTGTTGCCTCCATTCTTTTTGTGAGTTCCTGAATCAGTTTTCTATCATTATTCTGAATTCTTTTCCTGATAGGTTCCCCATATCTGCTTCATTTAGTTGTTTTTCTGGAGTTTTATCTTGTTCCTTCATCTGGAATATAATCCTCTGCCTTTTCATTTTGATTAATTTCTGAGACTGTGGTTTTCATTCTGAGTCTCCAAGAATGTAGTTCTTGCTTCTATGGTTTGTCCTCTAGTGGGTGAGGCTATCTAAGAGGCTTCTGCAAGCTTCCTGATGGTAGAGACTGGCAGTGGGTAGACCTGGCTCTTGTTCTGGTGGACAGAGTCATGCTCAGTAAAACTTTAATCCACTTGTTTGCTGATGAGTGGAGCTGTGTCCCCTCCCTGTTAGTTGTTTGACTATGATAACCCAGTCCTGGTGTCTGTTGGCTTTGTAGTGGGGCTAATGGTGATGACCGCCAAGAGGCTCACACCAGTGGGTGCTTCCTGGCACTGCTGCTGCAAGAGCTAGTGTCCCTATGGTGAGCCACTACTGACCCATGCCTCCGCAGGGAATCTTCCAGTGCTAGGAGGCTGATCTGATTCAGTCTCCTGTGGAGTCACTGCTCCCTTCTGGTGGGGTCACTGCTCCTTTCCCCTGGTGCACACAAAATTTTGTGTGTGCCCCATGAGAGTGGAGTCTCTGTTTCCCCCAGTCCTGTGGAAGTCCTGTGATCAAATTTTGCCTTCAAATTCAGATTCCCTGGTGATTCCTAGTCCCTTTGCTGGATGGTCAGATTGGAAAGCCTAATGTGGGGCTCAAAACCTTTACAATAGTGGGAGTACCTCTGTGGTATAATTGTTATGCAGTTTGTAGGTTGCCTACCCAGTGGGTATGGAATTTTATTTTATCCTGATTGCACCCTTCCTACCATCTGGTTGCAGCTTCTCCTTTTTGGAGACATGGGACATCTTTTCTGGTGGATTCCAGCATCCTCCTGTTGATGGTTGTTCAAGTTAATTGTGATTTCAGTGTTCTCCCAGGGGGAGGTGAGTTAATATCCTTCTACCCTACCTTTTGAACCAATCCATGTCTTCTGTTAAATACTCTGGTGTGGTATGCATTAGCTTATGAGTTTCTCCAAGATCCATACTTAAAACACTTCACTCACTGTCTTTTTTGCCATATTCACAGTCTCTTTTAAAAATTTTGATTGGTTCTGATTGACTTCTGTGAAATCATGCACAACATCTGTACACATTTTTCTTCAGCAAGAATTTATTATTTTTGGCTTGATGGCTTTCTCTTTAATAATGATGGTATCTTTACTGCTGTAGTCCTCCAGACTTTCATGATGTTTTCTCTGTTGTGGTTCTCTTCCATACCATTGACAATCCTTTCCATAGAGTTCCATATGTAGTGACCCTTAAAAGTCTTTGTGACCCCCTGATCTAGAGGCTTTAGAGATGTGTTTGGGGTGAAATAGACCACTTTGATAACTTTGATGTTGAATTAATGGGGTTCTGGGTGACCAGGGGCATTGTTCAGTATCAAAAGAACTTTTCATTTGAATCAGTTCTAATGAGATGGATGAAACTGGAGCCCATTATACAGAGTGAAGTAAGCCAGAAAGATAAACACCAATATAGTATACTAACACATATATATGGAATTTAAAAAGATGGTAACGATAACCCTATATGCAAGACAGAGAAAGAGACACAGATGTATAGAACAAACTTTGGACTCTGTGGGAGAAGGCAAGGGTGGGATGATCTGAGAGAATAGCATTGAAACATGTATATTATCAAGTGTGAAACAGATCACCAGCCCAGGTTGAATGCATGAGACAAGTGCTCAGGGCTGGTGCACTGGGAAGACCCAGAGGGATCGGATGGGGAGGGAGGTGGGAGGGGGGATCAGGATGGGGAACACATGTAAATTCATGGCTGATTCATGTCAATGTATGGCAGAAACCACTACAATATTGTAAAGTAATTAGCCTTCAACTAATAAAAATAAATGAAAAATAAAATAAAGGCAGTTCCTTAGAGGCAAGGCACTTCCTAACTTTGAAGACAAAGCATCAGTGGAACCAGTCCAGAAAAAGTGTTCTTATTGCCCAGGCCTTCTTGTACAACTGAAAGACTTGCAGCTCATGTTTATCTTTCTCTTCAAGGCTTGGAGATTAGCAGCTTTATAGATAAAGGTATCTCTGGTCATAAATCCAACTGCATTTGTGAAAAAAACAGTAGAGTTAGCCTATCCCTTCCTGCCTTACATCTTGGTACTTACGTCTGTTCCTCACTGATAAATGTCCTTTGTGGCATTTCTTTTTCTAGAATAGGGCACTTTCATCTGCATTTAAAACCTGCTTAGGCAGATATCCTTTCTCCTCAGCGATTTTCTTGATTATGTCTTGGAACTTGTCTGCTGGTCGTGGTTAACTCCATTATCTTGACACTTTTAAAGTCAAATTTCTCTCTAAAATTATCAAACTATACTTTGATGGCATTACATTTTCCAGTTTTAGATTCTTTGCCTTTCTTTTGCTTTAAGTTGTCATATAGGGACCTAGCTTTCCTCGAATCATGTTAAAGTCTGTGGCTATGCCTTTCTGATAGCAATACTGAACAACATAAAGATTGCATTTTTCATTTTAGATAAAAAGGTATTTCTCAAAAAATGCAAGGTTTTTGTGCTTGCTGGTATAACTGGAGTGAGGGCTTCACAGATTTCTGTCACTTTTTTTTTTTTTTTTTTTTTTTACAATGGTCAATCCTCTGAATTCATTTATATTGAAATGGCAGGCAACAACAGCCACAAACCTCAAAATAGAGTACATATGCAACAATTTAACTTTTTCTTGTATGTCATTTAAAAGACTTTTCTTTGCTTCTTGGGATCACTTCCAGCATCATTAGTTGAACTTTGTATGGATTCCATGGTGTCATTCAAAGTTTAAGGTATTGTACTAAACATGATGAAAAATACTCATGAATTGTGAAAATCACTTTTACTGCAGTATGCAATTGGCTGGAAAGAGGAGCTGCTTACGTAGAAATTATTAGTGTCACACTGCCTTTTAAGTGGATACTGGCAACACTTGAGCTCACCACAATAGCGACAGGAAGTGGATATGAAATATTTACAGTAGTAGAATATATACTGCAGTTAATTTATGCAATTATGATTTAATAATACACCTTTATGTTTGCTTACTTTTCTTTTGACTGTGAATGGTGTCATGTATTGTCTGTGTTTTGTGCATAAGCTTTGATAAATTTTGACTTTTTAATATAGGTTTGTTGTATTTCATAGTGGTAAATGATAAAATAGACTAATGTCTATGTATATTTTATGTATACATGATATACCTAACTTAAATTTTTTTTTCAATATTTCTAGGCTACATGATCTATTAGTTTTTTTCAGTGTTACAATTATCCAAGAAAATTTCCAATATATTTATGGAAAAAATCCATTTATAAGTTGACTTGGTCAGCTCAAATCCGTGTTATTCAAGGATCAACTGTAGTCTGATTTATCATATTGTTTTAGGTAATTCAGTAGCTATCTCATCTATAATGTGGTCAGTAATTTTGTATGACAACAAAACAAAACTCTGTGGTTAGTTGTTTTCCATCTTGATTGTTATAAACAGTGTTTAATATGCTTGGCAGCCAAGTATCCCTTTCTTTGTTTTGTACAATTACAGTTTTATTTTAAGTCTATTTCTTTTATTCTTGTCATTTGTTAAAATGGAGAAAAATGAGGGGAAGCAAAAAAAAAATTCAGGTTACTTGCAAGTTTTCTTTGAACTCAGCTAACTCAGGATCATGGCATAGTGTGTGTGTTTGTTTGCAAATATATACTCTATCTTCCTCATAATCAAGAATACAATATAATGTATTTCTTCTCTCCAACCAGGAAAATGGTCACAAGTCATTTTCTTAAGTTTTAAAAGTTCCTAAGTAAAATTATTGTTCACAGCATTGATGAAGTAGGCACCTACTGAGATGGTAAAAGCTCCATAAGGAGAGAAACACATATCTATTTTGTCTACCACTCTGTGATAAGTGTTCAGCATTTAGCTTGTCAAATAGAAGGCACTCAATAAAATATCTGTTGAATGAATAAAGGAATTTATAGCCCACTGCAATCTGAATTTCTCTTCCAATCCACAGAAAATACTATTATTTATTTATCACAGTTGTTATTTATCTAACTTCCAAGTCTGATGAACAATTCTTAAATGTCTTATTTTGCTAGGTAAAACAACTTCTTTTCACAATGTTTATTCCATTGCTGACTTCTCTTTGAAACTTTCTACTTCATCAGTTCTGTTCAGTTCAGTCACTCAGTCATGTCCGACTCATTGTGACCCCATTGAGTGCAGCACGCCAGGCTTCCCTGTCCATCATAAACTCACGGAGCTTGCTCAGACTCATGTCTGTCAAATCAATGATGCCATCCAACCATCTCATTTCTAGTTCATAGCCTTCTTAAAAAACATTTTTGTTGGCTCTCCTTGTATGTATTTAACTGTAATTTCTTTATGCATTTCTTATACTCTTCACTTTCTAAATGTAGATGTTCCCAGGATTCTGTTATGAAACTTTTTTTTTCTGATGAATGTTTACATTTCATTGAATGTTTTTGCACATAGATCTTTGTTTACTTCTGATTTTTAAATTGCTATTTTAAGCAAAAAAAGCTATCTCTTTGTTTTTCCTTTTTTTTTTAAGTATGCTTCAGGAATTATTAGATTTGGGGAATAAGAGATAAGTAAGGTGTACTCCTATCTCTAGAACTTGAGAATCTAATGAAAGATATAGGCATAAAATCAAGTGATATGATAATGCAATATGAAATGTTAACAATGTGAAGTAATACATACATATTTGTAGAAAGTGCTGTGTAAACCATAAGGAGTATCTGTAACTCTATATGGAATTATATGATTTTATTTTCTCATGTAAAATTTTGCAAAATTTAGTTATTCAATATATGCACCAGTGATAAAGAGAATAATTTCCTGAATATTTGAAAGTGCTTTCATGAGAACCATTCCAAATTGTAATGTGTACAGATTCCATTTTGATGGATTTCTTCTCATTTTCTAAACCAAAAATTCTCAAATTATGGCCCCTGGACTAGTAGTATCAACATCATTGAAAAGTTGGAAATGTACATAATCTGACACTACTTCAACCTTCCCAATCAAAAATTCTAGGGATAGTGTCAGCAATCTGTGGTTTAGGAAACCTTCCAAGTGATTCTGACTCAGGTGAAATTTGAAAACTAGTCTTCTAAATAAAACACTTTCTGCCACTATTACCATCATTCTTCTAGTCACCCAGGCTTGAACTATTTTCTTTTATTTCTGTATTAAAGTATAGTTAATTTGCTATATTGTACCAATCTCTGCTGTATAGCAAAATGACTCAGTTATACACAATAAATACATTCTTTTTTAATATTATTTTCCATTATGGTTTATCACAGGATATTCAATATAGTTATTTGTGCTATACATTAGGACCTTGTTGTATATCCACTCTAAATGTAATAGCTTGCATCTACCAACCTCAAACTCCCAGTGCATCCCTCTCCCTTCCCCACTCCTGGCAACCACAAGTGTGTTTTCTATGTCTATGAATCTGTTTCTGTTTTATAAATAGGTTCATTTATGCCATATTTTAGAGTCCACATATAAATGATATCATATGATATTTGTCTTTCTTGT
>NC_057419.1:33233045-33283035 GCF_019320065.1 Cervus canadensis
AGTTTGAGCATTCTTTGGCATTGCCTTTCTTTGGGATTGGAATGAAAACTGACCTTTCCCAGTCCTGTGGCCACTGCTGAGTTTTCCAAATTTGCTGGCATATTGAGTGCAGCACTTTCACAGCATAATCTTTCAGGATTTGAAATAGCTCAACTGGAATTTCATCACCTCCACTAGTTTTGTTCGTAGTGATGGTTCCTAAGGCCCACTTGACTTCACATTCCAGGATGTCCAGCTTTAGGTGAGTGTGAGCAATCACACCATCATGATTATCTGAGTCATGAAAATCTCTTTTTTTGTACAGTTCTTCTGTGTATTCTTGCCACCTCTTCTTAATATCTTCTGCTTCTGTTAGGTCCATGCCATTTTTGTCCTTTATTGAGCCCATCTTTGCATGAAATGTTCACTTGGTATTTCTAATTTTCTTGAAGAGATCTCTAGTCTTTCCCATTCTACTTTTTTCCTCTATTTTTTTTTTGCATTGATCGCTGAGGAAGGCTTTCTTATCTCTCCTTGCTATTCTTTGGAACTCTGCATTCAAATAGTATTATCTTTCCTTTTCTCCTTTGCTTTTTGCTTCTCTTCTTTTCATGGCTATTTGTAAGTCCTTATCAGACAGCCATTTTGGTTTTTTGCATTTCTTTTTCTTGGGGATTGTCTTGATTCCTGTCTGCTGTACAATGTCACGAACTTCCGTCCATAGTTCATCAGGTACTCTGTCTCTCAGATCTAGTCCCTTAAATCTATTTCTCACTTCCACTGTATAGTCATAAGGGATTTGATTTAAGTCATGCTTAAATGGTCTACTGGTTTTCCCCACTTTCTTCAATTTAAGTCTGATAACCAAGAAGGACCTAGTCTGCAGCACAAGGAACTCTACTCAATATTCTATGATAACATATATGGGAAAAGAATCTGAAAAAGGATGAATACATATATGTAGGTATAACTGAATTACTATGCTATTCACCTGAAACTAACACAAAATTGCCAATCAACCATACTCCGATAAAATTAAAAAAAATTAAAACAAGAATCTTAAAGACCCATATTTTCCTCCATATTACCATTGATTTAGTACTATTAACACCTCTAAAATTCCTGATCAAAATTACATGTCTTCTATTAAATAACAGCTTAAGCAAAATGAAAATCTCACTGCATGACTAGATTGGCTCACATAACAATATATGGTATTTATCCATATGCTATCCATCTTGAGACAGGTTTGAAATTTTCATTCAGGTTTATCTTTTTATAATTACCTTTATCTAGAAGTGCTATCTTTTTTCTGACAATGAATACAAGAGGACACTGACACTTATAAACTGCAAGTAAGGATTGTTTAAGGCATTTGGCTGATTTATGTTTTATTTCATAATCCCTTAACAAATGCTGCTTGAATTTCTTGATTGAATGAAAGAAATAAGGAGCTCCTGGACCAAAAAGAGCTATATTATTATTTTTTTCTTCTAAGGCAGAGGTTCTAGGAGGGATAGGCTCAGTTGACAAAGAGCTAGTTAGATGTAGAAAACTGTCAAAAGAGAGCTAATGTGTGGGAATCAAGAAGGCCAAGACAAAACTCTTGGAATGCTGGAAGCCTGCTACTAGGAAGAGAGTAGAAGAGAACTAGAATGCTTACTTTAAAAATATGACTGAGCTTTGTTACTGCTTTAGACACATGCTCAAAGGTTATATTTACATTATATGACACTGAAATAATAAAAACGTCTGACACAACTCAGCTCACTTACATGGTCACATAACATTATAAATTAAAATATTTTTGGACAATTTATATTTAATTCCACAATAAACACATACTGAATAAAGTGATCATCAAAAATTTGTTAAATAAAATAAAAAATGGAGAAATAACTCAACAGATGTACTAAAGATTCAGAGAAAGTATATGTTATCAATCGGCCAGGAAGAAATAATTTAAAACCATACAGAAAAGAAGACCCATTTCCTGTCAGAATTTGAAAGCACTACAAACACAGTTAAGAATACATACAGTTGATTCTCATTATTTGCATTAATTATGTTTCATTTGCTAAACACTGAATTAGCAAGTAATGAATCATTATTCCTAGGGGGAAAAAAGGATTTGATTCCTAAAAGTCTTTGATCAGTGGTTGCTAGCTATATGTTATTCTCTTTGAAAAGTATGCTAGTCACTCAGTCATGTCCTACTCTTTGAGACTTGATGGATTATAGCCTGCCCGGCTTCTCTGCCTATGAAACCCTCCATCCAAGAATACAGGAGTGAGTAGACATATCCCTCTCCAGGGGAGCTTCCCAACCCAGGGATTGAATTTGGATCTCCTGCATTACAGGCAGATTTTTTTCCATCTGACCTACCAGGGAAGAGTTATTTTCTTTAGGGAATATTAAAACAGGATTACTGATACTGAAATTTTCTGGTGTATGAGAAGAACAATGATGGGATTTACTGAGGTTAGTATCTTTAACAACAACCTTTCAATCATACTGTATTTCATATAGGTAATATGTTATAGAACAAACAAAAAAGACTAGATTGGAAGGGAGGATATCTATATTTTAATATTGACCCTAATACTGTGTGTGAGACTTAGTAATCACCTCATCACTTTGCACCTCAGTCTCCTCCTCTGTAAAATGAAAGGGTTGAACTAGATCATTAAAAGCCTTAGCATCTTAAACTTTATATAGTTCTATTCTACATATGGGCTTCCCAAGTAGCTCAGTTGGTAAAGAATCTGCTTGCAATGCAGGAGACCCTGGTTTGATTCCTAGGTTGGGAAGTTCCCCTGGAGAAGAGATAGGCTACCCACGCCAGTATTCTTGGGCTTCCCTGGTGGCTCAGATGATAAAGAATCCACCTGCAATGTGGGAGACCCGGGTCCGATCCCTGGGTTGGGAAGATCCCCTGGAGGAGGGCATGGCAACCCACTTCAGTATTCTTGCCTGGAGAATCCCCATGGACAGAGGAGCCTGGTGGGCTACAGCCCATGGGGTCACAAAGAGTTGGGACATGACTGAGTGACTAAGCACAGCATATTCTACATATACAGGTCAGCAATAAGAAGGACACTCTACAAAACTACTTTGCTTGACTTGGAGCTATTAAAATGTTCAATTATACTTCAATATGTAGTATTATCAGTGGTTCTTCTAATATACATACCTTTATCTCAAAAATCCGAGAAGTTGAGCTACTGCTCTGTAACCTCTCTGATCACAAGCTATCAAATGTCACACACCACTCTTCTCCAATTATCACGTGCAACCAACAATCTGCAATCCTCCTAGACCTCCAAAGACCAAGAAATTGTGTTGAACTTTATTCTGTACTTAAGGGGGAAAGATCATGATTTACTAAAACCAGTTTTTAGTTCCAGTTTACCAAATCTAAAATTAATTTTGTTTACACCAAAATTCTGCTTTAAATCTGTACAGTTAATCAGTCTGAACAGGAACCAAGGCTATCAATTTTTAAAATAAATGATTCAAACTATCAAAATATTTTCCAAATATACCTGAACCAAATGGTACTTCTTTTGCTTCAAATGCCGAAATTGGGTTCATCTTTATTCTTCTATTAGAACTGTGTGGTAGTTGATATCCCATCAGTAAGGTAGTATTAATTTGAAATTTATTCAAGAGAACAGATAAAAAGAATGCATCTCTCAATACTAACAACCTCAGTTTTATTCACAACTAGTAACCTGTCTCATTATTTTTACACCATTGAGTTCTTTAGTAATAATGGGACCTTACTGTGGTATCACTGTTTTCTGTTATATTAACTGCAAAGTAAAAAAAAAAAAAAAAAAGTTGATGTAACTATAGGTAATACAGTAAAATCTCTAACAATTTGTGTTTGTTGATCTGTAAAATGGACATCTATGGTGGCTCAGTAGTAAAGACTCTGCCTGCCAATGCAGGAGACATGGGTTTGATCCATGGGTTGGGAACATTCCCTGGAGAAAGAAATAGCAACCCATTCCAGTATTCTTGCCTGGGAAATCCCATGGGCAGAAGAGCCTGTTGAGTTACAGTCCAATGGGTAGCAAATAGTCAGACATAACTGAGTGACTAAGCATACAAGTGTAATGATGTCATAAATATCAACTGATAAAAAAGGGACAACTGATTTCTCAGTCTCACCCATCTGGTTCTGAAACCTGTAAAACTATTTTAATATACAGCTCTGAGCTATATTTTAAAGATTTCCATCTTTAACCTCTACTACTTAGAACATAATTAACTGAGGAAATGTTGCTAAGATATTATACAAAACTTAGAGTTTCATAGTCTCCCAGTTAGGATATAAGGTGGAGTTACTGAGCAAACCAACACAGGCATACCCCTGGAGTGGAAACAGGTATTAATTCTTACCTCTCTGTTTTTATTATTGTCATTCTACCAATCTGGAATTACTTTCCTTTTCCCCTTGGCCTATCCTAATCTTTAAGTATAAGGTCTTGCATAAAGCCTTGATCATTGATCCCTTCTATGCCAGAGCTGTGAAGCTGACATTTGATACTATCTAATTGTGTAATATATGCTGGCTTGATCCCTACAACTGAGTTGTAACTTCCCTGAGGACATAATTCATGTCTTACATTTCTTTTTCATCCAGAGTATGGAGAAATAGAAGGTATCCATCAATGTGTACTAATTGATTAATTAGATTCAGCAAATACATTCCCTATTATGTCATTAGTATAAAGACTTTATAGGGAAAGCCTATCTACCAAGAAAAAATTCCTAAAAGTAATTAAAACCATAGTCTTCTTCATGGAGAAAACTATTGGTTCTGATAAAATCGGTGTGTTCTCTGTGAAGTCTGTGATCTCAATTTTTCTTATGATTACAAGCTGGAAGACAGCTCTTTATCTATTTCATTTTAGAAAGGGACAGTATTTAAAAGTTCTTACTACATTTCTTTCTATTAAATATCAGTAAAATGCTTCATATACAGTTTAAGATAATAATAAAACAGGACTTGCTGGCTTGCTTGCTGTAACACCTAACTACATGGTATTTTGAAAGGGTCTTCTTTTTTAGCTACTCATAATGAATATTGTCTTTTGTGATAGGGGGAGGACACATTTCTCTTGAAAGGAATTGTAACCAGAAGGACATTTTAATATATGATATTTAATAACTATAATGGTTTTGGAATATTGTTTATTTGGAATATGGTTTATGGAATATGGAATATAATGGAATATGGTTTTTCCAGTAGTCATGTATGGATGTGAGAGTTGGACTATAAAGAAAGCTGAGCACTGAAGAACTGATGCTTTTGAACTGTGGTGTTGGAGAAGACTCTCAAGAGCCCCTTGGACTGCAAGGAGATCCAACCAGTCCATCCTAAAGGAAATTAGTCCTGAATATTCATTTGAAGGACTGATGTTGAAGCTGAAACTCCAATACTTTGGCCACCTGATGCGAAGAGCTGACTTATTTGAAAAAAACCCTAATGCTGGGAAAGATTGAAGGTGGGAGGAGAAGGGGGCGACAGAGGATGAGATGGTTTGATGGTATCACTGACTCAATGGACATAAGTTTGAGTAAACTCCAGGAGTTGGTGATGGACAGGGAGGCCTGGCATGCTGCAGCCCATGGAGTTGCCAAGAGTTGGACATGACTGAGTGACTGAACTTAATAACTATAAAGTTGCAGGATCATCAGTCAATTAAGTTATAATTGTATCATTCATAAAATCATGATCAGCTTTGCTAGCACCAAAATTATGTTGTTTTATCACTATCAGCCCAAAGACATCCAAGATTTGTTAAGAGAGTATTTTCCACTGCTAATTCTGTGGGAATTTGATTCATGCTCAGTTACTGACTGGTATCAAAAGTAACTAATATGTTAAGATATGAAGAATCTGCTATTTGTATTAAACAAGCAGTTCTCAACTTTAGATATACTGTTCACTTAAGGAGAAAGATGATTTTAACAGACATTTTTAGCTATTGAAAATAGCCCAAGAGTTTCTCTTTTCTTTTCAGCAGTCAATCTGTTATAAATATCTTATTTCTCAAACATTTGCATATTTCTTTCAATAAAAGAAATGCAATGGGATATGAAGATAGCTCTCTGAATAAAACAATTCTATTTTTAAAAGTAATAATAAAACTTCATCAACATTAAAAGTGTACTAAATTTCAACTATGTGCAAGTAAACCAGTTGGTTCCAGTAGTCAAAGTCACATAAGGAATAAAATGACCTGGTCCTAAGGAAGATTATAAATTAATTGAAGAGGTAATGCACACATAGGTCTTCCCAAGTGGTTCAGTGGTAAAGAATATGCCTGCCAATGCAAGAGGTGCAGGTTTGATCCCTGGGTTGGGAAGATTCCCTGGAGAAGGAAATGGCAACCCACTCCAGTATTCTTGCCTGGGAAATCCCATGGACAGAAGAGCCTGGAAGGCTACAATCCATGGGTTTGCAAAACAATCGCACATAACTTAGCGACAAAAAAACAATAAAAAGGCACACACACAAATGATAATAATAATAAAAAAATAGGTAGTAACACAACTTGTTTACCAGTGTGATTACAACTGTAATTATATCACTCTGAATGCATGTGTGTTAAGTTGCTTCAGTCATGTCTTATTTTTTGCGACCCTATGGACTGTAGCCTGCCAGGTTCCTCTGTCCACGGGGATTCTCCAGGCAAGAATACTGGTGTAGGTTGCCATGTCCTCCTCCAGGGGATCTTCTTGACCTAGGGATTGAACTGTGTTTCTCTTGTCTTCTGCAATGGCAGGCACGTTCTTTATCACTAGCACCACCTGGGAAATCCACATCACTCTGAATGTTTTATATTAAATTTTAATGACATCTTTCCAGAAGTTGATAGGCTTCTAGAACACTTATACACTCATGCATTTGGCATTAGACTATGAACTAAATCTTTAAGTGCACTGCATCCTATGAGTTCCAGTAAATTCCTTCGGGGTTAAAGCATAAAAAGCTAGGTTGAGCTTGAGATTCCTTGGTCAAGCATAATTTTTTAATTATCAAAAAGAGTTGTACTGTGGATAAATATGAAAATTAGCAAAAAAAATAGAGAAAGTTAATAACAAAGGAGAAAGGGATACCAATACAGAAATATAAGTTTAAACAAAAAAGAAATGCAAAAGAATAACATAATGGAGCATATGCTTGTCAAGTGTATATCTATAATCTTTCTTCTATCCAAAGTTGAACAACTATTTATGAAAATCATACTTTATTTACTATTATTATCAAAGGGAATTTTCAAGATGATCCTCTACCCTGTTCATAAAAGGATCTTAAATGATGTGTGATCTGAAGGGCAAAATAAAGAATGAAATGCTTAACTCATACCAAACTGATATACAGTCTTTATAAAGTTATATATAACCCCTCTTTTTTCCTCTAATTTATAAACTTGCATCTCTCTAAACTTTCTATCTTACCTTCAGTTAGTGAAACTTCAGTTAGATAGATGTCAAATATCAGATGATCTCTTTTTCACAAAGAATTAAATCTGAAAAACAGAAACAGACAGTAATTAATTTTTGTGTAATCTGGACAACTGCCAGTTCTGATTAAACTCTGGCATAGCACCTGACATGGAAGTGGGTCAGATGAATTTGGTTGCCATTGAAAGTCACTGTTTTGTTTTCAGGCAACTGAGATACGCAAAGTCTGGAATAATAAGAGTTTTTTTGTTTGGATTTTCTTCTTTTTTAACCTAATACAAAATTTGAGACTTATTTTAACCAGAGTGGTTATCTCAATGAAAAGTTCTATGAAAAGTCTGATTAATACCATTTGAACAAGTTACTGTCTTGAGTGTCCATAGGATTGGCTTTTTTATAGTTTGACATTGTTTTTTCATAAATTCTTATTTTTTTTTTACATTCTTATGAGAATTTTTTTTAAACTGGCTGCCTCTTTTATTCTAATTTTATTGTGAATCAAGTGACATATATTTTCCTATATATCTTCACATGCCTTAACCAATACCCCATTTTAGGAAGGAGTTATTAATATACACATGGAAACATTAATTTTTAGTATAGCTCAACTACAACTAACAATAGTCTTTAAAATCATGAAGTTCAGAGAGGATGGAAGTGCCTGACAAACATTCTACACCAGAGCTTTGCAAATCAAATATGCAATTAACCTGATATATTTACTCTTTGTAGACTTTTGCCTGATACACTGATCTTGTTCTGTAGATAATTTTTCCTTCTAATTGAATAAAGCATAATAAAAGCCACTCTGGATCAGATTCCGAGTCCATCCAGCTCAGTAATCTGTTACTGATAATGTCAGTTTTATAGTACTGAGCACACAGTAGGCAAACTTATTTCATTGTACTCTTCTTGAAATAAGCAGGCACATGTGATTTCTAAGGCACCAATTCCCAAAGAAAAGCTAGCTCTTCCATAAAATGCATTCAAAGTTAACTCCTTTCTGAATCTTCATTTTTTCAGTATATAAAACCTTTTAACATATAAAATGGTACTTCCCTTATTTATTTCAAAATAGCTATTTCTACCCTAATGTCCCAGTAGTTCCACTTCCAGTATATATCTTAGAGAACTCTTGCAAATGTGTACAGTGAGACACAATGAGTCACAGTAGCACTGCCTATAACTGAAAAAATGAAAGCAGTTTATAAATGTGCATCAAGATGGGAATAGATAAATAAAATGTGGCATATTGATAAGGTGGGTTATTATATATACAAATGTAGATATGTCAGCACAGACAGGTCTCAAAAACAAAGTTGAGGAAAAAGAATAGAACTTGGACATATACTAGGTGTACTATTTATATAAATTAAGAATACATACAAAATATTGTATATTACCCATGAATGTATATTTATGCATGTCAAAGGATACACAGTACCTCATGAAAGTAGTTGTTTTCAGGAGGGAGTATAAAGAATAAGATTAGTGTGGTCAAGGGATACCTCAACTTCTTCTATATCCTCTACATAGAAAACCCTAAAGATGCCACCAGAAAATTACTAGAGCTAATCAATGAATATAGTAAAACTGCAAGATATAAAATCAATACACATAAATCCCTTGCATTTATATACACTGACAATGAAAAATAAGAAAGAGAAATTAAGCAAACAATCCCATTTACCATTACCACAAAAAGAATAAAATACTTAGGAACAAATTTACCTAAAGAAAAAAGATCTGTATACAGAAAACTATAAAACACTGATGAAAGAAATCAGAGATGACACAAATAGATGGAGAAATATATCATGTTATTGTATAGGAATAACCAATATAGTGAAAATGAGTATACTACCCAAAGTAGTCTATATGCAATGCAATCCCTATCAAACTACCTATGGTATTTTTCACAGAACTAGAAGAAATAATTTAACAATTTCTGTGGAAACACAAAAGACCTGAATAGTCAAAGCAATCTTGAGAAAGAAGAATGGAACTGAAGTAATTAATCTTTCTGACTTTAGACTATACCACAAAGATAAAGTCATCAAGACAGTATGGTAATGGCACAAAGGCAGAAACATAGATCAGTGAAACAAAATAGAAAGCCCAGAGATAAATCCATGCAACTATAAACAATTTATTTCAACAAAAGAAGCAAAAATATACAATGGAGAAATGACAGTCTCCTCAACAAATGCTGGGAAAACTGGTCAACCACGTTTAAGAGAATGAAACTAGAATAACTTTGTAACACCACACACTAAAATAAACTCAAAATGGATTAAAGACCTAAATATAAAATGAGAAACTATAAAACCCTTAGAGGAAAACATAGGCAGAACACTCTATGACATTAATCACAGCAAGATCCTCTATGACCCACCTCCCAGAGTAATGGAAATAAAGACAAAAATAAACAAATGGGACCTAATTAAACTTAAAAGTTTTATGCAATGAAGGAAACTATAAGCAATGTGAAAAGAAAGCCCTCAGAATGGGAAAATAATAGCAAATGAAACAACTGACAAAGAATTAATCACCAAAATATACAAGCAGCTCATGAAGCTCAATACCAGGAAAATGAACAACCTAATCACAAAATGGGCAAAATACCTAAACAGATATTTCTCCAAAGAAGACATACACATGTCTACTAAACATATGAAAAGATGCTCAATATTGCTCATTATTAGAGAAATGGAAATCAAAACTACAATGAGGTATCATCTGATACTGCTATATGACCCAGAAATCCTACTGCTGGGTGTACACCCTGCAGAAATCAGAACTGAAAGAGACACATGTACCCTGATGTTCATTGCAGAACTATTTACAACAGATAGGACATGGAAGCAACCCAGATTTCCATCAGCAGATGAATGGAATAAGAAGTTGTGATACATATACACAATGGAATATTACTCAGGTATAAAAAGGAACACGTTTGAATCAGTTTTAATGAGGTGGATGAACCTGGAACCTATTATACAGAGTGAAATAAGTCATAAAGAGAAAGACAAATACTGTATATTAATGCATATATATGTAATTTAGACAGACAGTACCAATGATCATACATGCAGGGCAACGAAGGAGACATAGATGTAAAGAACAGCCTTTTGGACTAACTGGGAGGAGGCAAGGGTGGGATGATTTGAGAAAATAGCATTGAAGCATGTATATTACCATATGTAAAACAGATGACCAGCGCAAGTTTGATGCATGAATCAGGGCACCTCAAATCCAGTGCTCTGGGACAACCCAGAAGAATAGTGTGGGGAAGGAGGAGGGAGGGTTTTAGGATGGGGGGACGCATACACCTGTGGCTGATTCATGTTGATGTATACCAAAAACTATCACAATATTGCAAAGTATTCTCCAATTTTAAAAGATTAAGTAAAAAATGATTCTAGAAGCAAATTTACATTTACTCTACGTGTGTGTGTGTGTGTGTGCGTACGCATGTGCTCAAACATGTCCAAATCTCTATGGTCCCGTGGAATGTAGCCTGCTAGTTTCCTCTGTCTATGGAATTTTCCAGGCAAGAATACTGGATTAGGATGCCATTTTCTACTCTAGGGGATCTTCCCAACCCAGAGATCAAACCCGTATCTTTTGTATCTCCTACATTGGCAGGTGGATTCTTTACCACTAGTGCCACCTGGGAAGCCCTACTCTACCTATACACTCTGTGATTTTACAAACAGGTAGCTCAGCTTGTAAAGAATCCACTTGCAATGCAGGAGACTCCAGTTCAACTCCTGGATTAGGAAGATTCCCTGGAGAAGGGATAGGCTACCCATTCCAGTACTCTTGGGCTTCCCTGGTCGCTCAGATGGTAAAGAATCCACTTGCAATGTGGGAGACCTCAGTTCAACCCCTGGGTTGAGAAGATTCCCCTGGAGGAGGGCATGGCAACCTACTTCAGTATTCTTGACCCTGAAGAATCCCCATGGAGAGAAGCCTGGTGGGCTATAGCCCATGGGGTCACAAAGAGTCAGACAGGACTGAGCAACTAAGCACAGCACAGCACCTCCTTGGAAGCTCTACTCTACCTATACACTCTTTTTTACAAACTGATTAAATCAACATTTACCCATTCTTTCTATACAGAAGAATATTAAACAGTATATTCTTATAAAAGTCCCTCTGGTATTTGTAACTGTCTTCTCTAACCTCTATTTTGACATTAATTCTTTCTCAAGGAGTAGTTATCATAAATGCCCCAATTTTTCCAAGTATCAAGGGCATGTTTTTACCTCAACACTGTAGTTTTCTCTTTTGTTCCAAGTACATTTCTAGATGATATTTACCTTTTCATTGAGGCATTTTTTGTTTGTTTTGTTTTCATTTCTGTCTTTGGGGTTTTTTGGAGGGTATCTTTTTTTTGGCTAGAGAAGACATTACTTAACTACTATGTCTGATTGTCTGAGTGCCTCTATTTTAACTATTATAACTTTTGAGATAATCTCACAATAAACTTAGGAAATCAACGCTATTATCTGTTTTTGCAAATGAGGAAACTGACATGTAAAGAAGTTAAATAACTTGTCCAAGAAAAGCAGCCATTCAGTATAAGAATCTGAAAGTTGAACCTAGCTCTGAATGATTCCAAATGCCTTGCCCTTTCCACTGCCTGCAAAGTGAAAATGTTGCAATAATTTCAAAATCCTTGACTGGGCATTAATTTTTACTAATTATATTAAGAGTAAAATGGTTCAAAACTTAGAGATATTGTTGTTTTTATCTTACTATGGTTGTTCCTGAAAAAGAGTAAGCTTATTTTTGTTGCTACTGTTGTGTCTTTATCAGTTTAATATAAAGGTAGTGTTAGATAATTCTAGAGCTACAGTGGTAGTTTGTAACTGGAGGTGATCTTAGCCTCTACAGGATATTTAGCAATCTCTGGAGATATTTGTGGTTATCACAAGTTGCAGGAGGGTTACAGGTATCCAGAGTAGAGAGGTCAAGGATACCACTAAACATCCTATAACATATAGAACAGTGTCCAATTCAAATAATTGAGCATCCCAAAATGTCTACAATGCTGGTTGAGAAACCCTGATCTAGAGGTAAGAAATGCATACCACAATTATAGCTGAATTTGAAGAAAACAATATTAAAAAAACAAAGAATATATGTATTAAAATATAGAGGACTTGAAAAAATTTACAAAGCATGGTAATTCAGTTTTAACAAATCACTAAAGTTCTAAACTTTACATTCAAACTCAACATTCAAAAAACTAAGATCATGGCATCCAGTTCCAACACTTCATAGCAAATAGATGGGGAAACAATGGAAACAGTGACAGACTTTATTTTGGGGGGCTCCAAAATCACTGAAGATTGTGACTGCAGCCATGAAATTAATTTGATCTTTGGAAGAAAAGCTATGAGAAACCTAGACAGCATGTTAAAAAGCAGAGATATTACTTTGCCAACAAAGGTGTGTCTAGTCAAAGCTATGGTTTTTCCAGTAGTCATTTATGGATGTGAGAGTTGGACCATAAAGAAAGCTGAGAGCTGAAGAATTGATGCTTTTGAACTGTGGTGTTGGAGAAGACTCTTGAGAGTCCCTTGGACTGCAAGGAGATCCAACCAGTCCATCCTAAAATAAATGAGTCCTGAATATTCATTGGAAGGACTGATACTGAAGCTGAAACTCCAATAACTTGGCCACCTGATGTGAAAAACTGACTCATTGGAAAAGACCCTGATGCTGGGAAAGACTGAAGGCAGTAGGAGAAGGGGATAACAGAGGATGAGATGGTTGGATGACATCATTGACTTGATGGACACAAGGTTGAGCAAGCTCCAGGAGTTGGTGATGGACAGGGGAGCCTGGTGTGCTGTAGTCCAAGGGTTCACAAAGAGTTGGACACGACTGAGCTACTGAACTTACTGAAATTTCTAAAACCCGGGGAAGGACTTTGACAGAATTTTGACTTGAGATTCCAAAATTGATGTGGGATGAAGAGTAGTAAGAAAGTAATACTAAATAAGCAGTATCTGGAGCTAAGTGTATAGGTTCTGTGGCCAGTAAAATAGGGAATAAGAGTAGAGGATAGTTTTGTTTTTGTTTTTGTTTTAAGAGAGCAAGTATTTTGTTTGTTTGCTTTTTGCCTCGCATTCATCTGTTTTTATGATAAGTCTCTTATTTTTTTTTTTGCTTTTTCTTCTTTTAAGGGTTTTCTTCAAATAGCTCCTATATGCTAAAATAAGAGAGATAAGGAAAAGGTTTATTAAAAATGAGCTTCTTAGGTTTTCCTCTAAAATCAGGAATAAGACAAGGATGTCCAGTCTCAACATATCTATTTAACATAGTACTGGAAGTCCTAGTTATAGCAATCAGAAAAGAAAAATAAATAAAGGGCATCCAAAACAGAAGGGAATAAGTAAACCTGTCACTTTTTGCAGATGACATAATATTATACACAGAAAAACTGAAGTCTCCAAAAATATAGTAGAACTAATAAATGCATTCAGTAAAGATGCAGGATACATGATTTTTATACAGAAATCCATTGCTTTTATGTACAATAATAATGAACTATAAGAAAGAGAAAGCAAGAAAATAATCCCATCTAAAATTGCATTGGAAAAAAATATATATATACACACCTAGGAATAAACTTAACCAAGAAGGTGAGAGACCTACACTCTAAAAACTATAAGACACTGAAGGAAATTGAAGATGATATGGATATAAGAAGAAATGGAAAGATATCCTGTGTTCATGATTGGAAGAATTGTTATTATTAAAATGTCCATACTACTCAAATCAATCTACAGATTTAAGTAATTCCTATCAAAACACCCATGGCATTTTTCACAGAACTAGAACAGGTAATCCTAAAATTCACAAAGAACCTGAACTGCCAAAGCAATCTTGAGGGAAAAAAATGAATAAAGCTAGAAGGATAATGCTCCTGCATTCACTCTATACAACAAAACTACAGTAGTCAAAACAGCATGAAATTAGCACAAAAGCAAACATATAGATCAATGGAACAAAATAGAATATCTAGAAGTAAACTCATCCATTTTGGTCAATTATTAACAACCAAGGAGGCAAGAATATGTTGAACACACTGGAGAAAAGACAATCTCTTCAATAAGTGGTGCCGGGAGAACTAGATAGCTGTATGTAAAAGAATGGAATTAGAAATTTTTCTCATATCATGTAAAAATAAACTCAAAATAGATTTAAGGTTTAAATGTAAGGCTGGAAACCATAAAACTCCTAGAAGAAACCAGGCAGTACACTCTTTGACAAAAGTCTTAGCAATCTGTCTCCTAAAGCAAGGGACACAGAAACAAAAAGAAACAAATAAGACCTAATCAAACTTAAAAGCTTTTACACAGCAAAGGAAACCATCAACAAAAAGAAAATACAACTTACTGAATGGGAGAAAATACTTGTAAATGATAATGTCTAATAAATGATTTATATCCAAAATATATAAACAGCTCATACAACTTAATATCAAAAATTAAAGTGAGAACACCTAAATAGATATTTTAAAAAAACTCATACAAATGTCCAATAGGCACAAGAAAAGATATTCCACATCTCTAATCATCAGGGAAATGCAAATCAAAACAACAATGAAATATGACCTCACATCTGTCAGAATGACTGTCATAAAAAAGACAACAAATAACAAATGTTCAAGAGGATATAGAGAAAAGGGACTACTGATAACACTGTTGATAGGAATGTAAATTGCTTACAGCCACTATGGAAAATGATATGAAGGATGCACAAAAAACTAAAAATAGAACTACCACATGATCCATCTATTTCAGTCCAGAGTAAATATTTGAAAAAAAAAAGGAACACCAATTCAAAAAAGACATATGTACACCAATGTTCATAGAGACATTATTTACAACAGCCATGATATGGAGGCACACTAAGTATCCATCAATGAATGAATGGAATCTTCAAAACATAAAAAGTCTCACAGATATGCAGAACAAAGCATTGGTTATCACTGGGGAGAGGGATGGGGTAGCGGATTAAGATGTAAAACTACTATGTATAAAATAAGCTACAAGGGTGTAATGTATGGAACATGGAATATAGCTAATATTTTATAACTTTAAATAAAGTACAATATATAAAGATGTTTAATCACTTATGTTGTACTTCTGAAACTATCACCTAAACTTCAATAAAAAAGAAAACTGAAAAGTTTCTGTATGAATACTTACACTTATATTAAAGAATTTTTGACTCATACAACTCTCAAAACTTGGTATCATCTGAAGTGGAAGTATTTCTAACAGTAGCAAATGCTTTGTTCTTTCTCACAATGTCATCCTTTAAGACTCAATCAACTCACCTGATTATTCAAGTTTTAAAAAGGTTTCCTGGCAAAGAGAAATTTTAAAGTGTTGAGTGCTCTGTCATAGTAAAGGTTTCTAGAGAAATGGTCTTTTGGATAACTATATATTTTAATCACCAAATATTACCACTTCTTATGAAAGTAATAATGAAATATTAGAAACTTCACATATAGAAATGGTAAATATGTAGATGTATTTTTCCTAACTATTCAAGACTATTTTTTCATTATTTTTTGGTTTCACTTAAATCTCGCATCCAGATTCTCATCTTGTCTCCTTTTACTCATCTCTCACTTTCTAATTATCAGTATAAATTGGATAAATTTTTCAGTCACCTATTGCAGCCACTTAAACCCATTCTTTTTGTCTTTAAACTTCTAATCCCACTTAATCTTCTATCTGCCTCAGCTAAAAGAGCTTTACCTCATCTGTGGCTCTAATCTCTATCACCTGTCACTTGTACAAATTTTTGAAAATCAAACAAAAAACAGCAGAACAATGAAACCAGCAAGGTGTTCTCTGTCTGCCTAGGGAAAATATTTTTCCATTATAAACAGGAAAGACCCTCATTTATGCCATACTACAATTTCCAGGAAACCAAATATTCTTCTTATAGAAATTAGAAAGACTGCGTGCAAGCTGGAATAATTCTTCATTTTAACCTGATAAATGGGTAACTGAACTACAGAAACAAGAAGCAGAAGTGGTCTTATTTATGATTCCTCCTTGACAATCTGCTATGTGCATTTGAAAGTACTGAATGAGGAATCAGAATCCTGAGTTGCATCAGAGTCCTCCATTTGCTCAAAACTTGTGGGCAAATCATATAATCTTTCTGAGATTGTTTTTCTTTATTTTTAATTGGTAAAAAAAGGATGATAATACCTGCCAGTTTGCCTCAGATTACTAAGTATCAAACAAAATGATATACAAGCAGCACTTTGTAAACTATAAACTTCCATCCAAATTCAGTTATTTTAGGCAGTATAAAGAGATTTATATTCCTCTATATTAGAACTTTCACTTTCATTACACACCAGAGGCAAAATACAGACTTCTGAGGCCTGCTCCAAACTTATTCTATCAGAATCTATAGAGGCAAGTCCCAACCATCTGTATTTTTAGCAAGAACTCTAACATTTGAGAGGTACTACCCACTCCAGTATTCTTGCCTGGCAAATCACATGGACAGAGGAGCCTGGCAGGCTACAGTCAATGAGGTCACAAGGAGTCAGACACGGTTGAGCTACTAACACACATATAATAGTACATCATTCTCTTTTCTGGCATACTCCTTTCTTTCTACTTCAAGGAAAGTTTAACTGTTATGTACCATTCAATTTTTTTATCATCTTTAAGTTGTTTGCCAAAATACAACAAAAATGCTGTTGTGTTGTCACAAAAAAAATCTCAATTAAATTTTAAAAATTAAGTAACTTAGATTTCAACTGAAATTGTCTGATAAATGCTTTTAACTTTAAAAAGGAAAGCTTGTTCTTTGTATTACAATGGATTGAAAAATAGAGAACTAAAAATGAAGAATTATGAAAATAATATCCTGGGGGAATTATAATTACCACATTAGCTTTATTCATGCCAGAGTTTAACACATTCAACAGTTCCTGAGTTAAGAGACTATATTGGTTCTTTACATCTCAATTACTCCAGTAAAAATTCAAGATCTCAAAACACATCTAAGTTTCGTAGGTGAAATTTGCCATATCTGAGTTTATCAATATGTGACTTATGTTGTTTCAGTTAAACCTTCTTATTTAAAGTCCCAAAAGAACAGTTTGGGAGGCACTATACATATCACCTTTATCACTTTAGCCATGTTCTAAGGGTGAAAAAAGAAAAACACAGTTGCCTATTTAGGTTAGACAAGGTAGGCGGTATTACTAAATCTGGTAGAGTGGAAGAAACAAAAGCAATATCTAAGATAACCCAAAACAAAAAGAAATATTACTAAATACAATGAATAATAAATGAATAATTGTGCCTAGGGTGTGCCTAGAGTGTAAAATTATACTTTTGAAGACTACATCTAGCTTTTAAAAACACTAACGTTGATAAACTAAACATTTCCTACTAACATGTTTAAGAGAATACAATAAGTTCAGTGATCTTAAGTGTTTAATTGGATTATGTGTTAATATAATATTAATATATTTTAGAGACTATATTAATTTGGAAACAACCTAAATAAACATCCTCAGGACAGTACATGAATAAATCATGATATATTTATACAGAAGAATACCCTATTGCAGTGAAAATGAATGAACTAGGGTTACATGTAGTAACATAAATAAGGAACATTATGATGAGTTACAAAAGCAAGTCAAAGAAGAAGGAAAAGTAGTTATGATTTCATCAACATAAAGTTCAAACACACATAACACTAAAGAACATACTGCTTAGGAATGCAAATATTATGGTAAAACTATTTTAAAGAAACAGGGAAATTATATATAAAGTTGAGACAATAGTTGTCTCTAAAGAAGGAAGGAAAGGAATGTGATTAGGAAAGGATTACACAAGAGAATTTATGGGGAATGGTAATTTTCTTTTCTCATAATGGATACTCAGTCACAGGAGTTTGTTGTTCAGTACTCATGTTTTACAAATATTATTTTACAGGCAGTCGATGTTTAAAAACAATTAAAATTTCATGTATTTCTTTTCTCTGTAATATATTTACTCTGCCATAAAACAGGTATATGATTAACAGATTTCAGTTCTTTGTTTTCAACAGCAGCAGTTATAACTAAATATGCTGGTGGCTCAGATGGTAAAGAATCTGCCATCAATGCAGGAGACCTGGGTCCAATCCCTTGGTCAGGAAGATCCCCTGGAGAAGGGAATGGCTACACACTCCAGTATTCTTGCATGGAGAGTTCCATGGACAAAGGAGCCTGGCAGCTTACAATCCATGGAGTCACAGAGTCAGAAATGACTGAGTGACTAACACATGCATTTACTTTATTTTTTTTCAATTATTTTTATTAGTTGGAGGCTAATTACTTGGCAACATTGCAGTGGGTTTTGTCATACATTGACATGAATCAGCCATGGAGTTACATGTATTCCCCATCCCGGTCCCCCCTCCCACCTCCCCCCCCCACCCGATTCCCCTGGGTCCTCCCAGTGCACCTGGCCCGAGCACCTGTCTCATGCATCCAGTTAGGTATAGTATTTATAGTTCTATTACTGTGCCTAAGATTAAAAAAAAAATACTATACTATATCTAACTTTAAGAAAAAAAAGAAGTTCAAGGATAATAGGAGGGCAAATTTTGGAATAAAAATTAGTTTAGAACTCTGTTTTGTTTTAACTTAAGATGGACAACAGTAACAAATTTACTAACTGGACAAATATCTTCAGATCTTAATTTTACTTAAAAAGACTTGCTCTTTTTCAGAAGAACATAACTAAAGTGAAAGTGAAAGTCACTCGTGTCCAACTCTGCAACCCCATGGACTATACAGTTCATGGAATTCTCCAAGCCAAAATATTGGAGTGGGTAGCCTTTCCCTTCTCCAGGGGATCATCCCAACCCAGGGATCAAATCCATGTCTCCTGCATTGCAGGCATTTTCTTTACTAGCTGAGCCACAAGGGAAGCCCCATAACTAAAGTACTTTACATAAAACTTAGAAATGCTTAAGCTTTGGTGCATTGTTCTGGTCTACATGTGGATTACTTTAAGAAGTGTATAAATACATATTAAACACATAGCGAAGAATTTTTAGAAACATTCTTTTTACCTTTTCACCAAAAAAGTACTCAAACTGTGAAATACAATTGTTTATCTAACAAGTAAAGTGATACAACAATAATGAAATCTGCCAAGTTTTGTCTCCAGAGAGGTAAATCTTGCATCCCAAATACATACATGTGGAGAGATATAAATAAAAATATTTATACAGTTTCACCTAGGGAAGTGGTTTACAGATTATTCTTCCTCAGAACTATACACAAAAAGGATTTTTTTTCCAGCATTACGGGTTTATAATTAGTTAACAGTCTGAAGCCTAATAATCATCAACACAAAAGAATAAACAGTATCGTTTTGAACCATTTTGGTTCAATAGGAAATGATCCTTAGGATAAAAACAGGCTTACCAAATTATTTGTTATTTTCCCCACATAGTTAAATATTAAAGATAAGAAAAACGTTAACATCACACATAAAATTCCCCACTAAAAATATTATTATGGCTACTTTTTCCCCTAAAGTAATATATATTAGAGCTTTCCTGGAATTTCTAAGTTTTGAATTGAAACACGACACCAATGCCAAAGATTCTTCTCATAAATCTAGAGATTTAGCGTCTAGTAAATTACCTCTGGGCATATTAATAAATCACATATAAATGCTAATCATTATTTAGCATTTCTACTAACCTCCCGCTCACTATAGATTTCATAGTAGCTTTCATATTTTACACCATCTATTATAAAAAACAATCTATTACTAAGATATATTTCACAGTAACTTCATCTCTTAAACTCCTAGGCTTACGTTTTTGTCCTCCCCGTCTAACCCAACAAATCAAAATCACCAGCCCCGAATCCCTCAGGTCCTTATTTCATACAAGTATAATTTTTTAAAAGTACTTTAAAATCCCTATACCTTTTTCCGTCATCCGTAAGACTTAAGCTCTGAGAACAGAAGTGAGGCGTCAAGGATCGTATCAAATCTGAAGAAAGAAGTGTGGCGGACGGTTAAAGAGAGTACAGAGTAGGACGAGAGAAAGAACTATGTCCGCTGGGTGAGGAACACCGTTAGACGCTGGGCACGCTAAAGACACGAGGCGGAGGGGCGTGACCTCTTGCACTCGAGCCCCATAACGCCCCCAAGCGACTGCAGCACACTCTAACGGCTTCTCCGAACGGCAACCATTTTGACTTTGCCCCAGCCACGCCCCTCCGATGCAGATGGCTCCTCCCCCAACCTGCGCAGAAACAGTCGAATTGCGAACCTTGGAGCAGGGCGAGTAGCAGCTCTGGACTAGAACCGTGCTCTCTGAGCGCCTTCAAATCCTTGATGCTGCCACTGGCTGTCACAGTCCATGAAAGTCATGGGCCCGTATTGAATATGGAGAGTATTCTTTCCTGTTTGAAAAGCTGCTGCTATGGCTTAAGGAAGCGGGGAAGGGGAGGGCTGGGAGCCCTGAAAGTGGCTAGCAGAGACCTTTTCAGGTCTAGTTAAGGGGGTGTGAGGGCTCTGACAGTGCTGGCAGCTTGTTTTGTTTGTTATTGTTTTCCTGTTAGCTGCATCCATCCTAGAATCAGGAGACATGGGACTGCTTTGGCAAGAGTCAGGAGTTGCGGGACTGGTTTGAGAAGCTTCCTGAACGTGAACCCTCGCTTTTTGAGGACTACTGTTACCTGTTTTTTCTGTGAATTTATCCACTCCTGAGAAATCGAAGTAGGGTGGTGTGGAAACAGGTGACCGAAGTTTGCCAGAGGTTTGGGGCAAAGGTATAGGTTTTGAATGGATAATGAGGGCAAATAGTTTTTGTGGACAGCGTAGCCTGGCATGTTGCAGCCCATGGGGTCACAAAGAGTCAAACACGATTGAGTGAACTGAACGTAGTTTTTGTAGAACTTCTTCCTTTTTCTGGATGGAGGTGACTGGTAATGAGTTAAAGTTCTTAATACCAGTCCTCTGAACTAAGTTGAGTGCTTGCTTTTTAATAACCTGATTTAACACGTGAAGAAACTCACAGTTCCTAAAGCTACAAAAATTCATCAGTGCCACCTGTGTTACCTTTTAAGCAATGAGGTTGAGATTAGGAATGAGCCTGTGGGGAGCCCTGAATTGAAGAAGTATGAGATTGTTTTTCACAACTGAAATGCCATCACAGAATTTCCATGTGGCTGTTCTTCTTCCAGAAATTAGTATTACAGAAATAGAGTAGTTTGGTATCTTGCTATTGAATGAAACTTGGCGAAATAACAAAATGTAGATCATAGTAATTCTTTGATAGCTCATATTAAAATTATTTTGCATTTATTAATTTGTAAATCTGAAATATAGAAAGACATTTGGTGAGAGGATTAAATAATGTAAACCATACTGAGAATATTAGTAATACTTTGTGCTGAACTGGCCAAGATAAACCAAGAATAAAATGTGAACCTTTGTGGAGATGCAGAAATAGGTCATTTCATGAACAGAGTAGATAACTGAAAGGCTCAGTTTAAAGGATATAATTTATAGAAGTGTAGTTGTGTTAGATAATTTTTTTAAAGTACCATCATAAAAGAAAGAGTGCTGGACTATGGGTCAGAAAGTCAATTTCCAATCTCATTTCTGCCTTTTAAGAAACATGTGTTGAGACATGTCATATAGTCTTTGTCATGTAATGTTTACTCATCTGTAAACATTTTGACCTGCCAACCTTTTAAAGCTTTTGTGAAGATGAAATATAAGGGCTCACTAAATTGTAAAGTTTTGAAACATGTTAAGCATTAAGAAGTGGAGTACAAATTGCTGTCTCTTTCCCCAGATCTTTTGGAAGAATTTAAGGTAATAGCTCTAACACTGCTTTTGTTTTCTACTTTACTAGTACAGGTTAGTTTTGCTCTACCTAAAAGCCTACGCTATGTGACTTCCATTAACAAGATAGTTTACTAATTTTCTTTCACTGTGAAGTATGTATGCCTGCCTATAATTTAAATTAATGGTTTAAATAATTCAGTATTATTAATTTATCAGTAGTTTATTACCTAACAAAAATGAACTGCTAAACAACTCTTCAATCCATCAAAGGAAGTGAAGAGGTTTAACTTGAATCATACCATCTGATAGTGATTAGTTCTCTTGATTTTTTTTTTTTTTTAGAAATGGAGCTTTTCCTTTGAGTAAAGGAAGAAGAAAATGACGTGGACTCAGACCTATCTTTCATAAATAAATAACTTGAACTGAAACTTGAGTAACATTTATTTGTCACCTATATAAAATGCAGAAATTTCATTGTTGCAGTATGCAAAAAGAACAAATGTGCTACCACAATTGAATTAGCATGGTAATTGTGAATTCTGTCTTTAGGCAGTTAAATACACTGAAATAATTATGTTAGATTAGATCCAGTCTCATTTTAAATAGTTTGATGGAATAGCCAGATTTATTTTTTGTAATGTGTTCATGTAGATGTTTTACAAGTATACAGTTAATAGCAATATGTGTGCAATATGAACATTGTTTGTAGAGTAGTACTTGATAAAACAAGGAAAGAATTGAAGGATACTTCCCTACCCCAATGCTCTTTTTTTTTTTTTTCTTTCTTGCTTCTCTCAGTTTCTACCCCTCTACTGTGTTATCCCTCAAGCAATGAGGTTGAGGTTAGGAAAATGTTCTGACATTTTGTTGTTGTTGTTGTTGTTGGACTTAGTTAAAACATATTCGTTTCCAGGAAGCCTTCCAGGTTATTTACCTAATCTCCTAACCCATTATCCCAACAAACCAAATCTTGAAGCACAATTTCCCACAAATCCCTATTCTTTCCTCCTTTCCCCATCTATTTCCTCTCCATTTTAGAGCTCCACCCTTTTTTTAACCTTTATAATCATATGTTTACTTATCTCTCTCTTTCATTAGACTGAGTTCCTTGAGGATGGGGTTCTTACCTTTTTTTTGAATCTTCATTTTCTGACACAGCACTTGGCCCAGAGTGAGCAAAAAAAAAAAAATGAGCAGATGACCTTCAGCTAAGAATTAACACTTATTGAGTCTCTACTGTGGGCTTAGCAGTGCATCTAGGATGTCAGTACAGAGGTTTATAGGACCCAGTCCCAATTTCAAGCAACTTTTGATTTAACTGAACCAGGACACATAAGAAAATGAATGTGTAGCAATTCTTAATCCCATGTGTGGACTTACTAAGCTTGAAATTGTATGTAAAATTTTGTATATTAGTGTGTGCCTTTTCCTAGGGAAAATGTCTATTGTTGACATCTGTTTCTCCAAGGGACTCTGGAAAAGGCTGAGAATCAATGAAGTAGATAATAGGTACTGTAGACATAAGACTAAAGAAAGGGATGTTGTGAACTGGACTGGTATCATTGTCTCCTTTTGTAGCCACCTAAAAAGATGAGACTGTGTTATAGGCAAACGTTGCCAGCTACCTTACAAATGCTCTCCATTGTGAATGGCTTTACATGCTAAAGCAGAATTACATATCAGAGTCTCTTCGGCTTTGCTATTATTGTCTCTGAGGCTTTGCTATTATTGACAGATGCATTTTTTGACTACAATATTATTAATATTTCAAATTTTGTTTTTCAATATCACGTGAAAGTAGTCTAATGATTTATGTCTTAGCTAACTAGTAGAAGATGTATCCTATAAGAAGTACTGCATGTAAGGATTGCTTATGGTTCATCATTTGATGAACTTATCAATTTCTTTCATTTTACAGATGTGAAAACTGAAGCCTAGAGATGGATAATTAACTGCTGAATAGAAGAACAAGGAGGAAGGAGGAATTCAATGCCAGCTCAACTCAAAGTCACTATGAAAGTTAGAATGCAAAGAAAGAAATAATAGTTGAGCTGGCTTTGAATTCTTCCTTCCTCCTGTTCTTCTATTCATCACTCAATTATCCATCTCTGAGCTTCAGTTTTCACATTTGTAGAATGAGGGAAGTTGACAAGTGATCTGTAAGTTTTCTTTCAATTCTGAAGATCTTGAGTTTCTGTGTTTCCAAACTCTACCATCCATACATATACAAAGGATGATTAAGATGCTGGGAGCTACTACAGAGGCACATGCTGACCCACACTGACAGCCAGTTGGACATGGAGGCCTCATTGGCCAGCAGCGAAGTGCTGGACCTCATCGCCTGGGAGCAGGAGCTGCCAGGCCCAGCCTGGTCCCCATCCCCTTCCTGGAGGAACTCTGAGTGGCAGCACAGGACATGGTGAAGCAAGTGGTGGCTGAGGAAGAGGAGGACCACACTGGGGAGTAGTGGGATGAGGATGCTGACGGCTCTGAGGAGGGCACAGTCAGCAACAAGAGCCTGGACCTCAACCTTGCCAACAAGCTGATGGGCTTCAAGCTGGCCAAGGACAAGGTGGGAGCAGGTGCACAGGACCACAAGTCTGCCTACCACATGTGTGGGAAGAGCTTCAAGTTCCTTGGGACCCTCAGCCACCTCTGTAAGGTCCAGGGCCCCAAGGACCCTGGGGCAAGAGCACTGTCTCCCGGGAGCCCAAGGGACTACCACTGAGCCACTGCCCAGGCTAGCTGAGCCCCAGACCCTGGAGCCCCTGGCCAAGGTGGAGGCCAGACCTGAAGCACTGGAAGATAAGCAGAGCGAGGAGGTCAAAGGGCCCTCTGACCATGTAGGGGGAGGAGTGGAGTAGGGGGCGCTGCAGAGAAGTCCTGGAGAAGAGTGACAACAAGAAGAAGCCAAAGACAGGCTCCCCCAGGAGCACAGCCAGCAAGGCAGACAAGAGGAAGAAGATGTGCAGCGTGTGTTGCAAGAGGTTCTATTCCCTGCAGGACCTGATGTGGCACATGAGGTCGCACACAGGAGAGAGGCTGCACAAGTCCCAGACCTGCAAGTGGACCTTTTCCTTGAAGCACAGCATGGTGCGCCACCAGGGGTCCACCAGAAGGCCCAGCACACCGAGCGCCACAACAAGGACAGTGAAAGGGAGGCCAGGGAGGACGGCAAGAATGAGTTTAACCACAGTGGCATCACCCACATGTCAGAGAGCGAGATGGACTTGGGCCTGCTTGCCAGCAACCACATGGTGGTCACCCAGAGCCAGGAGAGGATGGCCACCATGAGGAGAGGGCAGTGAATTGGACAGCCATCACTGGCCAGGCCAAGGCTGGCAGAAGTGCTCCCAGGGCCACCACTGTGGGCAGCCCCTAGGAGCTGGCATGTCAGGGTGACCCTGGCCAGGAGAGCCCAGCTCCCCTTATGCAGGATGTGTTAGAGCTGTCCAGCCAGAGGCCTGCCCACCCTTTCCTGGCTGCTGCCTACGGTGCCTTTCTCCTGGGCCTGGAATGATGGCCTGGAAAGGCAGCCACCTCCTCTGTGCCATAGCCTTACCGACTGTGTGGAGGTGGAGCACTGTGATTCGAGTGCCTTAACTACGTACCAGCCCGTTGGAGTTGTCCTGAATGTTGTGTGTTCTCAAAATGACTTTTTGAAAAACAAAAGATATATTTTAATAAATTATTTGGAGAGGACCTTTTCATTTAAGAATTAACCTTACCTTCTATCTTGGTGTGTGTGAGCTTGCTTTTGCGAATCTGTGATAGTAGTGTTTGTTCTTGAGCTGGAAACAAGAGGAAAAAAAAAATGCCCTTGGATACCTATGGCCAATAATTGGAAGAAAGTGATGTGAATTTCATGTAAATTCCCAGAGGATATGTGGAAAAGATGATCATTTCTCAAATACACTTCTCTGTCTTATTCTGTTTGCTACACGGTGGAGCTGTAATTTGGTCGGTCCTCAGTGTATTGTAGGATGTGGTTGATGAAGGTTTCTAATTTGGTTCAAGCCAAAACCAGGAAAGATTCTAGCTTCGACCTTTTAAGTATTTCCACTCTCTCAGCGTTAGACATGCCATTACTGTTGCAGTTTCCAGACAGAGAAGAATCCCTTGGCAACTGAACAGATGGAAAACATGCATAGATGTCATATATCTGATCCCACCCCCTTTTTGGTTTATATATTATTATTATTTGTAGGTCTTCAATTTGATGGTCTCTGCAGTCAGCAGAAACAAATGGGCAATATTTGTCCTGGGAGATCTGAGCCACCCCCACCCGGGTCTCCTTTGGAGTGTCTGCCCACAGATTTTCCTTGTCTCCCTCAGATGGCAGCTCTTCTGCTGTACTTAGACAAGCCTCTCTTCTGTGACTGAAGAACCCAGCAGGGGTCGTGTGGTCCTCCACCCACTCAGGGGCCTGGGGGCAGCTGGGAGGTTAGAGGAGGCTAGGTGGGTGCTGGGGTTTCTGAGAAACCCAGGCAGCAATACCTGTCGCTCACCAAGTCTTCCTGCCAAACCCAGCCCTGGCCTCACCTGCCTGCACTCCTGTCCTTTGCAGAGTGAGGAAATTCTACTACTGGTAACGTGAGACTGAAGAGGAAAAATAGGTGTGTGTTTACCATCCTGTAATCTGGATTTGGTGCTTGAAGATAAACACCTTGTCTCTAGTTTCTGAATTGCCTGAGCCCCTGGGCATGCATGGAGAAGGAAATGGCAACCCACTCCAGTACTGTTGCCTGGGAAATTCCATGGACAGAGGAGCCTGGTAGGCTACAGTCCGTGGGGTCGCAAAGAGTCAGACATGACTGAGCAATTTCACTTCACTTCACTGGGCATGCAAACTAAGCTATGATTCACTGAGTTTAAACAAATCACAAATTTCATAGTTTAATATTGGGAAAGGGGACAGAACAACAAACAAATGATACATCTATCAACCTCACTAATAAAATGTGGCAAAACCTTATCAACTACAAGGGTACAGATGAAGCCTAAATAAAGCCTAAATCAACAGTGATTATTGCGAGTGGCAGCCTCGGATGCATTGCTGGGCTGGTTCCTGCTACATCTCGCCCCAGCATAGAGTTGGGGTGGGCACACAGAGGTGGATTTTCTTTCTTGAGCATTGTATGCAGTCAGTAGACACCCCTCACTTTAGCTGCCAACAGTGACAAGAAACTGATCATACTATAGCTGGACTGTGCTCAGCGGCCTGTCCTCCAGTCAGACCCCAGGACCCCACAACCTCAGTGCCTTAGACCTCTTGGGACTCAGGACTCCTCTGTCTGTAGATTTGTGCCCACAACATGGACCCCCTACCCCCTCCACTTCCTCACCAACTTCTGGTGGCCAAAATCCACCTGCCCAGTCTTCAAAGGAAGCTATGGGTTCTTGATGAAAAGCAATATTTTTGCATATGAAAGGAGAAAGGTTGAGGTATATAAGATCTTTAACTATATTAAAGATGTGTGAACCAGTTTCAAAATGAGGTTTTATTTTCTCTAGGTGAAGATGAATCAGAACCAATGATCCTCCCACCCCATATCACTTCATACCATGTGTGGTGTGCTTACCTAAAACCAATTCATTCATCCTTTAATTTTTTATGACAATTGTTGTTGTTATTTTTGTTGTTATTATTATTTGGTTGTCTTGTTTTTCTTCCCAGCTCTCCACACTAAAACTCAGAACTTTTTGAGTGAAGAAACCATGAGTTAACTCTTTGCTGGGGAATATTTATATTACCCAGCCATAAAAAGGAGCTAATGTGAGTCAGTTGAACTGAGATGGACGAACCTAGAGCCTGCTATACAGAGTGAAGTAAGTCAGAAAAAGAAAACTATAGTATGTTAATGCATATATATGAAAGATAGAAAAATGGTACTGATTAACTTATTTGCAGGGAAGGCATAAAAACACAGACATAGAGGGGGGATTTGTGGACATAGCAGGGGAAGGAGAAGGTAGGATGAATTGAGAATAGCATTGAAATACATACATTACCATGTGTAAAACTGTCAGCTAGTGGGAAATTGTTGTATAACACAGGGAGCTCAGCCTGGTGCTTTGTGATGACCTAGAGGGATGGGATGGGGTGAGAGGTGGAAGAGAGGTTCAAGAGGGAGAGGAAATATGTATACCTATGACTAATTCATGTTGATGTGTGGCAGAAACCAACACAACATTGTAAAGCAATTATCCTCCAGTTAAATATAAGTTAAAAAAGGTAGAATTTATGTTGTATATTTTCCAATTTTATATGTGTGGTATCATGTTGCTTTCTTTTTTATTTAAGATGACTCTTCTGAGCCATTGTGTCATTTTCACTTTCACCTCAGTATAGTTTTGTATTATAGAAATATCACACAATTTATCCATTCTATTTACTGATGTACATTTATGCTATTTCCATAGTTTTCTGTCATTAGAAACAATAGTTCTATGGTCATTCTTGTATATATTTCCTGACAGATGCGGACAGTTTCTCTAGAGAATATACCTGAGTGGGGTTGCTAGGTTAGAGACTATAGGTATTTTCAAGTAAAGAGTCTATGTTGATTTCCATTGTAATCTGTCTATATACCTTTTATTTTTCTTACATTTACTAGGAATCCAGAACAATGCTTAATTTCATATCTATATCTATCAATTCAGTTCAGTTCAGCCGCTTAGTCATGTCTGACTCTTTGCGACCCCATGAATTGCAGCACGCCAGGCCTCCCTGTCCATCACCAAGTCCTGGAGTTTACTCAAACTCATGTCCATCGAGTAGGTGATGCCATCCAGCCATCTCATCCTCTGTCGTCCCCTTCTCCTCCTGCCCCCAATCCCTCCCAGCATCAGGGTCTTTTCCAATGAGTCAACTGTTCACATGAGGTGGCCAAAGTACTGGAGTTTCAGCTTCAGCATCAGTCCTTCCAGGGAACACCCAGGACTGATCTCCTTTAGGATGGACTGGTTGGAACCCCTTGCAGTCCAAGGGACTCTCAAAAGTCTTCTCCAACACCACAGTTCAAAAGCATCAATTTTTTGGCACTCAGCTTTCTTCACAGTCCAACTCTCACATCCATACATGACCACTGGTAAAACCATAGCCTTGGCCAGATGGACCTTTGTTGGCAAAGTAATGTCTCTGCTTTTTAATATGCTACCTGGGTTGGTCATAACTTTCCTTCCAAGGAGTGTCTTTTAATTTCATGGTTCCAATCACCATCTGCAGTGATTTTGGAGCCCCAAAAAATAAAGCCAGCCACTGTTTCCACTGTCTTCCCATCTATTTCCCATAAGGTGATGGGACCAGATGCCATGATCTTAGTTTTCTGAATGTTAAGCTTTAAGCCAACATTTTCACTCTCATCTTTCACTTTCATCAAGAGGCTCTTTAGTTCCTCTTCATTTTCTGCCATGAGGGTGGTATCATCTGCATATCTGAGGTTATTGATATTTCTCCTGGCAATCTTGATACCAGCTTGTGCTTCTTCCAGCCCAGAGTTTCTCATGATGTACTCTGCATATAAGTTAAATAAGCAGGGTGACAATATACAGCCTTGACGTACTCTCCTTTTCCTATTTGGAACCAGTCTGTTGTTCCATGTCCAGTTCCAACTGTTGCTTCCTGACCTGCATACAGGTTTTTCAAGAGGCAGGTCAGGTGGTCTTGTATTCCCATCTCTTTCAGTATTTTCCACAGTTTATTGTGATCCACACAGTTGAAGGCTTTGGCGTAGTCAATAAAGCAGAAATAGATGTTTTTCTGGAACTCTCTTGCTTTTTCAATGATCCAGTGGATGTTGGCAATTTGATCTCTGGTTCTTCTGCCTTTTCCAAAACCAGCTTGAACATCTGGAAGTTCACGGTTCACGTATTGCTGAAGCCTAGCTTGGAGAATTTTGAGCATTACTTTACTAGCGTGTGAGATGAGTACAACTGTGTGGTAGTTTGAGCATTCTTTGGAATTGGCTTTCTTAGGGACTGGAATGAAAACTGACCTTTTCCAGTCCTGTGGCCACTGCTGAGTTTTCCAAATTTGCTGGCATATTGAGTGTGGCACTTTCACAGCATCGACTTTCAGGATTTGAAATAGTTCAACTGGAATTCCATCACCTCCACTTGCTTTGTTTGTAGTGATGCTTTCTAAGGCCCACTTGACTTCACATTCCAGGATGTCTGACTCTAGGTGAGTGATCACACCATTGTGATTATCTTGGTCATGAAGATCTTTTTTGTACAGTTCTTCTGTGTATTCTTGCCACCTCTTCTTAATATCTTATGCTTCTGTTAGGTCCATACCATTACTGTCCTTTATCGAACCCATCTTTGCATGAAATATTCCCTTGGTATCTGTAATTTTATTTAAGAGATCTCTATTCTTTCCCATTCTGTTGTTTTCCTCTATTTCTTTGCGTTGATCAGTGAGGAAGGCTTTCTTATCTCTTCTTGCTATTCTTTGGAACTCTGCATTCAAATGGGAATATCTTTCCTTTTGTCCTTTACTTTTCACTTCTCTTCTTTTCACAGCTATTTGTAAGGCCTCCTTAGACAACCATTTTGCCTTTTTGCATTTATTTTCCATGGGGATGGTCTTGATCCGTGTCTCCTGTACAATGTCACATCTATTTATCTATCTATATCTGTGAATATGCAAATCTGTTAGTTGACCCTCAGTTTTCATGGATGTTTTGTTTTCCCATTCCTAGTTTACTAGATGTTAGGTCATGAACCATTCATCTGAAAGTTGGTTTGTTGAATGCACCAAGTTTTGGATTTTTATCTAATGTTTTTTCTCTTTATGTTGAGATTATCACTTGTGTTTTTTTTTTTTTAACCTCGCAATATGGTTAAAATGCATAGATCCATTTTTCAAATATTAAACTATGCTTACATTTCTAGGCTAAACCCATCATGAAGTATTTTTGATACATTGCTTGAATAATTTTTTTCTCATTCCCCACACTATGATTCTGAATGATGAAAGAAACTGTTTTTAAGGTATTGTTCCATGATGTTTTTTGAGTCTTGGCAGCTACTGGAGTAATTAATTGAAGTGATCAGGCTTATGTTCATTCATTAATAATGTATGAAAAAATTCCACAGGGCAATAGGAGGACTATTGCTTCATTGCTAATCTTTTGTATAATATTTTTGCCTCTCTGTTTTTAAGTGAGTTTAGTCTATAATTATCCATTCATTTATAGTAATATTCTTTTTGTGTTTTGGGTATCAAAATTTGGGGAGTGTTCTTTATATTTTCTATTCTTTGGAAGAGTTTCTTTAAGATAGGAATTGGTCTTTTCTCAAATGATGGAAGTAATATACCAGTAAAACCATTTGGTACTGTATCTGTTGTTAATTAATTTGTTTATATGTTTTAACATATTTAATCAAAATTTAGAATACTATTTAACTGTTTTTAGTTTATTTCAGAAATATTGTCCTATGATATGTCCATTTTTTCTAATTCCAATTTATTGGCATACTGTTCATAATTTATCATTTTAAAGTAATTTCATCTGCAGCTATTTTTCTAGTTTTATTTCTGCACTTTGTTTATGCCTTGTCTTTTTCCCTTATCGTTTTCTGTAGAGGTATGTTATTAGTCTTTACAGAGAACTCAACTTTAAACTTTTTGATCCTGTCTATTTCTATTTTTTTACCTCTGAGTTTATTTTCTTATACCTCCTTCAGATTTATTCTCTGTTTTTCCTGACTTTATGAGATGAATGCTTATTGAGTTAATTTTTAGCTTACCTTCCTTTTAAAGTGAGTTTTTAAGGGTAGAAAATTCAAAGTATGACATTAGCTTTACATCCCACAAGCCACATTCCACTTATTTCTTTATCTTTCAGTTGTAACTGTTTTTAAATTTAAAAAAAATTTCTTTATCTTTCAGTTGTAACTGTTTTTAAATTTAAAAAAAAGTATCTTAAGTTCATACATATAGTCTTTTCCAAATATATGTATGCCTATATATGTATTTTAAATAAACTTTAACTCTTAGAACAGTTTTAGATTCTTAAAAAAAAATCTGAAGCAAATTCTCATAGTAATTCATTATTGAAGTGTGGTTAGGTAGTAGGTTTGTCTGATATGTATTATATCTGCTTTATGGCGCTGAGTATGATCAGTTTTAATGTGTTGTGTGCTTATAAATGATGTGTATTTACAAATTAATGGGCACAGGTTTCACTGTAATTGTCTATATGTTAATTTTTAAATTAAGATTCTTAATCAGGTCTTTTGTGACTTTAGTTTTAGTTTTGTCAGGTACTGAGAGAATTTTATGAAAACCACCAAGGTTAATCATTTCCTCTGTCAGTTTTATATATATCCATACAAACACACTTTGAGGCTATATGGAGAAACATGAGTGTGTCCCTGGTAGCTCAGCTGGTAAGGAATCACCTGCAATGCAGGAGACCCCAGTTTGACTCCTGGGTTGGGAAGATCCCCTAGAGGAGGGCATGGCAACCCACTCCAGTATTCTTGCCTGGAGAATCCCCATAGACAGAGGAGCCTGGTAGGTTATAGTCCATAGGTTCATAAAGAGTCATATATGACTGAGCAACTAAGTACAGCACAGAGGAACATGGAAGTTTAGAATTATTTCAGTTTGTGAATTTACTTTCTATCGTTTTATGCTGACCCACACTTTTGAAGATTTTCTAATGCTTTTAGATAGTATGCTTTGACTGATAAATCTACAACTCTTTTCTTAGGTTCGTGTTTTATGGACAGAGAAGCCTGGCAGGCTACAGTCCATGGGTTCACAAAAAGAGTTGGATAAGACCTACCAAGTAAACAACAATTTGGCTGGTATCACTTTTTCTGACTTTTAACATCCAACCAGTTGTTAACGATTTGAAATCCTGTCTAAAGTACATATTTTTAATTTGTTTCATTATTTTTTAATATATCCTGATATTTGGGGGATGTTTATTTTTATTTTATGATTTCTGTTTATCCTGTTTTCTCAGTGATTCAATTTTGCTAACTTGTTTGGATTTATTAAGTGGTTTACCCCATTTTTTCCTTTATTATTTTAGAAGATACATACTATTTCCTTAGTAGTATCCTTCACATTTTTACATGCATAGTTAATTTAATGTCTAAATAGAAAATCTTTTCTTAGATTTTTAAACATATAACTTGCCACCCCATCCTCTTTCTTGTATGATGTTTATTGTATAATTTTTATTTGTTCTCCCTTTTTCACCTCCAAAATTAGACCTTATGATTATCTTATACTCAGCACTTCTCTGAATTTACCTGTGTTTACCAGTCTCTGTGCTCACTAAGTCTTTCATTATGTGAGACCTAATTTTGTTTCTTACGAGGTACATTTGGTCATCATTATTCACAGACTATGTATTTACAAATTCACGTACTGAAATCTGTTTTTAGCCTTAAATTAGTCCTTGCTGTGTTTTCAATGTTATTCATGGACATGCTCTGGCAGTGAAAAATTTGAATGGTCAAAGGAGCATGTTCACAATTGAGGGTGAACAGTGTGATGCTCTTCCTTCTTATTTTAGCTCTAGTAATGTAAACAAACTTTATTTTCACTTCATCAAGTGCCACTTTTTTTTTTTTTGCATATTTTTTGTGCTTTTTGTTGGTGATTTCACTAATCTCCAATAAAGAAATAAGATTGATTATATTCTTTGCAGCTGAAGATGGGGAAGCTCTACTCAGTCAGCAAAAACAATAGTGGGTGCTGACTGTGGCTCAGATCATGAACTCCTTATTACAAAATTCAAATGTAAATGGAATAAAGTAGAGAACACCGTTAGGCCATTAAAATATGGCCTAAATCAAATCCGTTAGGATTATATGGTGGAAGTGACAAATAGATTCAAGGGATTAGATCTGATAGAGGGCCTGAAGAACTATGGACAGAGGTTTGTATAGTACAGGAGGGAGTGATCAAAAGCATCCCAAAGAAAAATAACTGCAAAAAGGCAAAATGGTAGTCTGAGAATGCCTTAAAAATAACTAAGAAAGGAAGAGAAGCAAAAAAGATACCCATCTGAATGCGGAGTTCCAAAAATAGAAAGGAGAGATAAGGAAGCTGTCTTAAGTGAACAACGCAAAGAAACAGGAAAGCAATAGAATGGGAAAGACTAGTTCTGTTGAAGAAAATTGTAAATACCAAGGGAACATTTCATTCAATGTTGGGCGCAACAAGGGACAGAAATGGTATGGACCTAACAGAAACAGAAAATATTAAGAAGAGAGGGCAAGAATGCACAGAAAAACTATGAAAAAGGTCTTAATGACCCAAACAACAGCGATGGTGTGATCACTCAGCTAGAGCCTTACATCCTGGAGTGTGAAGTCAAGTGGGCCTTAGAAAGCACTACTACAAACAAAGCTAGTGGAGGTGATGGAATTCTAGCTGAACTATTTCAAATCCTAAAGAAGATGCTGTTAAAGTGCTTCACTCAATATGCCAACAAATTTGGAAAACTCAGCAGTGGCCACAGGACTGGAAAAGGTCAGTTTTCATTCCAATCACAAAGAAGGGCAATGAAAAAGAATGTTTAAGCTACTGCACAATTGTGCTCATTTCACCTGCTAGCAAGGTAATGCTCAAAATCATTCAAGCTAGTCTTGAATAGTATGTGGACTGAGACTTCTAGATTTAGAAAAGATAGAGGAAGCAGAGATCAAATTGCCAAAATCTGCTGGATCATAGAAAAAGCAAGAGAATTAAAAATCTACTTCACTGACTATGCTAAAGCCTTTGACTGTGTGGATCAAAACAAACTGTGGAGTATTCTTAAAGTAATGGGAATACCAGACCACTTCAGCTGCCTCCTGAGAAACCTGTATGCAGGTCAAGAAACAGCATCTAGAACCAGACATGGAACAACGGACTGGTTCACATTTGGGAAAGGAGTATGTCAAGGCTGTATATTGTCACCCTGCTTATTTAACTTATGTGCAGAGCACATCATGTGAAATGCCAGGTTGGATGATGCACAAGCTGGAATCAAGATTGCAGGGAGAAATATCAATAACCTCAGATACACAGATGACACCACCCTTATGGCAGAAAATGAAGAGGAACTAAAGATCCTCATGATGAAAGTGAAATAGGAGAGTGAGAAAGCTGGCTTAAAACTCACCATTCAGAAAGGTAGATCATGGCATCTTGTTCTATCACTTCATGGCAAATAGATGGGAAAAGATGCCAGCAGTGACAGACTTTATTTTGGGGGGCTCCAAAATCACTGTGGACAGTGACTGCAGTCATGAAATTAAAAGAAGTTTGCTCCTTGGAAGAAAAACTATGACAAACCTAGACAGATTATTAAAAAGCAGAGACAGCCCTTTGTCGACAAAAATCCACTGAGTTAAATGTATGGTTTTTCCAGTAGTCATGGGAAGCTGTGAGAATTGGACCGTGAAGAAGGCTGAGCACCAGAGAATTGATGCTTTCAAATTGTGATGCTGGAGAAGACTCTTGAGAGTCCTATTGGACAGCAAGATCATACCAGTTGATCTTAAAGGAAATCAACCCTGAATATTCATTGGAAGGACTGATACTGAAGCTGAAACTCTAATACTTTGGCCACCTGATCGGGAGAAGTGACTCATTGGAAAAGACCCTGATGCTCAGAAAGATTGAAGGCAGGAGGATGGGGACGACAGAGGATGAGATGGTTGGATGGCATTACCGACTCAATGTACATGAGTTTGAGCAAACTATGAGAGATAGTGAAGGGCAAGGGAGCCTGGTGTGTTTCAGTCCATGGGGTCACAGAGTCCAACACAGCTGAGTGACTGAACAATAAGGAATCTACAAGTGTAATGTTGAAGAGCTGTGTAATGTTCTGAAGTGCAGGGCTATGATGTGCTTAATGGAGAGTATATGTTTGTTAGTTTGTTACTTCTTTCATGCATGAGTTACAATGCTGTTTGCCATGAATTCAGTGTTAATGGGTCAGCAATATATATTATGTAAGATGTGTTAAAAGAAAAATACAAGAAAACAAAGTTATGTATTCATAGGTTGACAGAAGTGTTTTCACCAGAGACTCACAGGAACTTAACCCTGTATTTTCCTTAGGAGCAGTGTTTCTGGTCTCATTAATTCCCTGTTTGCAGTGATTTTATGAAACATAACTACTATGAATATTGTGAACCTACTATACATTCTTTGAAAGTTACATTAGCATTTCATTTGAAATTCTGCTCAGTCTGATCTTTAACTCTTATAAATAATCTGAATTTTCATTATGGCTGTCTTAGATATTTAGTATTTGATATTCTGAGGTGTACTGTTATGTATTTAAGTATAGATTGATTTTTATATTTCCTGCTTGAGATTGTTTTTTGTTTGTTTGTTTGTTTTTTGTGCTTTGTCGACTATAAATTGGCACTTGCCATTGACACTTGCCATCTATCTCTATAACGATTAAATCATGAACTGCTGCAGCTAATGCCCTTCCAACAGCCCCTGAAATGAGTTCAGGGTGGAGATCAGAAATGAGGCCTTCTATGCTCAGAAAAAAACTGGCAGAACAGGTCCTCAGGTAGCTAGTTATCTTCAGTGGATGATTTTATAAGCCTGATTCTTGTATTTTCTCCTATCTAGAAAAGCACTAAAGTCCTTCATGGTGATGTCTGCTCCTTGTGACTAGAAGTAACCTTCATGAAACTAGCAGAAACCTTCTGAAAAAAAAAATGTGCATGATTGCATGCACTCCCCCTTTACCAAAATGACATATATAACGATCTCCCCTCCCCCACCTCTTTGGAGCAGTTTCTCAGGAGTATTGAGATGCTGTCTCCTGGACTATAGTCTTCACTTTGTCCCAAATAAAACTTAACTCACGACTCTCATGTTGTGCAGATTTTTAAGTTGGCAGCTTCTTGAATCTAAATATTTCCTTCCTCTCATCAGTTAAGGCAGACTCTCAAGTATTATCTCTTTGAATGTATCATTATATACATTCTGTTATTATGTCTGTGGTATTCCAGACATTCTCCCCAGGTGGATTAGATAGTAAAGAATCTGCCTGCAATGCAGGAGAGCTGGGTTCAATCCCTGAGTCAGGAAGACTCCCTGGAGTAGGAAATGACAACCACTCCAGTATTCTTGCCTGGAGAATTCCATGGACAGAGGAACCTGTTGGCCTATCATGGAATCACAGAGTCAGTCACAACTGAGCAACTAACATACAGTTTCCAGACATCAGACCTTTTTATTCTATTTTCTTTTTTCTTATCTTCTCTTCCATATTAACCTTTTTCCACTCTAATCTTTATGCATATGTATAAGCTGGTTTTAGAAAAGGCAGAGGAACCAGAGATCAAATTGCCAACATCCACTGGATCATCGAGAAAGCAAGAGAGTTCCAGAAAAACATCTATTTCTGCTTTATTGACTATGCCAAAACCTTTGACTGTGTGGATCACAATAAACTGTGGAAAATTCTGAAAGAGATGGGCATATCAGACCACCTGACCTGCCTCTTGGGAAACCTGTATGCAGGTCAGGAAGCAACAGTTGGAACTGGACATGGAACAACAGACTGGTTCCAAAGAGGAAAAGGAGTACATCAAGGCTGTATATTGTCACCCTGCTTATTTAACTTATATGCAGAATACATCATGAGAAATGCTGGGCTCAAGGAAGCACAAGCTGGAATCAAGATTGCCGGGGGAAATATCAATAACCTCACATATGCAGATGACACCACCCTTAGGGCAGAAAGTGAAGAGAAATTAAAAAGCCTCTTGATGAAAGTGAAAGAGGACAGTGAAAAAGTTGGCTGAAAGCTCAACATTCAGAAAACTAAGATCATGGCATCTGCTCCCATCACTTCATGTGAAATAGATGGGGAAACAGTGCCTGACTTTATTTTTTTGGGCTCCAAAATCACTGCAGATGGTGATTGGAGCCATGAAATTAAAAGACGCTTACTCCTTGGAAGGAAAGTTATGACCAACCTAGATAGCATATTAAAAAGTAGAGACATTACTTTGCCTACAAAGGTCCGTCTAGTCAAGGCTATGGTTTTCCAAGTGGTCATGTATGGATGTGAGAGTTGGACTGTGAAGAAAGCTGAGTGCCGAAGAATTGATGCTTTTGAACTGTGGTGTTGGAGAGGACTCTTGAGAGTCCCTTGGATTGCAGAGTGATCCAACCAGTCCATCCTAAAGGCTATCAGTCCTGGGTGTTCATTGGAAGGACGGATGCTGAAGCTGAAATTCCAATACTTTGGCCACCTCATGCGAAGAGTTGGCTCATTGGAAAAGACCCTGATGCTGGGAGGGATTGGGGGCAGGAGGAGAAGGGGACAACAGAGGATGAGATGGATGGATGGCATCACTGACTTGATGGACATGAGTTTGAGTAAACTCTAGGAGTTGGTGATGGTCAGGGAGGCCTGGCGTGCTGCAATTCATGGGGTCGCAAAGAGTCAGACATGACTGAGCGACTGAACTGAACTGATAGTCAGTTTGCTAATTTTCTCATCAGCTTTGTCTAATTTTCTTTTTATTTAGTTTGCTCCACCTCTAGGTGTGAACCAAGGCCCAAAACGACAGTTAACCATGTCAACTCATCTTTCTTTACCAGCTGATAAGCCTTTTTTTTCTGTTGTACCCTTATGCTAATATATTTTAGCCTTCACAGGTTCTAGCCTTATTAAGAAAATTCAGTTCCAGCATCTCATCTTGTTTGGGCTCCATAGGGGCTTTGTCTTCAGTGGCTTCATTGCTTACCTACTACTGATATTTACTTCTCTTTCTTTTTGTCTCCTGAGGATCTTCCTTTCACTTTTGCCATCTAAGCCCTGTGTTTAAAAGGGCATTTGTTGTAGTTTATTCAGTATTTCAATGTGTTTTTACAAATGTCTAGGCCTCTGTTATAATGGAAGTGGTTCAAGACTTTTTAGGATAAAGGGAGGGAAAGCTTGATGGTATTAAATGGACTTTTGTAATGGATCTCCTATTAATTTTTTGACTAATATTTTATACCATGATCAATCTCAACTATTAATATTAAATTAGAGTTGGTTTTCATAAATGGAATGTTGCCTGCCATATCAGGAAACAAAGGATGTCACAGTCATCAGCGATTACAGCCATTGCCAATAGTAAGCTGATAAGCCCTAAGAGAACTCAGGAAGAAAATAATATCTGACATCTGGCAGACATAAGACTATATCCATTCCCAAGGTGAGCTGTGAGGAAACTCAGGATAAAAACATGGGATACTGGCCCCCGATAATTGAGGTGTGTATCAAAGGAATGATTTCAGTGAGCCAGACTCTTGCATCTTCCCATACATAGAAAAGTGTCAAATTCATTATCTTGGGATATCTGGTTTTCTTTAATTAACAGCAATGTTTTAATGTTCTGACTACCTGCCCTTTGTTGTAAAACTTCTGTATATCCTGGATCCCCCCTCACTTCCTTGGAATGGTTCTCTCATGGTTACTTGAGGTGCTATCCCCCAGGCTTTGAGTCCTAAAAATTCATGCCAAATAAAACATAACTCAACTATTAGGTTGTAAATTTTTTTTTTCTTAGTTGATAACTGTAATAGGCATTCAGTAGTCAGTCCTCCTCCTTCATGGGTCACAGCCTTGTTGTGGTGAAGGGGTTTGTGTAACTCAGTGAAGCTATGAACCATGGCATGGGTGGTTCATAGTGAGGTGTTCTGACAAACCATTGTCCACTAGAGGAGGGAATGGCAAACTACTCCAACATTCTTGCTGCAAGAACCCCATGAACATTATGGAAAGACAAAAAGACACCAGAAATGAGCACCCCTCCACCCCCCGATAGGAAGGTGTCCAATATGCTACTGGGAAAGAGCAGAGGGCAATTACTACTAGCTCCAAAAAGACTGAAATGGCTGGGCCAAAGTGGAAACAACACTTAAGGATGCGCACAATAAAGGATAGAAACAATAAGAACCTAACAGAAACAGAAGAGACGAAGAAGTAGAAAGAACATAGAGAAGGACTATACAAAAAATATCTTAATCACCTGGCTAACAATGGTGTGGTCACTCACCTAGAGCCAGACATCCTGGAGTGTGAAAACAAGTGAGCTTTAAGAAGCAGTACTGCAAGCAAAGCTAGTGGAAGTGATGGAATTCCAGCTGAGCTATTTCAAATCCTAAATGATGATGCTGTTAAAGTGTTGTACTCAATATGTTAGCAAATTTGGAAAACTCAGCACTGGCCACAGGACTGGAAAAGGTCAGTTTTTATTCCAATCCCAAAGAAAGGTAATGCCAAAGAATGTTCAGAGTACTGTACAATTGTGTTAATTTCACACACTAGGAAGGTAATGCTCAAAACCCTTCATGCTATGTTTTAGCAGTATGTGAACTGAGAACTTCCAGATATATGAACTGGATTTAGAAAAGTCAGAGGAACCAGAGATCAAATTGCCAACATCTGTTGAATCATAGAGAAAGCAAGGGAATTCCAGAGATACATCTACTTCTGCTTCACTGACTACACTAAAGCTTTTGACTTCTTGGATCACAACAAACTGTAGAAAACTCTTAAAAGACATGGGGATACCAGACTACCTTACCTGTCTCCTAATAAACCTCTATGCTGGTCAAGAAGAAACAGTTAAACCCTTACATGGAACAGCTGACTGGTTCAAAATTGACACAGGAGTACGTCAAGGCTGTATATTGTCACCCTTAACTTTATGCAGAGTACATCATGTGAAATGCTGGGCTGGATGAATTACAGGCTAGAATCAAGACTGCTGGCAGAAATATCAGCAACCTCAGATATGCACATGATACCACTCTAATGGCAGAATGTGAAAAGAAACTAAAGAGCCTCTTGAGGGGGGTGAAAGAGGAGAGTGAAAAAGCTGGCTTAAAACTCAACGTTCAAAAAACTATGATCGTGGCATCCCGTCCCATCATTTCATGGCAAATAGATGGTCAAAAAGTGGAGACAGTGAGATTTTATTTTCCTGAACTCCAAAATCACTGTGGATGTGACTGTGAAAGGTTCCAGCTGTGAGCCATGTGCTATGCCAGGATTCGTGACTTCTGGAGGAGAGGATTTTGATCCAGGGCCAGAGACAAGACTTGATCATGTGGACCTTTTTGTGTATGAGAATTTTATTAAATTATAAAAGAGAGAAAGCTTCTGACATAGGCATCAGAAGGGCACAGAAAGAATGCCCCCTTGTTAGTTTTTTTTTTTTTTTTAATTTGTTTTTTCCTTGTTAGTTTTTAGGAAGGCATTTTATGTCTGTTCAGTTGAGTTGCTCAGTCTTGTCTTGACTCTTTTTGACCCCACGGACTGCAGTATGCCAGGCTTCCCTGTCCATCACCAACTCCCGGAGCTTGCTCAAACTCATGTCCATTGAGTCAGTGATGCTAATCTAACCATATCATCCCCTGCTGCCCTCTTCTCTTGCCCTTAATCTTTCCCAGCATCATGGTCTCTTCCAATGGGTCAGCTCTTCGCATTAGGTGGCCAGAGTGTTGAAGTTTCAGCTTCAGCATCAGTCCTTCCAGTGAATATTCAGGACTGATTTCCTTTAGGATGGACTGGTTGGGTCTCCTTGCAGTCCAAGGAACTCTCAAGAGTCTTCTCCAACACCACAGTTCAAAACCATCAATTCTTTGGCACTCAGCTTTCTTTATGGTCCAAATCTCACGTTCATACATGACTACTGGAAAGCCATAGCTTTGACTAGATGGACCTTTGTCAGTAAAGTAATATCTCTGCTTTTTATATGCTGTTTTGGTTGGTCATAGCTTTTCTTCCAAGGAGCAAGCAAATATGATAATCAATAATAAGAGAGACACCTCAAGGCTGAGGGAGTTTCACGAGGTCCTTTCTCCCACAATATGCATTTTTGAGATAGAAGGGCACAAGGTGTGTCATCCAGGGTCATAAAACAATTGGCATGAATACTGTTTTATTGAGTGATTATCAGCCCAAGGTTTGAGAAAAGAAAAAAAAAAATTAGTCTTAGGCAGAACAGATTTGGAGAAAGGCAGATTCCAAAACAAATAAATAGTTTCATTAGCATAGCTTAAGAAAACATTTCCATAAGAAAAAACGCATTGATTAGCCCAAGGTTTGAGAAAAGTTCAGGCTGAACAAGGCTTCCTCAACAAAAAATTAAAAGAAGCAAGCCTTTTTAAATTTTGTATAGAAAAGGAACAACAAAATCTTTCACTTGCAGTTTATTTCCTCCTGCAACTTGGGGATCTCTGGCCTTCCTACCTGTTAACCCTCTCAACTGCAGCCACAAAATTAAAAGACACTTGCTCCTTGGAAGTAAAGCTATAACAAAACCTAGACAGCATATTAAAAAGCAGAGATATCATTTTGCCCACAAAGTCCATACAGTCAAAGCTATGGTTTATTCAGTAGTCGTGTATGGATGTGAGAGTTGGCCCATAAAGAAGGCTGAGTGCAAAAGAAATAATGCGTTTGAACTGTGGTGTTGCAGAAGATTCTTGTGAGTCCCTTGGACTGCCTAGAGATCACACCAATCAATCCTAAAGGAAATCAACCCTGAGTATTCATTGGAATGACTGATGCTGAAGCTGAAACTCGAACACTTTGTCCACCTGATGCCAAGAGCCAACTCACCGGAAACGACCTTGATGCTGGGAAAGATTAAGGGCAAGAGAAGAGGGCAGCAGAGGATGATATGTTTAGATTAACATCACTGACTCAATGGACATGAGTTTGAGCAAACTCCTGGAGATAGTGAAGGACAGGGAAGCCTGGTGTGCTGCAGTACATGTGGTTGCAAAGAGTCAGACATGACTTAGTGACTGAATAATAGCAACAAAGTCAGTTCTTAGTATTTGCAGTTTATAGTAAATTTCAGTTTAAAGGGAAAATTAAATCATTCTTTAGAAACAGCAATGAATATATGAATTATGTGGATTCATCTGAAATATTTGGCTTCTTAATTCAGCTTTTAACTATAGTGACTTTTTCTACAGAGACAGCAATTCTATTTGGGAGATGATTTGAGAAATGTGAAACTCATTTCATTTTCTTTCTTTATTTTCATCTATATCAGTGATTCAGATTCTCAGCAGGGTTTGATTTTGCCTCCCCCCCACCTCAGGTGACATTTGACAATGTCTGAAAACATTTTTATTTGTTGCAATTCAAGGGATGGGGAGGGGATTGCTTGTGTTCTCTAGTGGGTAAAGGCAGAGAATGCTGATAAACTTCCTGGAATACACAGGACATCCCCCACAAAAAAGTATGACCTAGCCCAAAATATCAATAGTGCTTAGGCTGAAAAACCCTATTCATAAAGGGAGCTATAATTTCATCAGTCATCTAGCTAAATCTGATAAATCTTATTTTAAAACATAAAGTATATGATACATTAAAACTACTGAGATTTCACTCACATATACTTATTTGTTAGCAATTCTAGGCACATCTGTTGTTGCGAAAAATACTCAATGTAGCAAAGCCATTCCTCTTATTATCTATAAATGTAAGGTGTTAAAATCCTGAAGCTACTGAGAGACGAACAAGATTAAATTTATGGTTTAGCTTCGGTAAATAATCAAATAATTCTTACTTTCTTATAATAATATAATCAAGCCAAAAATCAGCCCTTTAAACTGTATAGTATATGTATATTTTTCTAAAAAACCCTACATATTAAAAAAAATAATTTTATTTATTTTTGGCTGTTCTGAGCCTTCACGGATACATAGGCTTTTCTCAAGTTACAGTGAGCGGAGTCTGTTCTCCAGTTGCAGTGCATGGGCTTCTCTTTGTGGTGGCTTTTCTTATTGTGGAGCCCTGGCGCTAGGGCACAAGGCCCTCAGTGGTTGTGGCTCTCAGGCTCTAGAGCACAGGCTCAATAGTCACGGCTCACAAACTTAGTTGCTCCCTGGTATGTGGGGTCTCTCTGGACCAGGAATTGTACCCACGTCTCCTGCACTGGCGGGTGGATTCTTTACCATTGAGCCTCTAGGGAAGTCCCCCCTCCCCCGACCCCACCACTGCAAACACACACAAACACACCTTTTTAAAAAAATATAAATTTAAAATTGAGGGTCTTTTTCTTACAGTATATTTTACCTTTTACTAAACGGTAGAACACAAGAGAAAACTCTACACATGGACATCACCAGATGGTCAATACTGAAATCAGATTGATGATATTCTTTGCAGCTGAAGATGGAGAAGCTCTATACAATCAGCAAAAACAAGACCTGGTGCTGACTGTGGCTCACATCATGAACTCCTTATTGCAAAATTCAGGCTTAAATTGAAGAAAGTAGAGAAAACCACCAGACCATTCAGATATGACCTAAATCAAATCCCTTATGATTATACAGTGGAAGTGACAAAAACATTCAAGAGATTAGACCTGACAGAGTGCCTGAAGAACTATGGATGAAGGTTCGTGACATTGTACAGGAGGCAGTGATCAAAAGCATCCCCAAGAACAAGATGTGCAAAAAGGCAAAATGGTTGTCTGAGGAGGACTTAGCTATTTAGCTGAGAAAAGAAGAGAAGCTAAAGGCAAAGGAGAAAAGGAAAAATACACCCATTTGAATGCAGAATCCCAAAGAATAGCAAGAAGAGATAAGAAAGCCTTCCCAAGTGAATAATGCAAAGAAATAGAGGGAAACAATAGAATTCTAAAGACTAGAGATCTAAAAAAAAAAAAAAAAAAATTAGAGATACAAAGGAAACATTCCAAGCAAAGATGGGCATGATAAAGGACAGAAACAGTATGGACCTAACAGAAACAGAGGTTATTAAGAAGAGGTGGCAAGAATACACACAAAAGAACTATACAAAAAAAGATCTTAATGACCCAGATAACCACGATGGTGTGATCACTCACCTAGAGCCAGATATCTTGGAGTGGGAAGTCAAGTGGATCTTAGGAAGCATCACTACAAACAATGCTAGTGGAGGTGATGGAATTCCAGTTGAGCTATTTCAAATCCTAAGAGATGATGGTATTAAAGAGTTTCACTCAATATGCCAGCAAATTTGGAAAACTCAGCAGTGCAATCACAAAGAAAGGCCCTGCCAAAAAATATTCAAGCTACTTCACAATTGCTCTCATTTCACATGCAAGCAAAGTAATGCTCAAAATTCTCCAAGCCAGGCTTCAACACTAAGTGAACCTAGAACTTCCAGGTGTTCAAGCTGGATTTGAGGCAGAGATGAAATTGCCAAATCCGTTTGATCATAGAAAAAGCAAGGGAAATTCAGAAAAACATCTATTGTTTCATTGACTACAATAAAGCCTTTGACTGTGTAAATCACAACGAACTACAGAAATTATTTTTTTTCTTATTTGGAAAATTCTTAATGAAATAGGAATACCAGACTACCTTACCTGCCCCATAAGGAACCTATATGCAGGTCAGGAAGCAATAGTTAGAATTGAACATTGAACAACGGGCTGGTTCCAAATTGGGAAAGGAGTATATCAAGGTCATATGTTGTCACACTGCTTATTTTTTAACTAATTAATTTATTTTAGTTGAAGGCTAATTACTTAAAAATATTGTGTTTTTTTTTTTTTTTTGCCATACATTAACAAGAATCAGCCACAAGTGCTTATTTAACTTGTATGCAGAGCAAGTCATGTGAAATACCAGGCTGGATGAAGCATAAGCTGAAATCAAGATCTCTGGGAGAAATATCAATAACCTCAGACATGCAGATGATGACACCATAATTGCAGAAAGCATACAGGAACTAAAGAGCCTCTTGATGAAGATGAAAGAGGAGAGTGAAAAAACTGGCTTAAACCTCAACATTCAAAAAACTAAGATCACGGCATCTGGTCCCATCACTTCATGTCAAATAGATGGAGAAACAATGGAAACCATGACAGACAGTTTTCTTGGGCTCCCAAATCACTGCAGATGTTGACTGCAGCCACAAAAGTAAAAGAAGTTAGCTCCTTGGAAGAAAAGCTAGAACAAACCTAGATAGTATATTAAAAAGCACTGCTTTTCCAAGAAAGGTCTGTGTAGTCTAAGTTACAGTTTTCCAGTAGTCATGTATGGATATGAAAATTGGACCATCAGTTCAGTTCAGTTCAATTGCTTAATTCTGTCCGACTCTCTGCAACCCCATGGACTGCAACATGCCAGGCTCCCTTGTCCATCACCAACTCCTAGAGTTTACGCAAACTCATTTCCATTGAGTCAGTGATGTCATCCAACCATCTCATCCTCTGTTGTTCTCTTCTCCTCCCACCTTCAATCTTTCCCAGCATCAGGGTCTTTTCCAATGAGTCAGCTCTTCCCATCAGGTGCCTAAAGTATTGGAGTTTCAGCTTCAACACCAGTCCTTCCAGTGAATACTCAGGACTGACTTCCTTTAAGATGGGCTGTTTGGATCTCCTTACAGTCCAAGGGACACCCAAGAGTCTTCTCCAACACCACAGTTCAAAAGCATCAATTCTCTGCCACTCAGTTTTCTTTATAGTCCAGCTCTCACATCCATAAGTGACTACTGGAAAAACCATGGCCTTGACTAGACGGACCTTTGTTGACAACGTAATGTCTCTGCTTTTGAACATGCAGTCTAGGTTGGTCATAACTTTCCTTCCAAGGAGTAACCATCTTTTAATTCATGACTGCAGTCACCAGCTTCAGTGATTTTGGAGCCGAAAAAAATAAAGTCTTCCACTGTTTCCACTGTTTCTCAATCTATTTACCATGAAGTGATGAGACCGGATGCCATGATATTTGTTTTCTGAATGTTGAGCTTTAAGCCAACTTTTTCACTCTCTTTTTCACTTTCATCAAGAGGCTCTTTAGTTCTTCTTTGCTTTCTGCCATAAGAGTGGTGTCCTCTGCATATCTGAGGTTATTGATATTTCTCCCAGCAATCTTGATTCCAGCTTGTGCTTCATTCAGCCCAGTGTTTCTCATGATGTACTCTTCATATAAGTTAAATAAGCAGGGTGACAACATACAGCCTTGATACACTCCTTTTCCTATTTGGAACCAGTCTGTTGTTCCATGTCCAGTTCTAACTATTGCTTCCTGACCTGCATACAGGTTTCTCAAGGGGCAGGTCAGGTGGCATGGTATTCCAACCTCTAAGAATGTTCCACAGTTTGCTATGATCCACAGAGTCAAAAGCTTTGGTATAGTCAATAAAGCAGAAATAGATTTTTTTTTTTTGGAACTCTCTTGCTTTTTTGATGATCTAGTGGATGTTGGCAATTTGATCTCCAGTTCCTCTGCCTTTTCTAAAACAAGCTTCAACATCTGGAAGATCACGGTTCATGCATTGTTGAAGCCTGGCTTGGAGAATTTTGAGAATTACTTTACTATCGTGTGAGATGAGTGCAATTGTGAGGTTGTTTGAACATTTTTTGGCACTGCCTTTCTTTGGGACTGGAATGACAACTTACATTTTCCAGTCCCATGGCCACTACTGAGTTTTCCAAATTTGCTGGCATATTGAGTGAAACTCTTTAACCATCATCTTTTAGGATTTGAAATAGCTCAACTGGAATTCCATCACCTCCACTAGCTTTGTTTATAGTAATACTTCCTAAGGCCCATTTGACTTCACATTCCAGGATGTCTGGATCTAGGTGAGTGATCACACCATTGTGATTATCTGGGTCGTGAAGATCTTTTTTTGTACAGTTCTTCTGTGTATTCTTGCCACCTCTTCTTAATATCTTCTGCTTCTGTTAGCTCCATATCATTTCTGTCCTTTATTGAGCCCATCTTTGCATGAAATATTCCCTTGCTATCTCTAAGTTTCTTGAAGAGATCTCTAGTCTTTCCCATTGTATTGTTTTCCTCTATTTCTTTGCATTAATCACTGAGGAAGGCTTTCTTATCTCTCCTTGTTATTCTTTGGAACTCTGCATTCAAATGGGTATATCTTTCCTTTTCTCCTTTACTTTTTGCTTCTCTTCTTTTCACAGCTATTTGTAAGGCATCCTCAGACAGTCATTTTGATTTTTTGCATTTCTTTTTCTTGGGGATGGTCTTCCTCCCTGTCTCCTATACAATGTCATGAACCTCTGTCTATATTTCATGAGGCACTCTGTGTACCAGATCTAGTCCCTTAAATCTATTTCTCATTTCTACTGTGTTAAGGATTTGATTTAGGTCATACGTGAATGGCCTACTGATTTTCCCTAATTTCTTCAATTTAAGTCTGAATTTGACAATAAGGAGTTCATGATCTCAGCCACAGACAGACCACTGTCTTGTTTTTGCTGACTGTATAGAGCTTCTCCATCTTTGTCTGAAAAGAATACAATCAATCTGATTTTGGTGTTGACCATCTGGTGATGTCCATGTGTAGAGTCTTCTCTTGTGTTGTTGGAAGAGGGTGTTTGCTAGGATCAGTGTGTTCTCTTGCAAAAACTCTATTAGTCTTTGCCCTGCTTCACTCTGTACTGCAAGGCCAAATTTGCCTGTTACTCTAGGTGTCTCCTGACTTCCTACTTTTGCATTCCCATCCCCTATAAAGAAAAGGACATATTTTTGGGGTGTTCGTTCTAGAAGGTCTTGTAGGTCTTCATAGAACCATTCATCATAAGCTTTTTCAGCATTATTGGTTGGGGCATAGACTTGGATTACCATGATATTGAATGGTTTGCCATACTCAATGAGCTGGACCATAAAGAGGGCTGAATGGCAAAGAACTGATGCTTTTGAGCTATTGTCTTGGATAAGGCTCTTGAGCTTCTTTTCACAGTCCTGTGACTACAAGATCAATCCAGTCAATGTTAAAGAAACCATTCCTTTTAAAAAATAAATTTATTTATTTTAATTGGAGGCTAATTACTTTACAATATAGTAGTGGTTTTGCCATACATTGACATGAATACACCAAGGGTGTACATGTGTTCCCCATTCTGAATCCCCCTCCCACCTCCCTCCCCACCCTATCCCTCTGGGTCATCCCAGTGCACCAGCCCTGAGCACCCTGTCTCATGCATTGTACCTGGACTGGCAATCCATTTCACATATGATAATATACATGTTTCAATGCCATTCTCCCATATCATCCCACCCTCGCCCTCTCCCACAGAGTCCAAAAAACTGTTCTATATATCTGTGTCTCTTTTGCTGTCTTGCATATGGATTTATAATTATCATCTTTCTAAATTCCATATGTATGTGTTAGTATACTGTATTGGTGTTTTTCTTTCTGGCTTACTTCACTCTGTATAATAGGCTCCAGTTTCATCCACCTCATTAGAACTGATTCAAGTGAATTCTTTTTAATGGCTAAGTGAAGTGCCATTGTCTATATGTACCACAGCTTTCTTATCCATTCGTCTGCTGATGGACATCTAGGTTTCTTCCATTTCCTGGCTATTATAAACAGTGCTGTGATGAATGTTGGGATACACGTGTCTCTTTCAGTTCTGGTTTTGTCGGTGTGTATGCTCAGCAGTGGGATTGCTGGGTCGTATGGTAGTTCTATTTCCAGTTTTTTTAAGGAAACTCCACACTGTTCTCCATAATAGCTGTAATGGTTTGCATTCCCACCAACAGTGTAAGAGGGTTCCCTTTTCTCCACACTCTCTCCAGCATTTATTGATGTAGACTTTTGGATAGCAGCCATTCTGACTGGCATGAAATGGTAGCTCATTGTGGTTTTGATTTGTATTTCTCTGAGAATGTGTGA
>NC_057419.1:33283135-33294351 GCF_019320065.1 Cervus canadensis
GGACCATTGGCTTGTCAAGGTTTCCTGGCTAGGGAAGTTTGCGTCGGTGTTCTGGTGGGTGGAGCTGGATTTCTTCTCTCTGAAGTGCAATGGAGTGTCCAGTAGTGAGTTTTGAGATGGGGCTATGGGTTTGGTGTGACTTTGGGCAGCCTGTATATTGACATCAGGGCTATGTTCCTGCATTGCTAGAGAATTTGCGTGGTATGTCTTGCTCTGGAACTTATTGGCTCTTGGGTGGTGGTTGGTTTCAGTGTAGGTATGGAGGCTTTTGTATGATCTCTTATTAATTAATGTTTCCGGTAGTCAGGAATTCTCTGGTGTTCTCAGGTTTGGGGCTTAAGCCTCTTGTCTCTGGATTTCAGTCTTATTCTTCCAGTAGTCTCAAGACTTCTCCATCCATACAGCACTGATAATAAAACTTCTAGATTAATGGTGAAAAGATTCTCCACAGTGAGGGACACCCAGAGAGGTTCACAGAGTTACATGAAGCAGAGGAGAGGGAGGAAGGAGATAGAGGTGAGCAGGAGAAGAAAAGAAGGGATTCAAGAGAAGGGAGACAGACCTAGGCCGTACTCTGTACCCTAAGTGTTCTCCGCAGCCCAGAACACCCACAGAGATTCACAGAATTGGGTTGAAAAGAGAGGGGAGAGGGAGGAAATAGAGGTGATCTGGGGGAGAAAAAGGAGAGTCAAAAGGGAGAGAGAGTAATCAAACCAGTAATCACACTCCTGAGTAAAAATGGGTACTGAAGATTGGATTTTTAAATGTCCAAAATTGATATCAAATACTGAAAAACAATGATTAAAAATCTAGAGTAGAGGTTAGACTCTTAAAATTACAATATTAAAAAAATTAAGAAATATATACGAAGTTTGCTTTAAAAATAGGGTCTCCTTTTCTTTTTTTCTTTGCAAGGTTATAGTAGGTTATAAAAATGAAAATTAAGGAGTAATAGAGAAGTAATAGAGGACTTTAAAAAAAAGAAAGAGAAAAAAATTTTAATAAAAAATAATAATAATAGTAAAAATATATCTAGGAATTTCTCTGGAGCTGTTGTGGGCAGTGTAAGTTCAGTTCAGTTTCAGATAGGTCCTTGTTCGAGCTTACACTTCTCAATATCTATAGGCCCCTTCCAGTGTAGTCGGTGTTAACTACAGGGATTTAATCTGTTGTGCCTGTCACTTCTAAAGCAGTTCCCTTCGTTTATTTGTCTTCTGTTTGCAGGTCTCTACAGTGTCTAATTTCCACCCTGACGCAAGTAGGTGGAGGTGGTCTCTTGTTTAGGTTCACTTGTTCAGTCGTGCTGTGGGGAGGGAGGGGCGCTTCAAACAAATGTCACTGGTGTGTGTGGGGAGTACTCACAGTGTTCTGGTCATACTGGGTTTGCCCCCGCTCACAGTGTGTGTCCTTTCCCCATCTATACTCCTCAGGATCCAGGCTGCTCTACAGGGAGCGGGCCCTGAGTTGCGTGCACTTCCCAGGCCCAAGCCTCTCAGGTTCAGGTTTTCAGGTACTCCACAAAGGCACAGACTTGGTTGGGCCTGCGTTTTGTGCCTTCCCCGGTCAGAGCAGCTCAGGGAATCAGGAGCTTGATGAGTGAACTCTCCCCAGGTGCAGCGCGACTTCTCCCCTCCCAGTCCCGACCTCAGTTTCCGGGTGTGCTGGGCCAGTGTGCCTTGTGTCTCTTTTGGGGAGCTGATCTCTGGCTGCGACCCTCCTGGGGGATGTCAACCATCCAGAATCTCAGGAAGTCTTTGGTTAGAAACTGGAAGCTTGTTTGCAGTTTGGTAGGGGATGCCGTCTCTGGGGCCAAGTTTGCCCCTTTCCCCTCACCCCTGCTTCCTGCCTCTGGCGGGAGATGGGCTGGTCCGCAGCCGGCTAGCTCTTCTCTGGAATTGCTCTGTCCTTCCTTTGTTCTGCAAACGGTCAGCAGTGCCTTCGGTTAGGGCCTGTTGCAGGTTAATTCTCTCTCTCTCTTGCTATCCCACAGTTTAAGTTCTATCTCACATTAGCTCCCTCCAAGTACCCTCAGGGCATTCAGGCCCGGTCCTTACCCTAAGCAATGCTGCCCACTCTTCTCCGTTCAGGCCCCACTTGCTGGTGGTGGATGAGAGCATCTGGGGTACTTTTCTGCTGGGAGTTGCTTTTAGGCATGTAATCTGTGGGTTTTATTTTTCTTCCTGGTTAGGTTGCCCTCCAAGATTCGAAAACTTCCCCCAGACCCGTCCAGTGAGAGGGTCTGCTGGTGTTTGGAAACTTCCTCTATTACAACTCCCTTCCTGGGATGGATCTCCATCCTTAACTCTTTTCTCTCTCTTTTCATCTTTTATATTTTGTCCTACCTCCTTTCAAAGACGATGGGCTGCTTTTCTGGCTGCCTGATGTCCTCTGCTAGCAATCAGAAGTTGTTTTGTGAAGTTTGCTCAGTGTTCAAATGATCTTTCGATGAATTTGTGGGCCAGAAAGTGGTCTCCCTGTCCTATTCCTCTGCCATCTTTGGGCCTTTTCCAATGAATGGGCTCTCCACATCAGTTGGGCAAAGTATTGGAGTTTCAGCTTCAGCATCAGGCTTTCTGATGAGTATTCAGGAATGATTTTGGGGCGATCCTAAAATGGCGGAAGAATAAGATGGGGAGAGCACTTTCTCCCCCAGAAATTCATTGAAAGAACATTTGAACACTGAGCAAATTCCAGAAAACAACTTCTGAATGCTGGCAGATGACATCAGGCACCCAGAAAGGCAGTCCATTGTCTTTGAAAGGAGGTAGGACAAAATATAAAAGATAAAAAGAGAGACAAATGAGGTAGGGACAGAGATCCATCCCAGGAAGGGAGTCTTAAAAAAGAGAGAAATTTCCAAACAACAGAAAACACTCTCATCAGCGGGTCTGTGGGGAGTCTTGGAATCTCAGAGGGCAACGTAACTGGGAGGAAAAATAAAGAAAGAAAGAAAACCCACAGATTAAGTGTCTAACAGCAACTCCCAGCACTCACAGCTGCCACCAGCAAGTGGGGGCTGAACAGGGAGGTATGGGCGGCATTGCTTAGGGTAAGGACCATGACCCGAATGACCTGAGGGCGATCTGAGGGAACTAACATGACATAGCTACCAGACTGTGGGATAGCCAGAGAGAGAGAAAAAAATTAAAAAGAGAGGGAAAGAGAACGATCCTGCAAAAAGCCCTAACCTAAGACACTGCCAGGCCTGCTCACAGAACAAAGGACCCAGCAAATACCAGAGGAGAGCTAGCCGGCTGCAGACTGGCCCATCCCCTGCTGGAGACAAGCAGGCGGGGGGCAGCCAGAGCTGGAAAGGGGCAATTGTGGCCCCAGAGAGGCATCATCTACCAAAACACAAGCAGGCTTCATTGCTAACCAAGACTTCCTGGGATTTCGGATGGTTGACATCTGCCGGGAGGGTCGCAGCCAGAGATCAGCTCCCCAGAGGAGACACAAGGCACATCTGAGAGGGCGCATCCATTGTACACCCAGAAAACCGAGCGGTTGGGATGGGGGAGGCAATAAGATACACACATACACCTGAGGGTGACTGCACTCACCAAGCACCTAGTCACCTGAGCTGCTTGGACCTGGGAAGGGCACAAAATGCAGACCCAACCGAGTCTGTGCCTTTGTGGAGTACCCAAGAACCTGAACCTGAGTGGCTTAGACTTGGAAAGTGCATGCAACCCAGGGCCCACCTCAGACAGTTCCCAGCAGAGCAACCTAGAGCCTGAGAAGTGTAGGCCATGAAAGCACACACGCTGTGAGCAGGGGCAAACCCAATGCAGCTGAAACACTGCAAACACTCCCCCCACACACCAGTGATATTTGTTTGCAGTGTTCCTCCTCCCCTGCAGAACAACTGAACAAGTGAGCCTAAAACAGTGACCACCATCGCCCCCTTGTGTTAGGGTGGAAATTAGACACTAAAGAGACCAGCAAACAGAAGAGGCTAAGATAAACAGAGGGAACCACATTGGAAGTGTCAGGTGCAACAGATTAAAACACTGTAGTTAGCACTAACTACATTGGAAGGAGCCTATAGATCTTGAGAAGTATAGGTTGGATCAAGGAACTATCTGAAAATGAACTGACCCCACACTGTCCGCAACACCTCCAGAGAAATTCCTAGATATATTTTTAATAATATCATTTTTTATTAAAAAATAATATTTTAAGTCCTCTATTACTCCTATAATCTTCATTTTTATAACCTATGATTACCTTGCAAAAAAAATACCCTATTTTTAAGCAAACTTCATATATATACTTTATAATTTTGGGGACTTGGTTCTGTTTTTTTAATATTGTATTTTTGAGAGTATAACCTCTACTCTAGATTTTTAATCTTTGCTTTTTGGTATTTGTTATCAATTTTGTACCTTTAAGAACCCTATCTTCAGTACCCAGTTTTACTTGGGAGTGTGATTACTGGCTTGATTGCTCTCTCCCCCTTTTGACTCTCCTTTTTCTCCACCAGGTCACCTCTATCTCCTCCCTCCCCCTTCTCTTCTCTACCCAACTCTCTGAATCTCTTTGTGTGTTCCAGACTGTGGAGAACACTTAGGGAACTGATTACTGGCTGGATCTGTCTCTCTCCTTTTGATTCCCCCTTTTCTCCTCCTGGCCACCTCTGTCTCCTTCCTCCCTCTTCTCTTTTCTTTGTAAATCCATGAACAACTATGATGGGTCCAGACTGTGGACAGCACACAGGGAAGTGATTACTGGCTAGCTTGGTCTCTCCCCTTTTGATTCGCCCTCTTCTCCTCCTGGTCACTTGTATCTCCCTCCTCCCTCTTCTCTTCTCCATGTGACTTTGTGAATGTTTCCAGGTGTCCCTCACTGTGGAGAAATTTTTCATCATTAACCTAGATGTTTTACCATCGGTGCTGCATAGATGGAGAAGTCTTGAGGCTACTGTAAGAATAAGACTGAAAAGCAGAGGAAGGAGGCTTAAGTCCAAAACCTGAGAACACCAGATAACTCCTGACTCCAGGGAACATTAATCAATAAGAGCTCATTCAAAAGCCTCCATACCTACACTGAAACCAATCACCACCCAAGAGCTAACAAGTTCCAGAGCAAGACATACCATGCAAATTCTCCAGCAACACAGGAAGATAGCCCTGAGCTTCAATATACAGGCTGTGCAAAGTTGGGCCAAACCCACTGACATCTCAAAACTCACTACTGAACACTTCATTGCACTCCAGAAAGAAGAAATCCAGCTCCACCCACCAGAACACTGACACAAGCTTCCCTAACCAGGAAACCTTGACAAGCCACCCATCCAACACCACCCACAGTGAGGAACCTCCACAAACTGTTTATACAGTTTGTTTATACAGGAACCACAAACTGCCAGAATACAGAAAAGTATATACACCCCAAACACAGCAATATAAACAACATGAAAAGGCAGAAAAATACTTAGCAGGTAAAGGAACAGGATAAATGTCCACCAAACCAAACAAAAGAGGAAGAGATAGGGAATCTACCTGATAAAGAATTGAGAATAATGATAGTGAAAATGATCCAAAATCTTGAAAACAAAATGGAGTTACAGATAAATAACCTGGAGACAAGGATTGAGAAGACGCAAGAACTGTTTAACAAGAACTTAAAAGAAATTTTTTAAAAAGTCAATCATTAATTAATAATGCAATAAATGAGATCAAAAACACTCTGGAGGGAACCAGCAGTAGAATAATGGAGGCAGAAGATAGGATAAGTAAGGAAGAAGGTAGAATGGTAGAAATAAATGAAGCAGAGAGGAAAACAGAAAAAAGAATTAAAAGAAATGAGGAAAACCTCAGAGACGTCTGGGACAATGTTAAATGCCCCAACATTCAAATCATAGGAGTCCTGGAAGAAGAGGACAAAAATAAAGACCATGAGAAAATATTTGAGGAGATAATAGTTGAAAACTTCCCTAAAATAGGGAAGGAAATAGTCACCCAAGTCCAAGAAAACCAGAGAGTCCCAAACAGGATAAACCCAAGGTGAAACACCCCAAAACACATATTAATCAAATTAACAAAGATCAAAAACAAAGAACAAACATTAAAAGCAGCAAGGGAGAAACAACATATAACAAACAAGGGGATTCTCATAAGGATAAGAGCTGATCTTTCAATAGAAACTCTTCAGGACAGAAGAGAATGGCAGGACATAGTTAAAGTGATGAAAGAGAAAAACCTACAGCCCAGATTACTGTACCCAGCAAGGATCTCATTCAAATATGAAGGAGAAATCAAAACCTTTACAGACAAGCAAAAGCTGAGAGAATTCAGCACCAACAAACCAGCTCTTCATCAAATGCTAAAAGATCTTCTCTAGAAAGGAAACATACAAAGAGTTTATAACCTTGAACCCAAAACAACAAAGTAAATGGTAACAGGATCATATTTATCAATAATAACCTTAAATGTAAATGGGTTGAATGCCCCAACCAAAAGACAAAGACTGGATAAATGGATACAAAAACAAGACCCCTATATGTTCTCTACAAGAGACCCACCTCAGAACAAGGGACACATACAGACTGAAAGTGAAGGGCTGGAAAAAGTTATTCCATGTAAATAGAGACCAAAAAGAAAAAAGAAAAAAAGCAGGAGTAGCAATACTCATATCAGATAAAATAGACTTTAAAATAAAGGCTGTGAAAAGAGACAAAGAAGGACACTACCTAATGATCAAAGGATCAATCCAAGAAGAAGATATAAAAATTATAAATATACATGCATCCAACATAGGAGCACCTCAACATGTAAGGCAAATGCCAACAAGTATGAAAGGGGAAATTAACAATAAGACAATAATAGTGTGAGACTTTAATATGCCACTCAAACCAATGGATTGATCAACTAAACAGAAAATTAACAAGGAAACACAAACTTTAAATGATACAATAGACCAGTTCAACTGAAAAAAAAAAAAACTGAAATAATTCCAAGCATCTTTTCTGACCACAATGCAGTAAGATTAGATCTCAATTACATGAGAAAAGCTATTAAAAATTCCAACATATGGAGACTGAACAACATGCTGCTGAATAATCAACAAATCACAGAAGAAATCAAAAAAGAAATCGAAATATACATAGAAATGAATGAAAATGAAAACAACGCAACCGAAAACCTATGGGACACTGCAAAAGCAGTGCTAAGTGGAAAGCTCATAGCAATACCGGCTTACCTCAAGAAACAAGAAAAAAGTCAAATAAATAACCTAACTCTATACCTAAAGCAACAAGAAAAGGAAGAAATTAAGAACCCCAGGGTTAGTAGAGGGAAAGAAATTATAAAAATTAGGGCAGAAATAAATTCTAAATAAACAACATAGACCATAGCAAAAATCAACAAAGCTAAAAGCTGATAGCTTGAAAGGATGAAAAAAATTGACAAACTATTAGCCAGACTCATCAAGAAACAAAGGGAGAAGAATCAAATCAACAAAATTAGAAATGAAAATGGAGAAATTACAACAGACAGCACAGAAATACAAAGGATCATAAGAGACTACTATCAGCAACTATATGCCAATAAAATTGACAACTTGGAAGAAATTGACAAATTCTTAGAAAAGTATAACTTTCCAAAACTGAACCAGGAAGAAGTGGAAAATCTTAACAAATGCATCACAAGCATGGAAATTAAAACTGTAATCAGAAATCTCCCAGCAAACAAAAGTCCAGGACTAGATGGCTTCACAGCTGAATTCTATACATTTTTAAAACTGAACCAATATTATGTTATTTAAATTATGGTAAATGCTCTGTAGAATATTCAAACTTGCAATTAGTTCAGTTCAGTCGCTCAGTCGTGTCCGACTCTTTGCGACCCCATGGACTACAGCATGACAGGCTTCCCTGAAATTTACAATAAGCATATTTTATTGGTTATTATAATTAGATAATGAGAAAATGCCTATATTAACATTCACTTATGTAATTATTTTAAAACTGTGGCCTTGAGGAGCAGGAGCGGCAGCGGCGGCGGCGGCGGCAGCGGCCTCCCCCACCCCTATCCCCGCAGTCACCTCGCTGTCCCCGGGGGCGGGGGGCGGGGGAGGCGGCAGCGACGGCGGCGGCGGCGGCGGGTGGACTAAGCAGGTCACCTGCAGGTATTTCATGCATGGGGTTTGTAAGGAAGGAGATAACTGTCGCTACTCACACGACCTCTCTGACAGTCCATATGGTGTAGTGTGCAAGTATTTTCAGCGAGGGTACTGTATTTATGGAGACCGCTGCAGATATGAACATAGTAAGCCGCTGAAACAGGAAGAAGCAACTGCTACAGATCTAACTGCAAAGTCATCCCTTGCTGCTTCCTCGAGTCTCTCATCAGTTGGACCGACTGTTGATATGAATGTGGGTGAAGCTGAGTCAAGAAATTCAAACTTTGCAACTGTAGGAGCCGGTTCAGAAGACTGGGTGAATGCCATCGAGTTTGTTCCGGGGCAGCCCTACTGTGGCCGGAGTGCCCCTTCCTCCGCTGAAGCCCCGCTGCAGGGCTCAGTGACCAAGGAAGACGCAGAGAAGGAGCAAAGTGCAGTGAAGACTAAGAAGCAGCTCTGCCCCTACGCTGCAGTGGGGGAGTGCCGCTATGGGGAGAACTGCGCGTATCTGCACGGAGACACGTGTGACATGTGCGGGCTGCAGGTCCTCCATCCCGTGGATGCCGCCCAGAGGTCACAGCACATAAAATCCTGCATCGAGGCCCACTTGGAGGTGCCCCGGATGTGTCCATCTACTGCTCTGATGCCTCGGATATCACTCGTTCTTTTCACTTAAAGAAAAAAAGATAAAAACAAAACTAATTGTTGCAGAGGTCTCTGTATTTTGCAGCTGCCCTTTTGTAAGACGCACTTTTCCCAAATAAAACAATTTTTAAAACCCCCCAAAAAAAAAACCAAAAAAAAAAACTGTGGCCTTGATCTCAATATGGTGCTACCAAAATGTCAGAGAGGTTCTGCTGGCACAAGTGTTACATCCATGAAACAGGTAGAAGTTAGTTTTTATCTTGATTTGTATGAACTTGCTGAATGAATTAAATATATGTATATTTATATATAAGTAAATATATTCTCCTTTTATCTTTTATATTCTCCTTTTATCTTTTACATTCTACTTTTTTTCTTTAATGATATGACATTATCATAAATTAGCAAGATATGATTAGCCTTTAACTCCTTGTGTGTTTGTATACTCATTTGTGTCCAGCTGTTTGCAACCCCATGGACTGTAGCCCATCAGGGTCCTCTGTCCATGGAATTTTCCAGGCAAGAATACTGGAGTGGGTTGCCATTTCTTGCTCCAGGGGATCTTCCTGATCCAGGAATCGAACCCATGTCTTTTGTGTCTCCTGCATTGGCAGGCAGATTCTTTACCACTGTGCCACCTGGGAAGCCCCTTAAACCCCATAATGATGGCAGTTTTTCTACTGACATGCATATTTCATTTAGAGATTGAATTTGCTCCCCTTCATAGACTTCTTCTCTATTAAATTTTCCATTTTTTTCTGAAAAGTTTAGAAAAGTAAATTCTTAATGTGTTTTTTATTGAATTCTTGAGACAGAGTTTTAAATCTTACTTAAATATGAGCTATTTAAAATATTAGTGATTTATGCTTTTCACAGCCCTGTGACTTTTAATATTTGATTTTTTCAGGGTGAATTATCATAGATTTGCTCATCTATGTGACCAAGTGGAATATAAAGAAATGGTGCTTTTACTTATTTTACTTGCTTCTGAAATATTTTGCATATATGTACATACATATGTATATACATACATATATGCAAAATATATATATATAGAGAGAGAGAGAAGTTTCATTCCAATTACACTACCAATGCCATCTATTACATTACAGAATGCTTAAACACTATTTGTGTATAATGCTTTCTTTTGCCTTGTTGTACTTTCCAGTACTTTAAGAAAGTCCAAGAGTGTTTCTTCATTGACAGGCTTTACAGTTTTGTATATTATGTTGAAAAGCATAATAAACATCTTCTTCTTCTTCTTTTTTTGTGTCTTTGAGTGAGCTAGCATTAGTTTGTCATACTGGGTTGTCCAAAAACTTCATTTGGGTTTTTCCACAAGATGTTACAGAAACTTTCTGGCCAATCCAATATATGAAACATTTGCTTCAAAATTTACATTTAATAAATCTAGCACCAAAGTACTACAGAATAAAGTACTTTATATAGAATAAAGTATAGAATAAAGGTTTTGGCTTCTTTTTAATTCAAAGTAGTTTTAAATCTGTCTTCACTCACATGTGATACATAAAAATTAAAGCAGCAAAACATGTTTACATAATATGTTTACATAACCAAAAACACTTAATTTAGTGTTATAAATTGCACAGTGCTATATTTTTTTTGTGTTTTATGTTTGTGTTTGTTTTTGCTGTTCAAGCAGAAATTCAGTTGACTTCTAATCTGTGTTCATCATTTTTAAATTTAGATTGCTATAAAAAATTTTACCTAATAATTTAATGACTATTAACTGAATTCCTTAAAACAAATAACTGTTCATTGATTTAAAAAAAAAAACCTGCAAAATTAAATCAAAGAAATTAAAAGTTGTTCTAAAAATTTTGCTTTTTGTTAAATATCACTGTTAATACTCTTTGGGAAATTCACTCTTTCTTGCTTCCAAGTGAAATTGAAACAGATTTTTAATGATTCTACAGTTTGCAATCAACCTTTGTTTGGTTATCCATGAACACGGTATGTTTCTCCATCTGTTAGTGTCCTCTTTGATTTCTTTTTCTTTTTTTTTTATTATTATTTTTTTTTCCAGTGGGTTTGTCATACATTGATATGAATCAGCCATGGATTTACATGTATTCCCAATCTCAATCCCCCCTCCCACCTCCCTCTCCACCCGATTCCTCTGGGTCTTCCCAGTGCACCAGGCCCGAGCACTTGTCTCATGCATCCCACCTGGGCTGGTGATCTGTTTCACCATAGATAGTATACATGCTGTTCTTTTGAAATATCCCACCCTCACCTTCTCCCACAGAGTTCAAAAGTCTGTTCTGTATTTCTGTGTCTCTTTTTCTGTTTTGCATATAGGGTTATCGTTATCACCTTTCTAAATTCCATATATATGTGTTAGTATGCTGTAATGTTCTTTATCTTTCTGGCTTACTTCACTCTGTATAATGGGCTCCAGCTTCATCCATCTCATTAGGGACCTGGTT
>NC_057419.1:33294451-33355297 GCF_019320065.1 Cervus canadensis
AGCCAGAAAGATAAAGACCAATACAGCATACTAACACATATATATGGAATTTAGAAAGATGGTAATGATAACCCTATATGCAAAACAGAAAAAGAGACACAGATATACAGAACAGACTTTTGGACTCTGTGGGAGAAGGCGAGGGTGAGATGTTTTGAGAGAGCAGCATCAAAACATGTATATTATCTATGGTGAAACAGATCACCAGCCCAGGTGGGATGCATGAGACAAGTGCTCCGGCCTGGTGCACTGGGAAAACCCAGAGGAATCGGATAGAGAGGGAGGTGGGAGGGGGGATTGAGATTGGGAATACATGTAACTCCATGGCTGATTCATGTCAATGTATGACAAAACCCACTACAATATTGTAAAGTAATTAGCCTCCAACTAATAAAAATAAATGAAAAAAAAATAGTGAAACGCTTAAAAAATAAATAAAAGAAAAATTCTTAATTATATTAAAAAAAAGAAAGGAAGAAAAACATTTTACTATGATTTATGTCACATTGCAATATGATTTTATGTGCCAAAAAGGAAAGCCATGTAACAAGGCCCAGATGCTAGCAGTGGGACAATTGAACACCCTGTATAAAGTTTAGATAATGTTTAAGGAATGTAATATTGTGCTTTAAATGACAAAAGTCAGGGAACTCAAGATTTGGGATGATTTTCTTCTTCCTCTGATGTTAGGAGAGTAAAAAGAACAGAGGAAAGAATGAAAACAGTTGAAAGAGAAAAAGAAAAGCACCAACCAGACAAAGGAAAACCTTTATTTCTTAGTCATTTTCTGCTACTCAATTTTATTTACTGAAAGTCATGGACCATTTCTTCCTGGTAGTCTTCCTGTTTCCACACTGCTGAAAGATACTTTTGAATGCATGGTAAGCATGCTCTCTCACAGGATTTGAAACTTATCAAGAAATGAATCTGTGATTGTACACTGTGTTGAACATAAAAAAAAAAAAGAAAATGACTATCAAAATTTAGGTCTTTCACAGTTTTCCTTGAAATGGAAAAGACGAGATGATTTTTTTAAGAAAATAAAAAAGAAGGGCAACTGACAGAGGATGTAAAAGTGTTCATACATGAGAGGTAAAGCCAGCAAGCAAAGGAACAAAAGTTTGAGGTTCCATCCTGGTCCTTTAGAGATAATTTGATTCAAAGGAGGAAGTACCAACCAAGAGATCTTAGTCTCATCTTCTCTGTTGCTCAGTAAACTTGTGACCTTGAGTAAGTCACTAAACGTTTTCAAAGGGCCTCAAGTTCTTCATATGTAAAGTGAGGATAATAATATATTTGTCTCTCTCAGTTGTGCAGAGTCCCAAGATATTTATAAATACTTCATTGAAAACTTAAAGGTATGCAAGTATTAGGGTTATGCATATAATTATTATTATTTTTAACCATGCTTGAATAGATGATAAAGCTCCTTTTGTAGAGGACACAAGGCTTGCCCTGCCTTGGAGCCAACAGAAGCTAGAATAAAGCACCTAACATTATTTAAGCATTTGCCAAGTTGGCACTTGCAGTGCCAAGAACTGCACTAAGCTTTTATGTGCATCGAGTCATTTAATACCTACAACTTTCTAAAGCAGAGGGCTTCCCTGATAGCTCAGCTGGTAAAGAATCTGTCTGCAATGCAAGAGACCCTGGTTTGATTCCTGGGTCAGGAAGATCCGCTGGAGAAGAGATAGGCTACCCACTCCAGTATTCTTTGGCTTCCCTGTGGCTCAGCTGGTAAAGAATTTGCCTGCAATGCAGAAGGCCTGTGCTCGATCCCTGGGTTGGGAAGATCCTCTGGAGAAACGAAAGGCTACCCACTCCAGTATTCTGGCCTGGAGAATTCCATGGGCTGTAAAGTCAATGGGGTCACAAAGAGTCAGACAGGACTAAGCGACTTTCACTTCACTTCAAAAGTAGAAATGGGTTTGCTCATGCTCAATCGTGTCTGACTCTTTGCAGTCCCATAACTATTGCTTGCCAGGCCCCTCTGTCCTTGGGATTTCCCAGGCAAGAACACTGGAGTGGTTGCTATTTCCTCCTCTAGGGAATCTCCCCAGCCCGGGAATCATACCCAAGTTTTCTGTGTCTCCTGCATTGCAGGTAAGTTTTTTACCACTGAGCCACCTGGGAAGCCCCATTTTACAGATGGGGAACAAGGTCAGTGATTTGCCCAAGGCCGTATAGCTAAGATGTGGCAAAGCTGGGATTTGAATCAAGGGTCTGTTACCCCAAACTTGCTGTTTCCAAAGTTATATGGCGAAACCAAGTTAAATCAGGTTCTCTGAATATGGCACACTATATCAAAATTGGCCTAAAAAATGGTTCATCTTTGGGGATTCCTGATGTTAAGCATTTCTATCAGTATTAATGAGGGTGATAAACTTGTTCGTTCAGTTCAGTTCAATCACTCAGTCACATATGACTCTTTGCGACTCCATGGACTGCAGCATGCCAGGCTTCCCCGTCCGTCACCAACTCCCGGAGCTTAGTCAAACTCATGTCCATAGAGTCCATGATGCTGTACAACCATCTCATCCTCTGTCGTCCCCTTCTCCTCCCTCCTTCAATCTTCCCCAGCATCAGGGTCTTTTCAAATGAGTCAGTTCTTTGCATCATGTGGCCAAAGTATTGGAGTTTCAGCTTCAGCATCAGTCCTTCCAATTTTCGTACCAAGGTGCTTTCTTTCAAGAGTCTAGAGAAGGCAATGCCTAACCCATATAATAAAGTTTTAACAATTGTTTTAAAGACTTTGTAGTACTGAAGTAAGGGGAGGAATTTTGGCAGGGCTCACTTCAAATCTTACCTTCCAGATAAGTGTCTCCTTTTCCTACATTTACAAATGTTCTTAATTCTTCAGAACATTGATAACAGTGCTACCTTAACTTTCTAGGGTGCAGCAAACACACCTGGTTTTGAATACTGCTCTGACTTTTACTATGTATGAAGACTTCAAAAAATATTTAACTTTCTTGAGTTTAGGTCTTTTCATCTGTAAAAAAGAAAAAAAAATAATTATTACCTTACAGTGTTGTTCTGAAAAATAAGTGAGACAATGTAAATCAAAGTGCCTGTTTCATAGTATTGCTCCAAATTAATAATAATAACAACAATAAAACAGTTATATATAATTTACTAGATTGCATATATTGTTATAAGTGCTTATGTTTATTAACTTATATAATCATAATGACCCCATGAATTAGGTACCATTGTTATCTTTATTTTATAGATGAGGAAATTGAAGCAAAGGGGGATTGACTTGCCTCAGGTCATATAACTATAAAGTGGCAAATCTAGGATACAAACAAAGAGAGTGGTTCTCTGATTGTTGTCTGTCAGGATTTTCAAAAGAAGAGAAGTCCATAAAAGAAAAGAAACAAAAGTTTTGGATGATGAAAGGCACTGCTGGATTGTTTATGACTTATGAAGGTGAGTGTTTTTGGAAGAGCAGTGGAAATTTTGGAAGAATTTGTTTAAAAATGAGCTATAACAATAAAATTAATGATAACTAACACTTATTTGGCCTTTACTACACATAAGGTCCTATATTACCTCTCAATAATCCTGATCTATATGTGTTCCATAAGCATGAATAATATTAATGATATCTATTTTGATTGTGATGCTCACAATCAGAAGAGGGACTACAACATATACACATATAATTAGAATACAAAGTAGAAAGTTCAAAGTGGCTAGAAACAATAAGATGAAGTAATTGGAGACTTCAGAAGAAAGAGGGCACTTCTGCTGTGGCAACATATATGCCACTGATAATGAAAGAAGGTTTAAAAGAGATAGCCACTTATGCATAAGGGAAACTTGAAGAGAAGGTAAATGTTGCAAAATGTGGATGTGCACTCTAAGTTGCATCCGACTCTCTGTGAACCCATGAACTGTAGCCCACCAGGATTCTCTGTTCATGGGATTCTCCAGGTAAGAATACTAGAGTGGGTTGCCATTCCTTTCTCCAGGAGGATCTTCCTGACCCAGGGATCAAACCAGAATCTTTTACATCTCCTGCATTGGCAGGCACCACCTGGAAAACCATGTGAAATGTGAAGCAGGAAGGGAAATCACAATCTAAAAGAAGGTACAGAGACAGTAAAATGCATAGTCTGTTTTGCAAGTGACAGTTAATTCCTTTTGTTTTTGTTGTTGTGATGGGGACTATAGGAAATTAGCAAATTAGGATGAACTCAGATTTGAAGATTGAAAGATTTGGATGTCAGGCCAATGACTTTGAATCACATTCTGTGGGAAATGGGAAGTCATTGCCAACATATAAAAATGTGTGATTTTTTTTGTTGTTGTTTTTTTGAAGAGAATAGAAAGCTCAACTTCAGGAAAACTAACTTATCGACAAATATAGAATGGGTTGGAGAGGAATAGAATAAAGGCAAGGGATCTAGTTAGGTTGCAACTATAATAGCCAGTTGACACTGACAACACCCCCTCCCACAGGCTTTGTTTCTGTGTCAAGGGACCAATTCAACTAACATTCATTCAAAAAATACCCACAAAATTCTTACTATTGGCCAGGCACTTGGAAAGTCCCTTTCTGCAGGGGCTTAGTAAATTATAACTTAATCATTATAATGTTAAAGTCTCTTAGAAGCACATTCTCTGAAAAAGTAAGACATGATAAATGTTTACCATTGTCAAGAAATAATTTTACACTGTGCAATTAAAAAGGAAAATTACAACCTTAGTGAAAGTGTTAGTCACTCACTCATGTCCAACTCTTCGTGACCCCATGGTTTATTCATGAATTTCTCCAGGCAGGAATACTGTAATGGGCTGCCAGTCTCTTCTCCAGGTGATCTTCCCAATCCAGCGATCTAACCTGGATCTCATGTATGGCAGGCAGATTCTTTGCCTCTTTCTATCTGACCTAAATCAAATCCCTTATGATTATACAGTGGAAGTGAGAAATAGATTTAAGGGACTAGATCTGATAGAGTGCCTGACGAACTATGGACAGAGGTTCATGACATTGAACAGGAGACAGGGATTAAGACCATCCCCATGGAAAAGAAATGCAAAAAAGCAAAATCGCTGTCTGAGGAGGCCTTAAAAATAGCTGTGAAAAGAAGAGAAGCGAACAGCAAAGGAGAAAGGGAAAGATATTCCTGTTTGAATGCAGAGTTCCAAAGATGAGCAAGGAGAGATAAGAAAGCCTTCCTCAGCGATCAATGCAAAGAAATAGAGGAAAACGACAGAATGGGAAAGATTAGAGATCACGTTAAGAAAATTAGAGATACCAAGGGAATATTTCATGCAAAGATGGGTTTGATAAAGGACAGAAATGGTATGGACCTAACAGAAGCAGAAGTTATTAAGAAGAGGTGGTAAGAATACACAAAAGAACTGTATAAAAAAAGATCTTCATGACCCAGATAACCACAAAGGTGTGATTACTCACCTAGAGCCAGACATCCTGGAATGTGAAGTCAAGTGGGCCTTAGAAAGCATCACTATGAACAAAGCTAGTGGAGGTGATGGAATTCCAGTTGAGCTATTTCAAATCCTGAAAGATGATGCTGTGAAAGTGCTGTACTCAATATGCCAGCAAATTTGGAAAACTCAGCAGTGGCCACAGGACTGGAAAAGGTCAGTTTTCATTCCAATCCCAAAGAAAGGCAATGCCAAAGAATGCTCAAACTACTGCACAATTGCACTCATCTCACACGCTAGTAAAGTAATGCTCAAAATTCTCCAAACCAGGCTTCAACAATACATGAACCATGAACTTCCAGATGTTCAAGCTGGTTTTAGAAAAGGCAGAGGAACCAGAGGTCAAATTGCCAACATCCGCTGGATCTTCAAAAAAGCAAGAGAGTTCCAAAAAAAACATTCATTTCTGCTTTATTGACATTGCTAAAGCCTTTGACTGTGTGGATCACAATAAACTGTGGAAAATTCTGAAAGAGATGGGAATACCAGACCACCTGACCTGCCTTTTGAGAAACCTATATGCAGGTCAGGAACAACAGTTAGAACTGGACATGGACCAACAGGCTGGTTCCAAATAGGAAAAGGAGTATGTCAAGACTGTATATTGTCACCCTGCTTATTTAACTTCTATGCAGGGTACATCATGAGAAACACTGGGCTGGAAAAAGCACAAGCTGGAGTCAAGATTGCCAGGAGCAATCTCATTAACCTGAGATATGCAGATGACACCACCCTTATGGCAGAAAGTGAAGAGGAACTAAAAAGCCTCTTGATGAAAGTGAAAGATGAGAGTGAAAAAGTTGACTTAAATTAGCCCAACATTCAGAAAACTAAGATCATGGCATCTGCTTCCATCACTTCATGGGAAATAGATAGGGAAACAGTGGAAACAGTGTCAGACTTTATTTTTGGGGGCTCCAAAATGACTGCAGATGGTGATTGGAGTCATGAAATTAAGAGACGCTTACTCCTTGGAAGGAAAGTTATGACCAACCTAGATAGCATATTAAAAAGAAGAGACATTACTTTGCCAACAAAGTCCATCTAGTCAAGGCTATGGTTTTTCCAGTGGTCATGTATGGGTGTGAGTGTTGGATTGTGAAGAAAGCTGAGCACCGAAGATTTGATGCTTTTGAACTGTGTGTTGGAGAAGACTCTTGAGAGTCCCTTGGACTGCAAGGAGATCCAACCAGTCCATCCTAAAGGAGATCAGTCCTGGATGATCATAGAAAGGACTGATGTTGAAGCTGAAACTCCAGTACTTTGGCCACCTCATGCGAAGAGTTGACTCATTGGAAAAGACCCTGATGCTGGGAGGGATCGGGGGCAGGAGGAGAAGGGGATGACAGAGGATGAGATGGCTCAATGGCATCACCGACTCAATGGACATGAGTCTGGGTAAACTCTGGGAGTTGGTGATGGACAGGTAGTCCTTGTGTGCTGTGGTTCATGGGGTCGCAAAACTTGGACACGACTGAGTGACTGAACTGATACTGATACTAACCACGATGCTGTGGTCACTCACTTAGAGCCAGACATCCTGGAGTGTGAAGTCAAAGAGGGCTTAGGAAGCATCACTACAAATAAAGCTAGTGGTTGTTTTGGAATTCCATGAGAGCTCTTTCAAATCCTAAAACGTTATGTTGTTAAAGTGCTGCACTCAGTATGTCAGCCAATTTGGAACACTCAGCAGTGGCCACAGGACTGGAAAAAGTCTGTTTTCATTCCAATCACAAAGAAGGGCAATGCCAAAGAATCTTCAAAGTACTGCACAGTTGCACTCATATCACATGCTAGCAAGGTAATGCTCAAAATCCTTCAAGCTAGGCTTCAACAGTATGTGAACCAAGAACTTCCAGATGTTCAAGCTGGATTTAGAGAAGGTGGAGGAACCAGAGATCAAATTGCCCACATCCGTTGGATCATAGAAGAAACAAGGGATTTCCAGAAAACCGTCTTCTTCCACTTCATTAAATATGCTAAAACCTTTACCCGTGTGGATCACAGTAAACTGTGGAAAATCCTTAAAGAGATGGGTATACCAGACCACCTTACCTACCTCCTTTGAAACCTGTATGCAAATCAAGAAGCAACAGGTAGAACTGAACATGGAGCAACAGACTGCTTCAAAATTTGGAAAGGAGTGTATCAAAGCTGAATATTGTCACCCTGTTTACTTAACTTATAATCAGATTACATCATGTAATGCCAGGCTGGATGAAGCACATGATGGAATCAAGATTGCCAGGAGAAGTATGAATAACTTCAGATATGCAAATGACACTTCTTTTATGGCAGGAAGCAAAGAGGAACTAAGGAGTCTCTTGATGAAGGTGAAAGAGGAGAGTGAAAAAGCTGGCTTAAAACTCAACATTCAAAAAATTAAGATCATGGCATCCAAACTCATTACTTCATGGCATATAGATGGGGAAACAATGCAAACAATGACAGGCTTTATTTTCTTGGGCTCAAAAATCATGGCAGACAGTGACTGCAGCCATGAAATTAAGACACTTGCTCCTTGGATGAAAAGCTATGACAAACCTATCAGCATAATAAAAAGCAGAGACATTACTTTTCAGACCAAGGTCCATCTAGTTAAAGCTATGGTTTTTCCAGGAGTCATGTACAGATTTTAGTGTTGGGCCATAAAGAAAGCTGAGTGCTGAAGAATTGATGCTTTTGAATTGTGGTGCTGGAGAAGACTCTTGAGAGTCCCTTAGACAGCAAGGAGATCAAACCAGTCAATCATAAAGGAAACCAATCCTGAATATACACTGGAAGGACTGATGCTGAAGCTGAAGCTCCAATACCTTAGCTACCTGATGCAAAAAGCTGGCTCACTGAAAAAGATCCTGTTGCTGGAAAAGATGGAAGGCAGAAGAAGAAGTGGATGAGAGGAGGAGATGGTTAGATGGTATCATCAACTTAATGGACATGCGTTTGAGCAAGTTCCAGGAGACGGTGATGGACAGGGAAGCCTAGTATGCTGCAGTTTGTGGGGTCCCAAAGAATCAGACATAACTTAGCAACTGAATAGCAACAACCTGCTCCAAAGTATGCTTTATATCTATTCCCACATAATGATAAATTACAGCCCACAAAACCTATATCCAATGTTTATATCTTGGCACAGATGACAATTTAATAAAAAGAATGAGCTATTAATGAATGGTGATTGACAGCAGAGATCAGAATACATGGAGCGTTTGTTCCAATTCCAGTTCAATTGTCCGGTCTTGTGTGACTCTTTGTGAGCCCATAGACTGTAGCATGCCAGGCTTCCCTGTCCACCACCAAATCCTGGACCTTGCTCAAACTCATGTCCATAGACTTGATGATGCCATTCAACCATCTCATCCTCTGTCATCCACTTCTCTTCCTGCCTTCAATCTTTCCCAGGATCAGGGTCTTTTCAAATGAGTCAGTTCTTTGCATCAGGTGGCCAAAGTCTTGGAGTTTCAGCTTTAGTATCAGCCCTTCCAATGAATATTCAGGACTGATTTCCTTTAGGACGAACTGGTTGGATCTCCTTGCACTCCAAGGGACTCTCAAGAGTCTTCTCCAACATCACAGTTCAAAAGCATCAATTCTTCAACTCTCAGCTTTCTTTATGGTCCAAGTATCACATCCATATATAACTACTGGGAAAACTATAGCTTTGACTAGACAGACCTTTGTCAGAAAAGTAATGTCTCTGTTCTTAATATGCTGTCTAGGTTGGTCCTAGCTTTTCTTCCAAGGAGCAAGTGTATTAATTTCATGGCTGCAGTCACCATCTGTAGTGATTTAGAAGCTCAAGGAAATGAAGTCTGTCACTGTTTCCCCATGTGCCATGTGTCATGAATTGATGGGACCAGATGCTATGATCTTAGTTTTTTGAAAGGAGCATTTGTTGGGCTCCTTCAATTTCTAGCGAGCTGCTGACAGGTCACTCTGAAGTTCATGTCCTTCTCACCCTAGCAGCTATTTGGATGGATGTTGATTTTTTTTCTCTGTTTGAATCCTCATTGAAAACTTGTTTTTTCCACCAATGTAAAACTTTTCTAGGAAATATGGAGCATGACTGCATTTTGTTAAAAAGGGCTTGAATGGCAATTCAGTAAATTTTATTTTAAAATATTGCATTTAGCTGGTAAATCTATCCAGCTCTAGCAGGTTTGTGCATGATTACAATTGGAAAGGCAGACCAAATGCCCTTTGGAATAAACTATTAGGCCACATTATTTAAACTCTTAGAAATTCTTCTTTGGAAGACAATAGAGCAAGTTAAAAATATACCAAAAATTTGCTGCAATGTGATTTGCCCATAATAGTCACACAATAGATGTAATGAAGCAGCATTTGAAAACTTAAGTATAAAATAACAGAACATATTTTCCTTGTAAAAAGTTTAATATATTACATGTAAGTCTACCATCCCCTGCCATGTCTACTCTTTTGAATATGTATCTTTTTAGAGCTTTTTCTATTAATTTAGACACACATTTTTGTTGATCCATCTCTCAGTCATGTCCAACTCTGCAACCCCATGGACTGCAGGCATATACATGTGTCTATGGCTACAGAGACATATATGTGCTGTGCTGTGCTTAATCGCTCAGTCATGTGTGACTCTTTGTGATCTCATGGACTGTAGCCCACCAGGCTCATCTGTCCATGGGGAGTCTCCAGGCAAAAATACCGGAGTGGGTTGCCATGCCCTCCTCCAGGGGAACTGCCCAACCCAGGGATTGAATCCAGGTCTCACACAGGGCAGGTGGATTCCTTACCATTTGAGCCACCAGGGAAACCCATAGACACATATCAGTTCAGTTCAGTTCAATCACTCAGTCGTGTCCGACTCTTTGCAACCCCATGAATTGCAGCATGCCAGGCCTCTCTGTCCATCACCAACTTCTGGAGTTTACTCAAACTCATATCCATCGAGTCGGTGATGCCATCCAGCCATCTCATCCTCTGCCGTCCCCTTCTCCTCCTGCCCCCAATCCCTCCCAGCATCAGGGTCTTTTCCAATGAGTCAACTCTTCGCATGAGGTGCCAAAAGTATTGGAGTTTCAGCTTCAGCATCAGTCCTTCCAATGAACATCCAGGACTTATCTCCTTTAGGATGGACTGGTTGGATCTCCTTGCAGTCCAAGGGACTCTCAAGAGTCTTCTCCAACACCACAGTTCAAAAGCATCAAGTCTTCGGTGCTCAGTTTTCATCACAGTCCAACCCTCACATCCATACATGACCACTGGAAAAAGCATAGCCTTGACTAGACGGACCTTTGTTGGCAAAGTAATGTCTCTTCTTTTTAATATGCTATCTAGGTTGGTCATAACTTTCCTTCTAAGAAGCAAGTGTCTTTTAATTTCATGGCTGCAATCACCAACTACAGTGATTTTGGAGCCCAAAAAAATAAAGTCAATCACTGTTTCCACTGTTTCCACATCTATTTCCCATGAAGTGATGGAACCTGATGCCGTGATCTTAGTTTTCTGAATGTTGAGCTTTAAGCCAACATTTCTACTCTCCTCTTTCACTTTCATCAAGAGGCATTTTAGTTCTTCTTCACTTTCTGCCGTAAGGGTGGTGTCATCTGCATATCTGAGGTTATTGATATTTCTCCCAGCAATCTTGATTCGAGCTTGTGCTTCTTCCAGCCCAACATTTCTCATGATGTACTCTACACAGAGGTTAAATAAGCAAGGTGGCAATATACAGCCTTGATATACTCCTTTTCCTATTTGGAACCAGCCTGTTGGTCCATGTCCAGTTCTAACTGTTGCTTCCTTATCTGCATATAGTTTTCTCAAGAGGCAGGTCAGGTTGTCTGGTATTCCCATCTCTTTCAGAATTTTCCAAAATTTATTGTGATCCACACAGTCAAAGGCTTTGGCATAGTCAACAAAGCAGAAATAGATGTTTATCTGGAACTCTCTTGCTTTTTCAAAGATCCAGTGGAATTTTGCAATTTGATCTCTGGTTCCTCTGCCTTTTCTAAAACCAGCTTGAACATCTGGAAGTTCACGGTTCACGTATTGCTGAAGCCTTCCTTGGAGAATTTTGAGCATTACTTTACTAGCGTGTGAGATGAGTGCAAATGTGCAGTAGTTTGAACATTCTTTGGCACTGCCTTTCTTTGGGACTGGAATGAAAACTGACCTTTTCCAGTCCTGTGGCCACTGCTGAGTTTTCCAAATTTGCTGGCATATTGAGTGCAGCACTTTCACAGCATCTTTCAGGATTTGAAATAGCTCAACTGGAATTCCATCACCTCCACTAGCTTTGTTCATAGTGATGCTTTCTAAGGCCCACTTGACTTCACATTCCAGGATGTCTGGCTCTAGGTGAGTGATCACACCATCGTGATTATCTGGATCTTGAAGATCTTTTTTGTACAGTTCTTCTGTGTATTCTTGCTACCTCTTATTAATATCTTATGCTTCTGTTAGATCCATACCATTTCTGTCCTTTATCGAACCCATCTTTGCATGAAATGTTTCCTTGGTATCTTGAAGAAATCTCTAGTCTTTCCCATCCTGTTTTTTCCCTCTATTTCTTTGCATTGATTGTAGAGGAAGGCTTTCTTATCTCTCCTTGCTCATCTTTGGAACTCTGCATTCAAATGGGAATATCTTTCCTTTTCTTCTTTACTTTTCACTTCTCTTCTTTTCACAGCTATTTGTAAGACCTCCCCAGACAACAATTTTGCCTTTTTGCCTTTCTTTTCCATGGGGATCGTCTTGATTCCTGTCTCCTGTACAATGTCACTAACCTCCATCCATTGTTCTTCAGGCACTCTGTCTATCAGATCTAGTCCCTTAAATCTATTTCTCACTTCCATTGTATATTCATAAGGGATTTGATTTAGGTCATACCTGAATGGTCTAGTGGTTTTCCCTACTTTATTCAGTTTAAGTCTGAATTTGGCAATAAGGAGTTCATTATCTGAGCCACTGTCAGTTCCCGGTCTTCTTTTTGCTGACTGTATAGAACTTCTCCATCTTTGGCTGCAAATAGTATAATCAATCTGATTTCAGTGCTGACCATCTGGTGATGTCCATGTGTAGAATCTTCCCTTGTGTTGTCGGAAGAGGGTGTTTGATGTGAACAGTGCATTCTCTTGGCAGAACTCTATTAGCCTTTGCCTTGCTTCATTCCGTACTCCAAGGCCAAATTTGCCTGTTACTCCAGGGGTTTCTTGACTTCCTACTCTTGCATTCCAGTCCCCTATAATGAAAAAGACATCTTTTTTGGGTGTTAGTTCTAAAAGGTCTTGTAGGTCTTCATAGAACAGTTTAACTTCAGCTTCTTCAGCGTTACTGGTTGGAGCAAAGGCTTGGATTACCGTGATATTGAATGGTTTGCCTTTGAAATGAACAGTGGTCATTCTGTAGTTTTTGAGATTGCATCCAAGTACTGCATTTCAGACTCTTTTGTTGACCATGATGGCTACTCCATTTCTTCTAAGGGATTCCTGCTGACAGTAGTAGATATAATGGTCATCTGAGTTAAATTCACCCATTCCAGTCCACTTTAGTTCGCTGATTCCTAAAATGACAACATTCACTCTTGCCATCTCCTGTTTGACCACTTCCAATTTACCTTGATTCGTGGACCTAGCATTCTAGGTTCCTATGTAATATTGCTCTTTACAGCATCGGACCTTGCTTCTATCACCAATCATATTCACAACTGGGTATTGTCTTTGCTTTGGCTCCATCGTTTCATTCTTTCTGGAGTTATTTCTCCATTGATCTCTAGTAGCATATTTGGCACCTACTGACCTGGGGAGTTCCTCTTTCAGTATCCTATCATTTTGCCTTTTCATACTGTTCATGGGGTTCTCAAGGCAAGAATACTGAAGTGGTTTGCCATTCCCTTCTCCTGTGGACCACATTCTGTCACACCTCTCCACCATGAGCTATCTGTCTTGGGTGAGCCCACATGGCATGGCTTAGCTTCACTGAGTTAGACAAATCTGTGTTCCGTGTGATCAGATTGGCTAGTTTTCTGTGATTATGGTTTCAGTGTGTCTGCCCTCTGATGCCCTCTTGCAACATCTGCCATCTTTCTTGGGTTTCTCTTACCTTGGACATGGGATATCTCTTTATGGCCACCCCTCCTGACCTTGAAAGTGGAGTAGCTCCTCATAGACACATATATGTACCCATAAAACTATATAATAATTAGATTGAATTATATAAAATTGCTATGTTTAGTAATCAAAATATGAAGTATTTCACATGGTTCCACCTCAGATTAAATATGTAGGTAATTTAAAATAATTGTTATCATAAAATATTATTTTTCTTGCTCTTCAGTCCCTAAGTTTTGTTCAACTATTTATGACCCCATGAACTGCAGTATGTCAGGTTTCCTTATCCTTCACTATCTTCTGGAGTTTGGTCAAATTCGAGTCCATCGAGTCAGTATTGTTATCCAACAACTCATCCTCTGCCACACTCTTGTCCTATTGCCCTCATTCTTTCCCAGCATCAGGATCTTTTCCAATGAGTTGGTTCTTTGAATCAAGTGGCCAAAGTATTGGATCTTCAGCTTCAGCTTCAGTCCTTCCAATAAATACCCAGTGCTGGTTTCCTTTAGGATTGACTGGTTTGATATCCTTGCAGTCCAAGGGACTCTCAAGAGTCTTCTCCAACACCACAGTTCAAAACCATCAATTCTTTGGCGCTCAGCCTTCTTTATGGTCTAACGCTTACATCTGTACATGACTACTAGAAACATCATGGCTTTGACTATATGGAACTTTGTCGACAAAATGATGTCTCTACTTTCTAATATGTTGTCTAGGTTTGTCATAGCTTTCCTTCCAAGGAGAAAGCATCTTTTTATTTCATGGCTGTAGCCAACATCTGTAGTGATTTGGAGCCCAAGAAAATAAAATATATTTTGCTGCTTCCACTTTTTTCACTTCTCTTTGCCATAGAGTTTTAGGACCAGATGCAATGAATGTAGTATTTTTTAATGTTGAATTTCAAGCCAGATTTTACACTCTTCTCTTTCACCCTCATCAAGAGGCTGTATAGTTCTCCTTTGATTCCTGCCATTAGCATGATATCATCTGCACATCTGAAATTGTTGCTATTTCTCCTGGAAATCTTGACTCCAACTTGTGATTCAACCAGCCTGGCATTTCACAAGATGTACTCTGCACATAAGTTAATTAAGCAGTGTGACAATATACAGCCTTGATGTACTTCTTTCCCAATTTTGAATCATTCCATCATTCCAGCTCTAACTGTTGCTTCTTGAACTGCATATAGGTTTCTCAGAAGGCAGGTAAGGTGATCTGCTACTCCCATCTCTTTAAGAATTTTTCTGTTTGTTGTGATCCACACAGTCAAAGGATTTACCATAGTCAATAAAGCAGAAGTAGATTTTGTTTTTATGAAATTACTTTTCTTTATCTGTGATCCAGTGGATGTAGGCAGTTGGATATCTCGTTCCTCTGCCTTTTCTAAATTTCGCTTGCATATCTGGAAATTTTGGGTTCACATACTGCTGAAGTCTAGCTTGAAAGGTTTTGAGCATAACTTTGTTAGTATGTGAAGTGAGTGCAGTTGTGTAGTAGTTTGAAGATTCTTTGGCATTGCCCTTCTTTGTGATTGGAATGAAAACTGACCTTTTCCAGTCCTGTGAACACTGCTAAGTTTTCCAGATTTGCTGGCATATTGAGTGCAGCACTTTAACAACATCATCTTTTAGGGTTTTAAATCGCTCAGCTGGAATTCCCTCACCTCCACTAAGTTCATTCATAGTTATGTTTCCTAAGGCCTCTTTGACTTCACACTCTAGGGTATCAGGCTCTAGGTGAGTGATCACATTATCGTTTTTATCCAGGTCATTAAGACTTTTTTGTAGAGTTCTGTGTATTTTTGCCATCTCTTTTTAATCTCTTCTGCTTCTGTTAGGTCCTTACTGTTTCTGTCCTTTATCCTGCCCATTATTGTATGAAAATTTCCCTTGATACCCCCAATTTTCTTGAAGAGATCTCTAGTCTTTCACATAATATCATTTTCCTCTATTTCTTTGCATTGTTCACTTAGGAAGTTTCCTTATCTGTCTTTTCTATTCTCTTGAACTCTGCATTCAGTTGGGTGTACCTTTCCCTTTTTCTCTTGTATTTTGGTTCTCTTCTTTTCTAGCCTAGCTGTAAAGTCTCTTCAGACAACAGCTTTGACTCCTCACATTTATTTTTCTTGGGGTTGGTTTTGGTCACTGCCTCCTGTACATTGTTATAAACCTTCATCCATAGTTCTTCAGGCACTCTGCCTACCAGATCTAATCCCTTGAATCTGTTTGCCACCTTCACTGTATAGTCATAAGTGCTTTTATTTATGGCATACCTGAATGGCCTGGTGGTTTTACCTGTTTTCTTCAGTTTAAGCCTGAAGTTGCAATAAAGAGTTCATGATCTGAACAACGGTCATTTCCAGGTCTTGTTTTTGCTGACTGTATAGAACTTCTCTATCTTCAGCTGCAAAGAATATAATCAATCTGATTTTGGTATTGACCATCTTGTGATGTCCATGTGTAGAGTCATTTCGAATTGTTGGAAATCAGTGTTTTATGTCCAGCTTGTTCTTTTGATAAAACTGTTAGCATTTGCCCTGCTTCATTTTGTACTCCAAGGCCATCCTTTCCTGTTTCTCTAGGTATCTCTTGACTTCCTACTTTTGTATTCCAATTCTGTATGATGAAAAGGATGGATGCTAGTTCTAGAAATTGTTGTAGGTCTTCATAGAACCAGTGAACTTTAGGTTCTTCAGCAACAGTGTTTGGGGCATAGACTTTGATTACTGTGATGTTGTAGGGTTTGCCTTGAAAATGAACCAAGATTATTCTGTTGTTTTTGAGATTGCACCCAATTGCTGCATTTCAGACTTTTTTTTTTTTTTTTAACTATGAGGGCTACTCCTCTTCTTCTAAGGGATTCTTGTCCACAGTAGTAGACAAACCCAATCAAATTAGCCCATTCCCATCCACTTTAAATTACTGATTCCTAAGATGTTGATGTTCACTCTTGCCATCTCCTGGTTGATCATGTCCAATTTATCTTGATTCATGGGCCTAACACTCCAGGATCCTATGCAATATTGTTCTTTATGGAAATGAACTTTACTTTCACCACCAAACAAATTCACAACTGAGCTTCATTTCTCCTTAGACTCAGCCACTTCTTTCCTTCTGGAGCTACTTCTCCACTCTTCCACTGTATCATATTTGACTCCTCCCAACCTGGGGACCCCCTTCATGCATCACAGCATTGTCATGATTAAGGGGCTTACATAAGTCAATGAAGCCTGGGCCATGCCATGTAGGGCCACCAAGATGGATGTTTCATAGTGAGAGTTCTGACAAAACATGGCCCACTCGAGGAGGAAATGGCAAAACATTCCATTATTCTTGAGAACCCCATGAACAGTAACATAATAAACATCACTCTAAAACTTTATTTCAATCTCCCCTTTGATGAAATTTCTAGTTTAATGCCTATTGCCTATTGAACTTCAGTTAAAGTGTTAGCCAGAATTTCCTTACTTGATTTATCACAGATTATTTAGTGATTCCTTTGTTAACATTCATTTTCAAGATTTGTTTTAAATAACATTTTTGTTAATAATATTTCACTTTCCTATGTTTAATTGAATTATAATTAACATACAATATTATATTAGTTCTAGGTGTTCAAAACAGTGATTCAACATTTATATACATTGTGAAATGATCACCACAGTAGGTCTAGTTTTAATCTGTCACCATACAAAGTTAATGCTCTGTTATTTACTATACTTGTCATGCTGAACATTACATTTCCATGACATATTTATATTTTATAAGTGGTAGTTTGTTCCTTTTGATCCCCTTCACCAATTTTGCCCATCCTCAATGTCCCTGTGCTTCCCAGGTGGTGCTAGAGGTGAAGAATCTGCTTCCCAGTGCAGGAGATGTAAGAGCCACCGTTTCGACCCCTGGGTCAAGAAGATCCTCCTGGAGAAGGGCATGGAAACCCACTGTAGTATTCTTGCCTGGAGAATCCCATGGGCAGTGGAGCCTGGTGGGCTACAGTCCATAGGGTCACAAAGAGTCGGACATGACTGAAATGACTTAGCATGAACAATGCCCCTGCCCTCTGGTAACCACCAATCTGTTCTCTGTATTTATGAATCTGGTTTTGTTTAATTATTTGTTTCATTTTTCAGTTTCCACATATAAATGAAATCATACAGTATTTGAATTTCTCTGTCTTATTACACTTAGCATAATATCCTCAAGTTTCATCCATGAGGTCATAAGTAGCAACTTAGCAATTCAACATTTTTTTTTCTTGTATAGAATCCATATGTCTCACTTTATATAAAATCTGCAATAACATTAGTGATCCTACTCTCATGTGTTACAATGTATTTTATTTATATATAAATTTTGTTTAGTTATATTTAATGTGACTACTGATATATTTTGACTTATTTCTGCCACCTCGCTCTGTTTTCTCTTTGTTTTTTTCTCCTTTCCTATCTTCCATTGGATTCATTATTTTCTTTATTACATTCTTTTTATCCTCTGCTGGTTTGGAAGTTATATATTACACTTGAATCTTTCAAGTGAGTAAACTTTTACAAATCAATTAATAGCTCTAATATTATTCTGGAAAAAAAAATGAAAGGCCTTTTAAAAATTTGACACCATTTTTTCACCCTCCCATCTTCAATTTTATTTTACATGTCTAGTGTTTCAATTCCACTTTATGATCTCCCATAGTTATTATGATAATTTTGGTTTTGTGAAGTGTTCATTATTATTTAGATCTGCCCACATATTTCTAGTTTATTTGTTCCTTATTGATCTTGTGTCCACTCCCTCCTTCTGAATTTCAATGTCTTTCTTACTGAAGTATAGCCTTCAATATCTCTTTCAGGAAAGGCCAGTAAAGGTTAAACTCTGTAATCTTTTTCTGTCTGAAAATCTAGTTATTTAACTATTACTCTTGAATGATAAACTGGCTGGTATGTAATTCTAAGATGGTAATTGTTTTCTTTTAAGGGGGCTTTGACAATATTATTATATTGTCTGCTGGAATAAATTGTTAATAATTTACTATCAGTCTAATTGTTCCTTTTAGATAAACTGTTTCTCTGAAAGTTCTCAATATTTTCTCAGTTGTTGCTGCTCCATATTGGGTATACCACAATATGTCTAGTTTAATATTTATTTATATTTATTATAGTCAGTAATCAGTTCAGTTCAGTTCAGGTCAGTCGCTCAGTCGTGTCCAACTCTTTGTGACCCCATGAACCGCAGCATGCCAGGACTCCCTGTCCATCACCAACTCCTGGAGTCCACCCAAACCCATGTCCATTGAGTCGGTGATGCCATCCAACCATCTCATCCTCTGTTGTCCCCTTCTCCTGCCCTCAGTCTTTCTCAGCATCAGGGTCTTTTCCAATGAGTCAGCTCTTCGCATCAGGTGGCCAAAGTATTGGAGTTTCAGTTTCAACTTCAGTCCTTCCAATGAAAACCCAGGGCTGATCTCCTTTAGGATGGGCTGGTTGGAGCTCCTTGCAGTCCAAGGGACTCACATGAGTCTTCTCCAACACCACAGTTCAAAAGCATCAACTCTTCAGCGCTCAGCTTTTTTTATACCATTATTCAATTTGAGGACACTGGTCTTTCTTCAGTTTTAAAAAATCCTCTCTCTCTGATTGTTTCTGTTCTCTCTAAATTCCTTTTATATATACCATCAGTCTTCTTGGGCTGCAACATAGATTGTGTCACTTAAACAGTAGACAGTCTTTTTCTAACATTTCTTGAGGCTAAAAGCTCCTGATCAGGATGGCAGCATAGTCAAGTTCCAGTGAGAGCCCTTTTCATAACTTGAAGATGGTTATCTTTTTACTGTGTGTGCACATGGCATTTCTCAGTACATACACATGGGGAGGGATGGAGGGAGGAAGGGACAGAGAGACAAATCTTTCTTTCTCTTATTCTAAGGACACTTATCCCTTCAAGAGAGTCCTAATTTAAATCCAATGGCCTAATCTAAATTTAATTACTTCCCAAAGTCCCTACCTCCAAATGCCATTACAATGGAAGTTAGGTCTTCTATATATTAATTTTTGATGGGGCACATTCAGTTTACATGTATATTTGACTTGCTTATTATATTTTCCAGATCTCAAACTCTTTCCTATTTTCCACTTTTTATTTTTTTATGTTGCATGCTGTAATTTCACATATTTTCCTGCCTTTCAAATTACTAATTTTCTTTCTGACTATATCAAACTGCTACTTATGTTTATTGAATTTAATATTTTTAAATTTATTTTTTTATTGAAGGATAATTGCTTTACAGAATTTTGTTCTCTGTCATTATTAGATTTTAATTTTCTTCTTTTACAAATATGCATTTTGCATAGTATTATTCTTTTCCATTTTGGTTTACATTTCCCCTTGAATTCCTTTATAATTTTAACTATACTTACTTCAGAATCCCTCTTAGAATATTCTATTCTCTCAAATTATTGTCCTTATTTTTTCTGTGTACATGTGTATGTATGTAATCTCGTGGATAGTTTATTTCTGAAAATTTATTTTATGTTTTTAATTCCATTTTTTTCTGAAATATAATTGACACACAGCACTGTACAGGTTTAAGGTGTACAGTGATTTTGCTTCATACATTATGAAATCATGTACACAGAAGAACTATATGAAAGAGATCTTAATGATGCAGATAACCACAATGGAGTGATCACTCATCTAGAGGCAGACATCCTGGAATCCAAAGTCAAGTGGGTCTTAGGAAGAATCACTATGAACAAAGCTAGTGGGGATGATGGAATTCCAGCTGATATATTTCAACTCCTAAAAGATGATGCTGTTAAGGTGCTGCATTCAATATGCCAGCAAATTTGAAAAACTCAGCAGTGGCCGCAGGACTGAAAAGGTCAGTTTTTATTTCAATGGCAAAAACCACTACAATATTGTAATTAGCCTCCAAACAATAAAAATAAATGGGAAAAAAAAGAAAGGCAATGTCAAAGAATGTTCAAGCTACTGCACAATTGTACTCATCTCACACACTAGCAAATTAATGCTCAAAATTCTTCAAGCTAATCTTCAACAGTACATAAACCAAAAACTTCCAGATGTTTAAGCTAGACATCAAAAAGTCAGAGGAACCAGCGATCAAATTGCCAGGATCCTTTGAATCATAGAAAAAGCAAGATAACTGCAGAGAAACTTCTATTTCTGCTTCACCGACTATGCTAAAGTCTTTGACTATGTGGATCACAACAAACTGTGGAACATTCTTAAAGAGATGGGGATACCAGACCACCTTACCTGCCACCTGAGAAACATGTATACAGGTCAAGAAGCAACAGTTAGGACCAGACATGGAACGATGGACTTGTTCAAAGTTGGGAAAGGAGTATGTCAAAGCTGTATATTGTCACTCTGCTTATTTAACTTATATGCAGAGTACATCATGAGAAATGCTGGGCTGGATGAAGCACAGGCAGGGATGAAGATTTCCAGGAGAAATATCAATAACCTCGGATATGCAGATGACACCACTTTTATGGCAGAAAGTGAAGAGGAACTAAAGAGCCTCTTGATGAAATTGAAAGAGGAGAGTGAAAAGGCTGGCTTAAAACTCAACATTCAAAAAACTAAGATCATGGCAGCCAGTCCTAGTATTTCATGGCAAATGGATGGTGAAACAATGGAAATAGTGACAGACTTTATTTTCTTGAGCTCCAAAATCACTGCAGATGGCAACTGCAGCCGTGAAGTTGAAAGACACTTGCTCCTTGGAAGAAAAGCTATGACAAACCTAGATAGTGTATTAAAAAGCAGAGACATTATTTTTCCAACAAAGATCCATCTAGTCAAAGCTATGCTTTTTCCAGTAGTCATGTATGGATGTGAGAGTTGGACTGTAAAGAAGGTTGAGCCCAAAGAATTGGTGCTTTTGAACTGTGGTATTGGAGAAGACTCCTGAGAGTCCCTTAGACAGCAAGGGGATCAAACCAGTCATTCCTAAAGGAAATAAATCCTGAATATTCATTGGAGGTACTGATGCTGAAGCTGAAGCTCCAATAATTTGGCCCCTTAATGGGAAGAGCTGATTCACTAGGAAACACTCTATTTCTGAGAAAGATTGAAGGCAGCAGAAGGGGACGATGGAGGATGAGATGGTTGGATGGCATCACCAACTCAATGGACATGAGTTTGAGTAAGCTTCAGGCGTTGGGGAAGTACAGGGAAGCCTGGCGTGCTGCAGTCCATAGGGTCACAAAGAGTTGGACACGACTGAGTGACTGAACAAAACAATCATGAAATTATTACCACAATATATTTATTGAACTTCCATCATCTTATAGAGGTACAAAATAAAAGAAAAAGAAAATAATTTTTTTCCTTGTTTCAATAATTTTTAGAATTTATCTTAACATATGTGTATATATACATGTATACATATATATATATATATAAAACATAGAGCAGTATTAATTATACTAATTATGTTTTATATTACATCCCTAGTATTTGGCTTATACCTGAAAATTTGTACCTATTGACTGCCTTCATCACCATTCAAATATATTATTATTGAATATATTCCCCACAATGTACAGTTCATCCCTGTGACTCATTTAATTTGTTTCTTGAAATTTATCTCTATTAACCTCATCCATTTATTTCACTCAACCCCTCACCCACTTCCTTCTTAGAAGAACTTTTTTGTTTTCTCTAACTATGATTCTGTCTCTGTTTTGCTATGTTTGTTTCATTTTTCAGATTTCATATATAATTGAAATCATACTATTTTTCTTCTGTCCAACTTATTATACTTGGCATAACAGCTATTAGGTCCATCCATATTCCTGCAAGTGGTAAAATTTCATTCTTTTTTATAGCTGAGTAAGATTCCGTTGTGTATGTAATATATATATATATGCACCTATATATGTGTGTGTGTGTTTGTACCTTCTCTAATGAGGACACTTAGGTTGCTTCATATCTTGGATATTGTGAAGAATGCTGCATATATCTTTTTGAAGTGGTGTTTTTGTTTTTGTCTGATTAAAACTTAGAAATGGAATTCTGAGTTGTGTGGTAGTTCTATTTTTTTATTTTTTCAGGAAACTCCAGTGTTTTCCAGAGCAACTACACCAAGTAACAGTGCACAAAAGTTCACCAACATTTCTTGCTGTGTTTTTGATATCAGTCATTATGACAGGTATGAAGTGATATCTCATGGTGGTTTTGATTTGCATTTTCCTGATAATGAGTTATGTTGACCATCTTTTTATTTGTCTGTTGGCCATCTATATGTATTCCTTGAAAAAGTGTCTATTCAGGTTCTTTGCTCATTTTGAATAGGGTTGTTTGTTTTCCTAATGTTGAGTGGTGTTCTTTGTATATTTTGGATATTAACCTCTTATCAGAGATATCCATTGAAAATACCTTATTGCATTCAATAGACTGACTTTTTGTGTTGATGATAGTTTCCTTTGCCATACAAAAACTTTTGAGTTTGACGTAGTCCCACTTGCTTATTTTTGCTTCCCCCACCCCTTTTCTGAAGAGATATATCAAAAAATAAATATGCTAAGGCGAATATCAAAAGTGTACTACATTTTCTTCTGAAAGTTTTACACTTTCAGGCCTTGTGTTTATGTTTTGTAAATGGTATGAGAAAGTGGTCCAATTTAATCATTTTGCATGTAATTGACCAGTTTTCCCAACATAATTTGTTGAGGAGTATATCGTTTCCCTATTGTATATGCTTGCCTCTTTTGTCAAAGATTATTTGACCACTTAAGTGTCAGCTCATTTCTGAGTGCTCTATTCTGTTACATTGATAATATTTGTCTTTTTTGTGCCACTAAAATACTGTTTGGGTTACTATTAATATATCTTTGTAACATAGTTTGAAACCAGGAAATGCAATACCTCCAGCTTTGTTTTTCTTTGTTATGATTGTTTTGAGTATTTGTGGCTTTTATTCTTATACAAATTGTAGAATAATTTGCTATAGTTCTGTGAAAATGCCATTGGTATTTGGATATGGATTGCATTGAATATGTAGATTGTTTTGTGTGGTATGGTCATTTTGACAGTATTAATACTTCTAATTCATAAGCACAGTATATCTTTCTATTTGCCTGTTTCATTTTAAATTTATTTCATTAACAACTTATAATTTTCCAAATATAGGTTTTTCACATCTTTGGTTAGATTTATTCCCAGGTATTTTATTCATTTTCATGCAATTGTGTGTAAGATTTTTCTGAAAAAAATTTCTTTCTGATAGTTTGTAATTTGTGTATAGAAATGCAGTAAACTTCTGTATATTATTAATAATTTTATACATCCTGCATGTTTACTAAATTCATTTATCAGTTCTGATATATTTTTAGTGAACTCTTTAGAATTTCCTGTATGTATTATCATGCCATCTGCAAACAGTGACAGTTTTAATTCATCTTTTCCAATTTGGAATTCTTTCATTTTTTTTTCCTTGTCTGTTTGCTGTGGCTAGGACTTCCAAGACTATGTTGAATAAAAGTAGTGAGAGTGGCCACCTTTTTTTTTTTTTCCTGATGTTAAAAAAAGTGCTTCCAGCTTTTCACACTAAGTATGATGCTGCCTATAGGTTTGCTATATGAGGCCTTATTATGTTGAGTTATGTCCCCTTTATACACATTTTGTTGAGTTCTTTTTATCATAAATGAGTGTTGAATTTGGTTAGAAGCTTTTCGTGTATCTGTTGAGATAATTGTGTGGTTTTTATTTTCCATTTGTTAATGTGGTGTATCATATTGACTGAGTTGTGGGTATTGAACCATACTTGCAATATTTTGGATAAATCCTGTTTGATCATGTTGTGTGATTCTCCTAATATATTGTTGATTTAATTTTGCTAATATTTTCTTGAAGATTTTTGCATTTATACTCATCAATGGTATTAATTTGTTACTTTCTTTTTCATAGACTTTGTTTTTTAGAACAAGTTTGTAAGCATTCCTTCCTTTGCAGTTTTTTGGAATAATCTGAGGTAGATAGGTGTTAATTCTTTTCAAAATATTTGGTAGAATTCACCTGTGAAGCCCTTTGATCTTGAACTTTTGTATGTTGGGAATTTCTTTTTGTTATTGACTCAATTTCATTATGGGTAATCACTGTATTCATTTTTTTATTCAATCTTGGGAAATTTGACATTTCTAGACATTTATGCATTTTTTCCTAGGTTGTCCATTTAATTGGCATATAATTTTTCTTAATAATCTCTTATGATTCTTTGTATTTCTGTTATGTTGTTTGTAATTTCTTCTTCATTCTGATTTTATTTATTTTGGTCCCTTTATTTTTCTCCTGAAGAGTCTTGCTTAATTTAAAAATATAAGCTACTGTTATTTGTGCTTACTTTTTTGTCATGCATGTCAGGAAGCCCTGGATTTTTTTGAGTCCCAACAGAACACTGCTATGTTTGCTTCTGCCATTGTCCCAGTGGTTTCACTGGTTTTAGGTCAGTTTTCATACTAGTTTCTTGCCTTCAGTTTCCAAAACCATAAAGGTGATTTATATATGAATCATATACCCAATTGTGGCACAGTTTGGTAGCTTTGATTTCTTATAAAAACCCCTTTTTCCCCCTTTCATAGTAGTGACCAGATGATAACTGCCTAATTCCCTCACATGTGAGGATGGGATTTTCTGGTATGCTTTTCATGAAGTTAGCAGTCCTTCAGTGTTTCAGCCTTTATACAAATGATTCCAGTTTTTTTGTACAAATCCAAGGCCACTTGAAAACTCTAGACTTTATCTTGCTAGATTATTAAAACATCAACTGGTATTATGTATTCAGCACTCTGGTTTTGACATTCACATTTATTTTCTGATATTTGAGCATTTCTTTACTTTTGAGCTCATCTATGTCTTAACTTTTTAGATAAAATTGAAAATTGTATTGAACATTTTTATGCTTTGGGAGTGAAAAGTGAATGCCTAATAGGTAGTTAGCATCTGCATAGAACAATCTGGTGCCAGTTACTGACTTAATTATCTCATTTCCCACAATCAGTATAATATTTTTAAAACATAAATAATATTTCATTACTCTTCTGCTTAACATCATCTGTTGGCTCCCCATGATATCTAGAAAAAAATTTAAACCAATTACTTTGGCATATATGGCCTTAAGTAATCTGGACTAAGCTTATCTCTCTTTCCTCATTTTCTGCCACTGTCTTCATAGCTCTGTTCTGTCCAAAATGACCATACATTTTTTACTAATAGCATATCAAACTTATTCTCACCTAACATTCTTTGCACATTTTTACTTCTATCTGAAATATTCTGCAATCAGTTATTCACAGTGCTTGCTTTTCTTTTCAGTCAGGTCTCAGTTTAAATGTATCATTAATTAGGATTTATCTGGGCACTCAGTCTCAATTAGTGTTTACCCCTGGTCACTTTCTAATAAAAAGCACTGCTCTCATGGATCTACATTCTACTGGGAAAAAGATAATAAGCTATCAAACAATAACCAATAATACATAAGGTAGCAATACATTTAATAAGGAAAATAGACTGAAATAGTATTATAAATTTATTATTTATTATAAAATAAGCTACCTTATATCTTATTTTTTATTGTTTGATAGTTCATTATCTTTATCCAAATTAGAATGCAAATCTATGAGAGTCGAGCTTTTTCTCTTGTATTCATTGTTCATTTCCTTAGTTCCTACAGTAGTGTCTGACACAAAGTAAGCCCTCAGTAAATATTTGATGAATGAATTGATGTAATTTCAGTAGTCTTCAGAGCATTTATTTTAACATATAATAAAATTGCAGCTCAAAAATTTTATTGAATTGACATGATAATTATTGATAGAATGAATCTTTGATGCCTCATGCTTCCAAGATTGATGTTCCTTTCATCATAATACACAGATTCCAACTCATTTTATGTCTAAGAGTTTTGTCATTTAATAGTTTATTAGTAATATTACTCAGACAAATAGACCAACACAAGAAAATATTTACTTTCTGGATGTAGAGATTTAGAGATAAAAGGAAGTTGTCAAGGTTAAACTACAGAGCATATTTACCACATAAATATGCCTCTACGATGATAACCAAAATAGAATATTGCTCTCATGTTCCTGTAGTACTGATGAACTACAGAGAAATCTTCAAAATCTAGAGTGTTTTGGAGCCTGAGCTTAATATTGGAGGCAACCATGCTATCTAGATATTTTGTTAAATCTCAATTCAACAAACTTACTTATTGAAAACCTATTTGTACAGAACTCAGTATGAAGTAATCTGTGTTGTAAAGGATACAGCACAGGATCCTATGCCCAAATAACTATGTAGTAAGGGAAGAATAAAATGTATCAATGAAATAATACCATATTTTTTAAGACAACATAAAATATTTAATAAAAATAAAATAGGTATGATAAATATATAGACATTCATAGGAGGTAATACTTCCAAGTATGTATGCATTTGGCTAAGGAAGGCTTCATGTTGGGGAACATGGAGATAAATCTTGAAGGATAGGTAAATTTGCTTAAATGAGTGGGAATGAGAGAGGAGTCCTCCTTATAGTCTGGAAGAATTGTGGAAGTGTGACCTGAAGGCAGGAAAGCATAGTCAATGTTTGATTAACAATATGTATTACAGTTTGGTTAATGGGTGGAAAAGAGTATTGACCTTCCACAGCAATACAAGCAATCATTAAGAAAAGTACATTAGGACTATGGCCTCCTGATAAACTTCACTTTACCATGAACATTCAAGACAGGTAGTCTAGAAATTGTTCTGATATAAGTTTTGTTATTATTTTACCCATAGTGATACCGGTGAAAATACTTTTCCCTTGTAGTATTTCTAGTGGGGCTACACTTTATGGGTAATCTGAAAATAAATTTAGTCTCAAGGTAAATCAAAGACTCTTATGGGATCATGAAATGAGCTTAGTGTTACTTAAAACTTGTCCCTTGTAGGTAGGATTGGATAGACCCCCATGATACTTTGTTATAAATAGAAGAAACGTTGACAAGATCTGTTTGATAATAAAAACTGATTACATTGATCTAACTTCCCTTTAGAGTACCACGTTTGATTTACTGTTTTCTGTGAAAAACTAGAGGAATGGTAATCTTTTATCATGTGACTATAACAATAGAATGAAAATTTTAAATAAAAAACTGCAATTTTAGAGAAGTCAAGATAGTGAAGGAGTAAGAGGGTATAGAGATCATCTCTCCCTACAAATTCATCAAGAATATATCTACAAATAGAACCGTTCTCACAGAGAACAAGCTGAGCACTAGCAGAAGAACTTGGACACCTAAAAGGACAAGAACAATCCCCACATAATCGAGTAAGATGAAAGTAAAAGGAGAGGGCTGAAGGAGAGGAATGGTTCTGCATGCAGAGAAACTCCCTCAACAGTAGGGAGACCAGATGGGACAGAAGGGGAACTTTGGGGACTGTCAGAGGAGACTGCAGCAACTGGGCTGTAGTAAGCAAGGCAGAGTGAGACATACACAGATGGTCCACACCACAGCCCTGTATGACCTAGCCTGAGATGTGTGTTTGCCAGTGCTAATGGGGATTGGGTGCTGGAATGTGGGATTTAGAGGGCAAATATGGAGAGAAGACTACTGTTGGCTGCAATGAGACAGCCTGAGGGGATGGGAGTGGAAAAATCTGCAATGAGGAATGCTTTTGGAGGAAACCCAGACCACAGTAACAATGAAGATCCATTGTTGAGTGACAGACAAGGAGTGGGGGCACTGCTGCAGCCTCTTTCCCCATGCGCTGACCCCTGCTTCCCTGGGTACTAAGAAGAGCTTCTGCCAGGGCCAGCTTTCTCACATCCATGGCCACTGTCTCCCTTGCATACCCCATCCCTGCCAGGGCTGGGTCTCTTGTGCATGCATTCATCAGCTTCCCCATGATAGCTGTCCCCACCAGGGCTCCTGCAACCCCAGAGGCTGCTGGCTCTGCACCTCTTCCTTGCTGGACAGAACTCTTGTGCTCTGTGGCAGCCTCAGGAGCAGAACTCTGTGGGTGACTCACACACAGAGGTGGGGCTGAAAGCACAACTGAACCCCAGTGGCTATGCAACTAAGGAAGAAAACCTGAAATCTCTGCATGTGCAAACTTCAAATTGACACACTGATTGGCTTTGTAAGTTCAGTGCCTACAGAACATTTGAATGGACAACAAGTGCTCCTGTAGCCAAGACAAGCCTAGCTTTAGTAGTGGTAGATGTTGTGGGCACATATCCATGGGAATTGAGCTCACTAGAGTTTGAGCTGTCCCATAGCATCCACAGTGGGTCTAGGTCCATGATTACTGCAATCCTGGGACCTGACTCCAATAGATCTATGCTGATGGCCTGGTAAAACAAACAAACAAACAAGCAGACAAAAAAACATGTGACATATATCAGTACAACTGCCAGCATACCCAATAACAGTGTAATCTGAGAGCTCACACAACAGGTGAAAGGTGACAGAAGTGGTGAACACCTCCAGACAAAGGATACTCTGGCTTCTCTCCCAGTGGGAATGCTCCAGACCCACCTACCTAGTGCCACAGATCAAAAACAGTTGGACACCTCCATTCCAACAACTAGAGAGCAGATTCCACTTCTAACAGAGCAGTGACAACCACAGAGCAAAGAAAACCAAATACGCAGTGCAGGCTCTAGTCACCACTATATCAGTCACACCTCCTATCAAGAGGATAACAGTCTTCATTCACACACACAAAAAGAAGTGGCAGAAAAAACAGCCCTTTCATCAAAAATATTAAACCCCTATAGGCTACACAGGGATGTTTCCAAATAAAAATAGCCCTTCAAGATAGAGGTTCTGGCATCAGGAGAAAAAAAAAAAAAAACAAACTCATCATTTAGCTTTGAAGGCAAGGGAGGGTTGCATTCAGGAGCTCCACATGGCAGAGGAATATGGAGAATCCACTCTTGGAGGGCACACACAATATTTTAAGTACACTGGGATGCAGCACAAATAAGTATATCCATAAAAACCTGGACTACACTTACCAAGGAGTCTTGAAGGATCTCCTGGGGAAGCAAAGGTCAAATATAGCTCACTGTGGGGAAAAGGACACTGGTAATGGAAACACAAGGGGATAATTATCTGAGTGAATTTTCTCAGAGGTCCATATTGTTGTACCAAGACTTGGTCCCACACAAAAACCTGAAGGCTCCAGTGCTGGAAAACCTCATGTCAAATAACCAAAAACATAGAAATACACCTTTACCCTTCAGAAGGCAGGCTGCCTATAGTCAAACTGAGCTCATAACCACCTCAAAACACATGACTTGACACAGTGCTTCCCATCAGAGGGAGAAGACCCAGCTCTACCCAACATAGGGCAGACATCAGTCTTTCCCAACAGGAAGCCTGCCCAGGCCCTTGAACCTAACCCACCAGGGGGCAGACACCAGAAGCAAGAGAAACTATGATCCTAAAACGTGAGGAAAGGAGACCACATACACAGAAAATTAGACAAAATGAGATAACAAATAAATATTTGCAAATGAAGGAATAAGATAAAAACTTACAATAACAACTAAATGAAGAGGAGATAAGGAATCTTATCTAAAAAAGAATTCAGAATAGTGATACTAAGGATGATTCAAAGTCTCAAAAAAATGGAAGCAAAGATTGATAAAATGAAAGAAATGCTTAACAAGGAGATAGAAGATCAAGAGAACAGACAGAGATGAACAATACAATGACTGAAATGAAAGATATGCTAGACGGAATCAATAGCAGAATAAATGAGGCAGAAGAATGAATAAGTGAACTGAAAGTTGTAGTATGAAAAACACTGCCATAAACAGAACAAACAAAAACTGAAAAGAAATGACAATCTCAGCGACTTCTGAGAAAACATTAAATACACTAACACTCACAATATAGGGACACCAGGAGGAGAAAAGAAAGATATTGAAGATATTATAGACAAAAGCTTCCCAAACAACAGAAAGGAAACATCTAAGCCCAGGAAGTGCAGAGCGTCTCATACAGGATGAGCCCAAGGAGGAAAATGCTGAGACACATATAAATCAAAGAGATGATAATTAAAGGCAAAGAGAAAATATTATGACAAACAAGGGAAAAGCAACAAATAATGTACAAGGGAATCCTTACAAGGTTATGTTCTGATTTTTTAGCAGAAACTCTGCAGGACAGCAGGAAGTGTAACAATATATTTCATATGATGGAAGGGAAAAACCTACAATCAAGAATTATCTACCCAACAAGGCTCTAATTAAGACTGTCATTGTTAAGTCACCAAGTCTTGTCTGAATTTTGTGACATCCTAGCCACAGCAATAAGATGACAAAAATAAATAAAAGGAGTCTAGGTTGGAAAAGAAGAAGCAAAACTCTCACTGTTTGCAGATGACATGATTCTTTTCACAGAAAACCCTAAAAATGCCACCAGAAAATTATAAGAGCTAATCAATGAATATGGTAAAGTCACAGGATATAAAATTAATTCACAGAAATCTCTGCATTCCTATACAGTAACAATGAAAAATCAGAAAGAAAAATTAAGGAAGCAATCCCATTCACCACTGAAACAAAAAGAATAAAATATGTAGGAATAAATTTGCATAGAGACAAAAAACTATATGCCAAAAAATATAAAACACTGATGAAAGAAATCAAAGATGATACAAATAGATGGAGATATATACCATGTTCTTTGATTGGAAGAATCAGTATAATGAAAATTTCTATACTACTCAAAGCAATCTATAGATTCAATGTAATCCTTTTCAAACAAACAACAGCATTTTTCACAAAACTAGAACAAATAATTGTATAATTTGTATGGAAACACAAAAGACAATGAATAGCCAAAGAAATCTTGAGAAAGAAGAATGGAACTAGAGGAATCAACCTTCCTGACTTCAGACTATATGACAAAGCTACAGTAGTCAAAACAGTATGGTAATGGCACAAAAGCAGAAATATAGATCAAAGGAATAAAATAGAAAGCCCAGAGAGAAATTGATGCACATATGGAAACCTTATCTTTGACAAAGGAGGAAAAATGGAGAAAAGACAGTCTCTTCCACAAGTGGTGTTGGGAAAACTGATCAATTACATGTAAAAGAATGGAGTTATAACACTTTCTAACACCTTACACAAAAATAAACTGAAAATGGATTAAAGACTAAAATATAAGAACTGAAACTATAAAACTCTTAGAGGAAAATATAGGCAGAACACACTCTGGTATAAATCACAGCAAGATCCTCTGTGACCCACCTCCCAGTTAAAACAAAAATTAAAAAAAAAAAATAGGACCTAATTAAACTTAAAAACTTTTGCATAGCAAAGGAAACTATAAGCAAGGTGAAAAGGCAGCCCTAAGAATGACAGAAAATAATACAAATGAAACAACTGACAATTAATCTTCAACCTATACAAAGAGCTCAGGCAGCTCAAAAACAGAAAAATGAGCAGCCCAATCAAAAAGTAAGCAGAAGACCTAAACAGACATTTCTCCAAAGAAGACATAAAGATGGCTAATAAACACATAAAAAGATGCTAACCATTGCTCATTATTAGAGAAATGCAAATTGAAACCACAATGAGGTATCATTTCACACTGGTCAGAATGGCCATCATCAAATAGTCCACAAACAATAAATACTGGAGAGGGTGCAGAGAAAAGGGAACCCTCTTACACTGATGGTGGGAATGCAAACTGATACAACCACTATGGAGAATATTATGGAGATTTTTTTTAAAAAACTAGGATTAAAATTACCATATGACCTAGCAATCCCACTACTAGGCAAATACCTTGAGGAAACCAGAATTGAAAAAGACATATGTACCCCAGTGCTCATTGCAGCACTCTTTACAATAGCTAGGACATGGAAGCAACCTAGATGTCTATAGACCTGGATGGATAAAGAAGTTGTGATACATAAACAGAATGTAATATTTCTCAGGTATAAAAAAGGAACACATTTGAGTCAGTTCTAACGAGATGGAATACCCTAGAGTCTATTATGCAGAGTGAAATAAGTCAGAAAGAGAAAGACAAATACCATATATTAATGTATATATATGGAATCTAGAAATATGGTACCAATGATCCTATGTATAGGGCAGCAAAGGAGACACAGATATAAAGAACAGATTTTTGGAGTTGGTTGGACAAGGCGAGGGTGGGATGATTTGAGAGAATAGCATTGAGACATATCTACATGTAAAATAGATAACCAGTGTGAGTTTGATGTATGAAGCCAGGCACCCAAAGCTGATGCTCTGTGACAACCTGGAACCATAGGGTGGGGAGGGAAGAGAGATGGGGTTTCAGGATGCAGGGGACACATGTATACCTATGGCCGATTCATATTGATGTATAGCAAAATCCATCACAATATTGTAAAGTAATTATCCCCCAATTAAAAGAAATACATTTTTTAAAAGAAATTGAAAAATATCAATTGCAAAGAAATGTGAAAATATATCCCCCAAATGACAGAAGATTAAATAAATGAAGAGAAAAGAAGAAAAAATAATAATAATTATGTACCCAACAAAGCTGTAATTAAGATTGTTGTTGTTTAGTCACTAAGTTGTGTCCAACTCTTTGTGACCCCATGGGCTGTAGCCCATCAGGCTACTCTGTCCAACGGATTTCCCAGGTAAGTATACTGGAGTGGGTTGCCATTTCCTCCTCCAGGAGATCTTCCCTACCCAGGGATCAAACCTGAGTATCTTGTATCTCCTGCATTTCAGGTAGATTCTTTAACACTAAGCCACCTGGGAAACCCAATTAAGATTACAAAAATAAACTCAAAATGGATTAAAGATCTAATGTAAGACCAGAGACTATAAAACTCCTAGAGGAGAACATAGGCAAAACACTCTCCGACATAAATCACAGCAAGATCCTCTATGACCCACCTCCCAGAATATTCAAAATAAAAGCAAAAATAAACAAATGAGACCTAATTAAACTTAAAATCTTTTGCACAACAAAGGAAACTATAAGCAAGGTGAAAAGACAGCCCTCAGATTGGGAGAAAATAATAGCAAATGAAGCAACAGACAAAGGATTAATCTCAAAAACATGCAAGCAACTCCTGCAGCTCAATTCCAGAAAAATAAATGACCCAATCAAAAAATGGGCCAAAGAACTAAACAGACATTTCTCCAAAGAAGACATACAGATGGCTAACAAACACATGAAAAGATGCTCAACATCACTCATTATCAGAGAAATGCAAATCAAAACCACAATGAGGTACATTACACACCAGTCAGGATGGCTGCTATCCAAAAGTCTACAAGCAATAAATGCTGGAGAGGGTGTGGAGAAAAGGGAACCCTCTTACACTGTTGGTGGGAATGCAAACTAGTACAGTCACTATGGAAAACAGTGATTTCTTAAAAAACTGGAAAATAGAACTGCCATAGAAACCCAGGCAATCCACTTCTGGGACACTGAACATACAATAGCAGTGACACCAAGATCTTGCAAAGAGACCACGCTTGCACCCACCAACGTATCATCACGAGCACTTGATTCATAATAGCCTGGGACATGGAAGCCAACACGTAGTAGTCCCAACCCTCTACATGCCCATCAAGTCAGCGGTACGACGAAGAACGCAATGGAAAGGAAGCTGTCGGACCTACATATCACCCACCAATGGAATATTAACCCCCAGCATTTAAAAAAGCAGATTCATTTAATCCAGTTCTACATAGATGGAATGTGAACACTGGAGCCCATTATAATGAGTGAAGTAATCCAACAGACCTAAAACTCATTACCAGTATAACTAACAGCATATGATATGGAACTTTAGAAAGAATGGACTAATTGAGTAAACCCCTATTACGGCAAGTACAGAAAAAAGAGGACACCAGATGTACGCAGAACACGACCTTTTGGACTTTTACATGACGAGCAAGGCCAAGAAGGAGCAGGCGATAAGCCATGACTCGAGAGAAACAGCATCGCAGACAACATGAATTATCTAGGGTGAAACAGAATCCACCAGGTCCCAGTTCTGGATGCCATGAGACAACACGTGCTCCGGGCCTGGCTTTGCACTGGAAAATGACCGCAGAGGCGATGGAAGGTGTGCGGGGCTGAGGTGGAGGGCGTTCATGAGAAATGCGGGAGAACACATGTACCACATTCCCATGGCTATTCATGTCAATGTATGGCAAAACTCACTCACAATACTCTGTAAAGTAGTTAGCCGTCCAATAATGAAATTAAATGAAAAAAAAAAAAAAAAAAAAAAGCTAAAAATAGTGTTACCATATGACCCTGCAATCCAACTCCTAGGCATATATACAGAGGAATCCATAATTTGAAATAGTATGTGCACCCCAGTGTTCATAGCAACACTATTTACAATAGCCATTAAATGGAAGTAACCTAAATGCCCATCAATGAATGAATGGATAAGATGTGGTACATACATAAGGTGAAATATTATCCATAAAAAGAATGAAATAATGTCATTTGCAGGAACGAGGATTGACATAGACTGTCATACTGCATGAAGTAAGTGAGACAGAGAAAAGCTAATTTTACATATTGCTTATTTGTAGAATCTTTAAAAATGATATAAATAAACATTTCAAAAAACTGTCAGAGTTGTAGGAAAAAAAAAATAAAACCCTATGGTTACCAAGGGGGATGAGGCCAGAGGGATAAATTTAGAGATTAAGATTGACTTATAAAACACTAATATATATGAAATACATAACTAACAAAAACCTTCTGTATAGCCCTGGAGACTCTACTCAATACTCTGAATTGATGTATAGGGGAAAATAATCTAAAGAAGAGTGAGTATATGTATATGTATAATTGATTCACTTTGTTTTACAGCAGAAAGCATAATAACATTGTAAATCAGCTACTTTGTTGCTGTTGTTCAGTCTTTAAGCCATGTCCAACTCTTTGTGACCTCATGGGCTGTAACATGCCAGGCTCCTCTGTTCTCAACTTTTTCCCAGAGTTTGCTCAAATTCATGCCTATTGTGTCGGTGATGCTACTTAAGCATCTCATCTTCTGCCACCCTCTTCTCTTTTTGCCTTTACTCATTCCCAGCACCATGGCCTTTTCCAATAAGTCAGCTGTTCCCATCGGGTGGCCAAAGTATTGGAGCTTCAGCTTTACCAACATTTGTTCCAATGAGTATTCAGGGTTGATTTTCTTTAGGATTGACTGGTTGGATATCCTTGCAGTCCGAGGGGCTCTCAGGAGTCTTCTATAGTACTACACGTTGAAAGCATCTTCAGCACTCAACCTTCTTTATGGTCCAACTCTCATGTTCATATATGACTACTGGAAAAAATATAGCTTTGACTATACAGACCTTTGTGGGCAAAGTGGTGTCTCTGCTTTCTACTATGCTATCTAGGTTTGTCATAGCTTTCCTTTCAAGGAACAAGCATATTTTTTATTTCATGATTGTAGCCACTATCTGCATTTATTTTGGATCCCAAGAAAATAAAACCACTGCTTACACTTTTCCCCCTCCTATTTTCCATGAAGTGATGGGACCAGATGCCATGATCTTAGTTGTTGTTGTTGTTTTTTCATTTATTTTTATTAGTTGGAGGCTAATTACTTTACACTATTGTAGTGGTTTTTGCCATACATTGACATGAATCAGCCATGGATTTACATGTGTTCCCCATCCCCATCCCCCCTCCCGCCTCCCTCCCTATCCCATCCCTCTGGGTCTTCCCAGTGCATCAGCCCTGAGCACTTGTCTCATGCATCTAACCTGGGCTGGTGATCTGTTTCACCCTTGATAGTATACTTGTTTCAGTGCTATTCTCTCAGAATATCCCACCCTCGCCTTCTCCCACAGAGTCCAAAAGTCTGTTCTGTACATCTGTGTCTCTTTTTCTGTTTATAATTGCCAGGACATGGAAGCAACCTAGATGTCCATCAGCAGATGAATGGATAAGGAAGCTATGGTACATATACACAATGGGATATTACTCAGCCATTAAAAAGAATTCATTTGAATCAATTCTAATGAGATGGATGAAACTGGAGCCCATTATACAGAGTGAAGTAAGCCAGAAAGGTAAAGACCAATACAGTATATTAACATATATACATATATATGGAATTTAAAAAGATTGTAATGATAACTATATATATATATATACATATATATATATATATATATGGAATTTAAAAAGATTGTAATGATAACTATATATATATATATATATATATATATATATATATATATATATATATATATATATATATATATATATATATATTAATGTTTAGCTTTAAGCCAACTTTTTCCCTCTGCTCTTTCAACCTCATCAAGAGACTCTTTAGTTCCTCTTCACTTTCGGGAATTATAGTGGTATCATCTGCATATCTGAGGTTGTTGATATTTCTCCTAGAAATCTTAATTCCAGTTTGTGATGCATTCAGCCTGGTACTTTGCATGATGTACTCTGCATAGAAGTTAAATAATCAGGGTAACAATATACAGCCTTATCATACTCCTCTTCAATTTTGAACTAGTCAGTTGTTCCACGTTCAGTTCTGTTTCTTCTTGACCGACATACAGGTTTCTTAGGAAATAGGTCCTCTGGTACCTGCATTAAATTTTCCATAGTTTGTTGTTTCCACACAGTCAAAGGCTTTAGCATAGTCAGTGAAGCAGAAGTAGACGTTTTTCTGGAATCCCTTGCTTTCTTGTGATCCAATGACTGTTGTCAATTTGACCTCTTGTTCAACTGCCTCATTAAAACACAGCTTATATATCTGAAAGTTCTTGGTTCATGTACTGCTGAAGCCTAGCTTGAAGGATTTTGAGCATAACTTTGCTAGCATGTGAAAAGAGTGCAAATGTACAGTGGTTTGAACATTCTTCAGCATAACCATTAATTGTTTAGGATTGGAATGAAAACTGACCTTTTCCAGTTCAGTGGCCACTGCTGAGTTTTCCAAATTTGCTGACATAGTGAGTGTAGCACTTTAACAGTATTTCCTTTTAGAATTTTAAATAGCTCACCTGGAATTCCATCACTTTCACTAGCTTTGTTCATATTAATGCTCTCTAAGGTTCACTTGACTTCACACTCCAGGATGTTCAGCTCTAGGTGAGTGACCACAACATCGTCTTTATCCAGGTCATTAAGACTCTTTTGTATAGTTCTATGTATTCTTGCCACCACCTGTTAATCTCATCTGCTTCTGTTAGGTGCTTAGCGTTTCTGTCCTTTATTTTGCTCATCCTTGGATGAAATGTTCCCTTGATATCACCAACTTTCTTGAATAGATCTCTGGTCTTTACCATTCTAGTTTTTCTTCTATTTCTTTTCATTGTTCATTTAAGAAGGCCTTCGTATCTCTCTTTGTTATCTCTGGAACTCTACATTCAGTTGGGTATGTTTTTCCCTTTCTCCCTTCTATTTCACTTCTCCCCTCAGCTATTTGTAAGGCCTCCTCAGATAATCACTTTGCCTTCTCACATATCTTTTTCTTGGTATAGCTTTGGTCACTGCTTTCTGTACAGTGTTTTGAACCTCCATCCATAGCTCTTCATGCACTCTGTCTATCAAATCTAATCCCTTGAATCTATTCATCGCCTTCACTGTATATTCATAAAGGATTTTATTTAGGTCATGCCTGAATAGCTTAGTGGTTTTCCTTTTCTTCAATTTAAGCCTGACATTTGCAATAAGGATCTAATGATCTGACCCATGGGCTTCTCAGGTGGCACTAGTGGTAAGGAACTCGCCTGCCAGTGCAGGTAGATGCCAGAGACAATTGTTTGATCCCTTGGTCAGGAAGATTCCCTGGAGGAGGGCATGGCAACCCACTCCTCTTCTTGCCTGGAGAATCCCATGGAAAGAGAAGCCTGGTGGGCTACTGTCCATAAGGTCATGAAGAGTCAGACATGATTGGAGCAACTTTGCCCACATGCATGATCTGAGCCACAATCAGCTTCATGTCTTGTATTTACTAAATGTATAGAGCTTCTCCATCTTTGGCTGCAAAGAATATAATCAACTATAATCCAATAAAGTTACTTTTAAAATAAAAAAAATTACAATTTTAAAATGTTTTTAAAATAGTTATTTCAAAATATTTATTATTAGTTGAACAAAATATTCTTAATTAAAAATAATTCTACAAGTTGCATTAAATAATTGTTAAAAAGCCACCTCTGGTCTCTATTTCATGCTCAGGAAAGTGTGATTCTACATGACCTATAAAGTTCAATATTAGTGTCTTCCATCTTGTCACATATTAAAAAGAAAATACTCTAACTTGGTAGGAGTGTGAAGTTCTAGTGTCCTGAGCAAAAATCTTTCCTAATACAAAGTATATTGTGAGGTAGGGAAAAGGCCCTAGGCATAGAGTCAGAACTCCTAGATTCCAATTATGGCTCTATCTCTTACTTAAGACACTTAATTCTCTAAGCTACTGCTTTCCAAGTTTTTTTTTTTTTCTTTAAATACATCATGGACACATTGAAAGATGATGGCGTCTGTTCAACACATCTATGAAAAGTACAAAGAAATTCATATCACAGTGACTACAGTTGTCCAGATGTTTGGAGACTTCTCTCTTCATTACTATCTTGATCATCCCCAAAATTTGAGGGACTGCTTTTTTAAACATAAGAATGTTGCATCCAAATTTTTGTGGAACCTATGCTTTGAAAAAACTCAACTTCTACTTATAAAAGAGGAGTAATGATCCTTATTGCACTGACTTATCAATAAAAGTTATATAAAATTGCTGCCTTGAAAAGTCTTATGATCTCTTTCATCACACTATCTCTACATAAGCTGTTTCCTTTCTCCTTCCTGGAATGCTTGACTTTCTTGCTCACCTGGCTTTCAATAACCAAGGTATAGCCTTCTCTAGGAAATTAGATACCCTTCCAAAAGTAGAATGAAAAATTTTATAGACTAGTTGGCCATGAGGAGCATAGAGGAGGACCTTCTTTGCTAGAGCCTAATTCAGAAAAACTGAGTTTGAATCATCTGTTGCTCCACTACTTTTGATCAGAGGAAGGTATTAAGTTCTAGGCTTGACTCAGTAATTCTATAACTTCATATGTTTCTTCTGACACTAGTACATGGAAGACTATGTCATTGGACATAGGGCAAGAAATATGAGAGAAATATGTGTCATTAAGAAAAAGTCTTGTTAACTTAGATGATGAAAAAACTGAAGAGTACAAGAATCTTTATAACTCAGTGCTTATTTCATGCATAGCAAAGTGCTTAATTTACATAAATCATAGCTCTTGGAATCCCAACAGCTAGTTTCCAGTTATGAAAACCTAAATAGGACCCAAACACACCTGAAAAATTAGATCTAGGATCCTCAACATGGCAGAAGAGTAGGAGGACAGGCAGTTAATCTACAAAATGCATCTACAAACGGGGCAATTCTCACAAAGTACCTGCTGGACACTAGCAGAAGACCTCAGACCACAAAAGGATGAGAAATATTCCCACATAGCTGGGAAGGATGAAAGAAAGAAAAAGGGGAAAGGAAGAGAGAGAAAGCAGGACAGGACCTGTGTCCCTGGCAGGGAGCTGAAGATGAGGAGAAGGTCCTGCATCTGTGGAAGCACCTTCACTGATGAGGAAATCAGCTCCGAAAGGAGGGGAGATATGGAGGCTAAAAGGTAAGCCCAGCAATCAGTGTGTGGCAGGCACGATAGAGTGAAATCTACATAGTTGGTCTATGCCACAGTTCTGCATGCCTCGGCCTGAGACTGGTGTCCACCAGTGAACAAGGACTGAGCACTGGAACATGGGGTCTGGAGAGCAGATCTTGGGAGGCAACTGCTATTGTCTTCTATAAGCAGACAGCCTGAGGGGATGGAAGTGAGGAGCTTGACAATTCAGAATGCTCGTGGAGGAAACCTGGACTGCCATAGAATCCAAGCACCATTGTTAAGTGACATGCAAAGAACTGGGCCCCCTTTGCAGCTTCTCTCCCCCCTGTGCCATCCCCTAGGGACAGCTCCCTCTGGAACTGAAGCCAGCTTGCATACCCCCACCATCACCTCTTCTGTCTCCCACACCTGATGGGCTGCATTCCAACCACTAACCCAGCACCCTTCCCATGTGGGCAGCTCACTAGCTCTGATCTCACCTTAGCCTCCTCTTGCCTGATGAGCTCCTGTGCTCTAGCAACCTCTGAAGAAGGCTACAGTGGGAGAAACACACAAAGATGTGGGGCTGAAACCACAGCTGAGCCCCAGGGACCATATGAGTAAGAAGAAGAGCTGAAGTTTCTCCTTGTGGTTGCACAAACATTGGGGTTACACATCTGCTGACAGCTTCCTAAATTCAGTGCCTGCAGAGCATCAAAAATTAAAACAATTGCACCTATAGCTGAGACAGGTCTTGCTTTAGTAGCTCTGGGAATTGTGGGCATGTACACATGGGAGTTGGTTCAGGCCAGAGGCTGTACTGTCTCTATAGTTTCCATAGTGAGTCCAGGTGCATGAATCTTGCAGTCCTGGGACCTGACCTCAGTGGATCTGCTCCATTGGCCTGGTGAAAACTATGCCTGAGTGTCACCAGGGTGAACTGCTGGCGTATCCATAGTAAATGTGGGACCGAGAGCACTGCAAACAATGGTATGCTCTGTGAACCCACACAGTGGGTGAAAGGGGACACAATAGAGCAGATTCACAATGGAACAGCTCCAGAGAAGGAATAGTTGGTGGCTTTTCCCGACATGGGAGTGTTCTACTCCCACCTACCTTGCACCAGAGATAAGAAACATGGCTAAGAAGCAGACCTGTGGGCCTCTACTCCAACAAGCTGGCAAGCAGACTTTGCCCCTGACAGGACAGTGACAACCACAGAACAATATCCAGGGCAGACCCTAGTCACAACACATGTCAAGCTCCCTATTTAGGAAATAATGGCACAAGTCTCTGAACCTATCTAACGTACACGGGGGCAGACACCAGAAGCAAGATTAACTATGATCTTGCAGCCTGCAAACAGGAGAGCACAAATGCAGTAAGTTAGACAAAATGAGACAACAGAGAAATCTGTTGCAGACAAAGGAGCAAGATAAAAACCAACATGATTAACTAAATGAAGAGAGAAAAATAATTCAGAGTAATGATAGTAAAGAAGATCTGATATAATGGAAAATGAAAGAGGGACAGACAAGAAAATACAAGAAATGTTTAAGGCAGGGTGGGATGATTTGAGAGTATAAGCACTGAAACATGTACACTACCATATGTAAAACAGATGACCAGTGTAAGTTCAATGCATGAAACAGGGCACCCAAAGCTGTTGCTCTGGGATAACACAAAGGGATAGGGTGGGGAGGGAGGTGAGGGGGATTCAGGATGGGGGGAACAAATGGGGGGGGACCTGTTTTTGATGTATGGCAAAAAACAATCACAATATTTTAAAGTAATTATTCTTCAATTAAAATAAATTAATTAATTTAAAAAAGAAATGTTTAACGAAGGCTTAGAAGAGCTAAAGAACAAACAATAGAGATGAATAATACAATAACAAATGGAAAATACACTAGAAGGAATCATTAACAGAATAACTGAGGCAGAAGAACAGATGTGAGATGAAAGACAAAATGGTGGAAATCAGTGACACAGAACAGGATAAAGAATGAAAAGAAATAAGGACATTCTCAGAGACCTCTGGGAAAACATTAACTGCACTAACATTCACATTATAGGGGTCCCAGAAGAAGAACCATGGCAAAGGTTAACAGAGTTTTGCCAAGAGAGCACATTAGTCATAGCAAACAACCTCTTCCAACAACATGAGAAAACTCTACACATAGATATCACCAGATGGTGAATACTGAAATCAGATTGATTATATTCTTTGCAGCCAAAGATGGAGAAGCTGTATACAGTCAGCAAAAACAAGACCTGGAGCTGACTGTGGCTCAGGTCATCAGCTCCATATTGCAAAATTCAGGCTAAACTTGAAGAAAGCAAGGAAAACTACTAGGCCATTCAGGTATGACCTAAATCAAATCCCTTATGATCATACAGTGAAGGTGATGAATAGATTCAAGGTGCTAGATCTGGTAGACAGAGTGCCTGAAGAACTATGAGTGGAAGTTCATAACATTGTACAGGAGGTGGTGACCAAAAGCATCCCTAAGAAAAGGAAATTCAAGAAGGCAAAGTGGTTGCCTGAGGAGGCCTTACAAACAGCCAAGAAAATAAGAAAACTGAAAGGCAAAGGAGAAAGAGAAAGATACACTCACTTGAATGCAGAGTTCCAGAGAATAGCAAGGAGAGATAAGAAAGCCTTCTTAAGTGAACAACACAAAGAAATATTGGAAAATAATAGAATGGGAAAGACTGGGGTTCTCTTCAAGAAAATTGGAGACACCAAGAGAATATTTCATGCAAAGTTAGGCATAATAAAGGACAAAAACAATGAGGAACTAACAGGAGAAGAGATTAAGGAGAGGTGGCAAGAATACACAGAAGTATTATACAAAAAGTTCTTAATGATCCAGAAACTATGATGATGTTGTCACTCACCTACAGCCAGACATCCTGGGGTGTGAGTTAAGTGGGCATTAAGAAGCATTGCTGTGAAAAAAGCTCATGGAGGTCATGGAATTCCAGGTGAGCTATTCAAAATCCTAAGGCTATGCTATTAAAGTGCTACGCTCAATATGCCAGCAAATTTGGAAAATTCAGTAGTGCCACACTACTGGAAAAGGTCAGTTTTTTTTTTCCCTCCCAATCTTGAAGAAAGGCAATACCAAATGTTGAAATTACAGTACAATTGCATTCATTTCACATGTTAGCAAGGTTATGCTCAAAAAACCCTTCAAGCTAGGCTTCAGCAGTATGTGAACTGAGAACTTCCAAATGTACAAGCTGGATTTAAAAAAGGCATAGAAACATGAAATCAAATTGCCAACACCTTCTGGATCATAGAAAAAGCAATGGAATTCCAGAAAATCATCCTTCTGCTTCACTGACTACACTAAAGCCTTTGACTGTGTGGATCATAACAAACTGTGGAAAATGTTTGATAAGATGGGAATGCCAGGACACTTTACCTGCCTCCTGAGAAACCTGTATGCATGACAAGAAGCAATAGTTAGGACTGGACATAGAACAATGGACTGCTTCCAAACTGGGAAAGGAGTACTTCAAATCTATCTACTGTTTCCCTGCTTATTTAACTTACATACCGAATACATCATAGGAAATGCTGGGCTGGATCATGCACAAGCTGGAATCAAGATTTTCCAGGAGAAATATCAACAACCTCAGATTTGCAGATGACACCATCCTAATGGCAGAAAGTAAAGAGGAACTAAAGAGATTGATGAAGGTAAAATAGGAGAGTGAAAAAAACTGGCTTAAAGCTTAACATTCAAAAGATGAAGATCATGGAATCCGGTTACATCACTTCACAGGCAAATAGAAGAGGAAAAAGTGCAAGCAATGGCAGATTTCCTCTTCCCCCCACCACCTCGTTAGGATCCAAAATCACTGGATGGTGACTGTAGCCATGAAATTAAAAGGCACTTGCTCCTTGGAAGAAAAGCTATGACAAACTTAGACAACATAATAAAAAGCAGATACATCACTTTGCTGACAAAGGTCCATATAGCCAAAGCTATGGTTTTCCCAGTAATCATGTATGGATTTGAGAGTTGGACCGTGAAGCAGACTGAACACTGAAGAACTGATGCTTTCAAATTGTGGTGCTGGAGAAAACTCTTGAAAGTCCCTTGGACTGCAAGATCAGGCCAGTCAATCCTAAAGGAAATCAACCCTGAATATTTACTGGGAGGACTCTTGGTGAAGCTAAAGCTCCAATACCTTGGCCCCCTGTTGCAAAGAGCTGACTCACTGGAAAAAACCCTGATGCTGGGAAAGACTGACGGCAAAAGGAGAAGGGGGTGGCAGAGGATGAGATGTTTAGAGAACATCACTGACTCAATGAACATGAAAATGAGTCTGGGAGACAGTGGAGAACAGAGGATCCTGACATTCTACAGTCCATGATGTTGCAAATATGCAGACACTACTTTATAACTAACAACAATTACAAAAGGCAAAGATACTGTAAAAGTATGATACTATCCATACACAAATACAATATTAATACCAGCAACCATGATACGAAGAGAGTAAAAATGTAGCAAAGGAATTGCATTTCAAATTAAGGGGCCAAAAACTTAAAATAACTTGAGTATATACAGATCGCTATATCAAATCCTATTGGGAAATGCGAACCAATAAAACAATAGATACACACACAGAAAAGAAACAGCAACCCAAAAATGACACAAGATGGTTATCAAACCACAAGAAAATAGAACAAAATAGCAAGCGAGAAAACACACCTATAAAAACAAATGGAAAACAAATAAACTGGCAATAGAAAAATACATATTAATAATTATCTTAAATGTAAGTGGATTAAATGTCCCAAACAAAAGACACAGAATGGTTGAGTAGATATAAAAACAAGACCCCAATGTTGTTGTTCAGTCACAGAGTCATGAATGACTCTTTGCGAACCCATGGGCTAAAGTGTGCCAGATTTCCTTCACCATCACAATCTCCCAGAGTTTGCTCAAATTAATATCCACTGAATCAGTGATGCTATCTAATCATTTCTTCCTCTACCACCTTCTTCTCCATTTGCCTTCAATCTTTCCCAGCATCAGGGTCTTTTCCAATGAGTCAGCTCTTGGTATCAGGTGGCCAGAGTATTAGAGCTTCATCAATGGCATCAGTCCTTCCAATGAATATTCAGTGTTGAGTTCTTTTAGGATTGACTGGTTTGATTTCCTTGCTGTCCAAGGGACTCTCAAGAGTCTCCTCCAGCAACACATTTCAAAAGCATCAATTTTTCAGCACGCTGCTTACTTTATGGTCCAGCTCTCACATCCATACATGACTACTGGAAAAAACAAACTTAACTATATGGACTTTTGTCGGCAATTTATGCCTCTGCTTTTTAACACATTGTCTAAGTTTGTCTATGAAAGTTGGCATAGCAACACTCATATTTGACAAAAAAGGCTTGAAAATAAAGACTGCTACAAGAGATAACAAAGGATACTACATAATGATCAAGGGGTCATTCCAAGAAAAAATATGCAATAATTGTAAATATATATGAACCCAACATAGCAACATCTCATTTTTTAAGGCAAATGACAGTAAGAAAATAATTATGGGTGGACTTTAACACCCCACATTCATCAACAAACAGATCATCCAGACAGAAAATTAATAAGGAAACAAAAACCTTAAATGATGCATTATACCAGATAGACTTAATTAATATCTATAGGATATTCCAACAAAAAGCAGTAGAATAGATTTTGTTTTAAAACTCACGTGGAACATTTTCCAAAACAGATCACACCTTGGGCCACAAATCAAGCCTTTGTAATGTTAATAAAATTAAACTCATATCAAGCATCTTTTCCTAACACCACAATGTGAGATTAGAAATCAGTTATAGGAGAAAAAACATTAAAAACACAAGTACATGGAGACTGAACTCTGTTACTAAACAACCAATAAGTCACTGATGAAATCAAAGAGGAAAATAAAAACTGCCTAGGGGCAAATGAAAATGAAAGCATAATGATCCAAAATCTATGGGAGGAAACAACAGCAAGTCAAGTAGGGAAGTTTTTAGCAATGTAATATTACTTCAGAGAATAAGAAAAAAGCTCACACAACCTAAATTTTCTCCCACAACAACTAGAGAGAGAAGAACAAACAAAACCTAAAGGTAGTAGAAGAAAAGAAATCATAAAGATCGAGCAGATAAAATGAAATAGAGACAAAGAACATAATGAAAAATATCAATGAAATTTAAGCCTAATTCTTTGAGCAGGCAGACAAAATTGATAAACCCTTTTAGTCAGGCTAATCAAGAAAAAAAGGAGAGGACTTAAATCATTAAAATTAGAAATCAAAAAGAAGTTACAACATACACCAAAGAAATACAAAGAATCAAGACTACTTCAAGCAACTATATGCCAATAAAAAGGACAACCTAGGATAATAGGACAAATTCTTAGGTAAAACCTTCCAAGATTGAACCAAAAAGAAATAGAAAATATGAACATACCAATCATAAGAATGAAATTGAAACTGTGATTAAAACGATTCAGCCAACAAAAGTCCAGGACCAGATAGCTTCACAGATGAATTTTACCAAACATTTAGAGAGTAGTTAACACCTACCCTTCTGAAACTACTCTACTAGGCCACTATCACCCTGATACCAAAACCAGACAAAGATATCACAAGAAAAGAAAACCATAGACCAATATAACTGATGAACATAAATACAAAAATCCTCAAGAAAGTACCTGCAATCCAAATATAACAGCATACTAAAAGGATCATACACCTTGATCACGTGAGATTTATTCCAGGGATATAAAATTTCTTTGATATAAACAAATCAATTAATGTGATATACCACACTAACAAACTGAAGAATAAAAACCATGTGATCATCTCAATAGATGCAGAAAAGGCTTTTGACAAAACTTAACATCTATTTACAATAAAAACTCTCCAGGAAGTGGGCACAGAGAGAACCTACCTCAATATAATAAAAGCCATATATGACAAATTCACAACAAACATTCTCAAAGGTGAAAAACTGAAAACAATTCTTCTATGATCAGGAAGAAGGCAAGGATGTACACTCTTTGTACTCTTATTCAACATAGTTTTGGAAGTTCTAGCTATGGCAATCAGTAGAAAAAGAACTAAAAGGAATCCAAATTGTAAAAGAACAAAATAAAATTGTCATTATTTGCAGATGATATGATACTATACATGGAAAATCTTAAATGTGTTACAAGAAAACTACTAGAGCTCATTAACCTATTTTGTAAATTTGCAGGATACGCAATTAATGCACAGAAATCTCTTCATTCCTATAAACTAACAATTAAAATTCAGAAAGAAAAAAATAACAAAACAATCTCACTTGCCATTATATCTTAAAGAATAAAATATTAAAGAATAAACATACATATGGTGGCAAAAGACCTGTATTTAGAAAACTATTAGAAATTGATGAAATAATTCAAACATAAGACAAACATATGGAAAGATATACCATGTTCTTGGATTGGAAGGTTCAATATTTTCTTTTTTTTTTCAATTATTTTTATTAGTCGGAGGCTAATTACTTCACAACATTGCAGTGGGTTTTGTCATACATTGACATGAATCAGCCATGGAGCTACATGTATTCCCCATCCCGATCCCCCCTTCCACCTCCCCCCCACGCGATTCCCCTGGGTCCTCCCAGTGCACCTGGCCCGAGTACCTGTCTCATGCATCCCACCTGGGCCTGTGGTCTGTTTCAAAATGACTATACTACCTAAAGAAATCTATGGATTCAATGCATTCCCTATCAAACTACCTGTGGCATTTTTCATTGAATTAGGATATAGAAATAGGATATACAAATTTTATAATTTGTATAGAAAGACAGAAGACCCCAAGTAGCCAAAGTACTCTTGAGAAAGGAAAAAAAAATCAAATCTGGATAAATCAACCTCTATGATCTCAGCTAGAATCATCCAAACAGCACAATATTGGCACAAAAATGTATAGATCAATGGAATACAATAGGATGTCCAGAGATAAGCTCACACGCCTATGGTCACCTTATAGAAGACAAAAGAGGCAAAACTCTACAATGAGGAATGACTGTCTAATCAATAAGTGTTTATGGGAATAATGGACAACTACAAGTAAGTGAATGAAATTAGAACAATCAAAAAACCATGCAGGGGGGAAGGTCGAACGTGGCAGAGGAATAGGATGGGGAGACCACTTTCTTCCCCACATATTCCTGGAAAAATCATCTGAACGCTGAGCAAATACCATAAAACAACTTCTGAATGCTGACGGAGGACACCAGGCACCCAGAAAGGCAGCCCATTGTCTTCAAGAGGAGGTAGGACAAAATATAAAATATAAAGAGAGAAAAAAGGGTAAGGGATGGAGACCTGTCCTGGGGAGGGAATCCTAAAAGAGGAGAAGTTCACAAGCACCAGGAAACCCTCTCACCAGTGAGTCTGTGGGGAGTTTTGGATCTCACAGAGCAACATAACCAGGAGGAAAAATAAATAAATAAATAAAACCCACAGATTACATGCCTAACGGCAACTCCCAGTGGAGAAATAACGCAGATGCTTGCTTCCACCACCATCAAGTGGGGGCTGAACAGGGAAGCACGGGCTGTGTTGCTTAGGGTAAGGACTGGGCCTGAATGCCCTGAGGACAATCTGAGGGAGCTAACATGAGATAGCAACCCAAACTGTGGGATAGCCAGAGAGAGAGAGAGAGAGAGAACCTTCCCGAGAAAAGCTGTGACTTAAGGTACTGCCGGCCCACTCACAGAACAAAAGACTGAGCAAAATACCAGAGGAGAGCTAACCAGCTGCAGACCAGCCCATCCCCCACCTACCAGAGGCACTTGGCTGACAGCGAGAGGCAGAAGTCAAGGGGCAAACTTGGCCCCAGCGATGGCATCCTCGACCAAACTGTGAGCAGGCTTCCAGTTGCTAATCAAGTCTTCCCAGGATCCTGGATGGGTGACATCTCCAGGATGGTCGCAGCCAGAGATCAGCTCCCCAGAGGAGACACACGACACACATGAGACAGCTCTTCTGCTGTGCACCCGTGAAACTGAGCAGCTTGGATGGGGGAGGTGATAAGACGCACCTCCCACCTGGGGAGAGTGTGTTCCCAAGCACCTGGTCGCCTGAGCTTCTCGAACCTGGGAAGGGCACAAAACGCCCAACCGAGTCTGCGCCTTTATGGAGTACCTGAGAAGCTGAACCTGAGGCGCTTAGACCTGGGAAGTACACCCAACACAGGGCCCACCTTAGACAGTTCCCCTGCAAAGCAACCTGGAGCCTGAGCAGTGTAGGCCAGGAAAGAACACATGCTGTGAGCGGGGGCAAACCGAGTGTGGCCCAGACACTGCCAGCACTCCCCACACATGCCAGTGTTATTGGTTTGCAGTGTTCTTCCCTCCCCACAGCACGATTGAACAAGTGAGCCTAAATAAATGACCACCTTCGTCCCCTTGTATCAGGGCAGGAGTTAGATATTGAAAATACTTGTAAACAGAGGAAGCCAAAATAAACAAAGAAGAGGGAACCACTTTGGAAGTGACAGGTGCAACAGATTAAAACCATGTAGTTAGTATTGCTACATTGGAAGGGACCTATAGACCTTGAGAAGTATATAAGCTGGAATAAAGAACTAACAGAAACTGAACTGACACCACACTGCCATCTACAGCTTGAGAGAAAATCTTAGATATATTTTACTATTATCATTTTTAATTTTTCTTTAATTTTTAAGTTCTTTATTACACATTTAATTTTCATTACCTTGAAAAAAAAAAAGAACCCTATCTTTAAAGCAAATTTCATATTTTTAATAACTTTTGCAGTTTTGTTTTGTCTTTTTAATATTGTATTTCTGAAAGTCTAACCTCAATTCTAGACTTTTAATCTTTGCTTCTGGTATTTGTTATCAATTCTGTACCTTTAAGAACCCAATTTTTAGTACCAATTTTTACTTAGGAGTGTGATTACTGGCTTGATTGCTCTCTTCCCTTTTGACTCTCCTTTTTCTCCCCCAGGTCACCTCTAACCCCTCCCTCCCCCCTCTCTTCTCTACTTAACTCTGTGAATCTCTTTGGGTGTTACAGGTTGTGGAGAACACTTAGAGAAATGGTCACAGGATAAACTGGTCTCTCTCCTTTTGACTCCCCTTCCTCTTCTCTTGGTCACCTCTATCTCCTTCCTCTCTATTCTCTGTGGAACTCCATGAACTTCTCTGAATGTTCCAGACTGTGGAGAACAATAGGGAATTGATTACTGGCTAGATTGCTCTCACCCTTTTTGACTCCCCCTCTTTTCCTCCTGGTCACCTCTATTTCCCTCCTCCCTCTCCTCTTCTTTATGTAACTCTGTGAACCTCTCTGGGTGTCCCTCACTGTGGAGATTCTTTCACCATTAACCTAGATGTTTTATCATCAGTGCTGTATGGACAGAGAAGTCTTGACAATACCGTAGGGATAAGACTGAAAGCCAGAGGCAGGGGCTTAAATCCAAAACTTGAGAACAACAGAAAACCCCTGACTCCAGGGAACATTAATCGACAAGAGCTCATCCAAAAGCCTCTGCACCTACACTGAAACCAAGCTCCACCCAAGAGCCAACAAGTTTCAGAGTAAGACATACCAAGCTAATGCTCCAACAAAGCAGGAACATAACCCTGAGCACAAAATTACAGGCGGCCAAGTGTCACACCAAACCCACAGACACCTCAAAACTCACTACTGGACACTTCACTGCACTCCAGAGAGAAGAGATCCAGCTCCACCCAGCAGAACACAGACGCAAGTTTTCCTAACCAGGAAAGCTTGACAAGCCATTCATTCAACCCCACCCACAGGGAGGAACCTCCACAATAAAGAGGAACCGCAAATTTCCACCCCAAACACAGCAACCTAAACAAGATGAAAAGGCAGAGGTATATTCAGCAGGTAAAGGACCATGATAAAAGCCCACAAAACCAAACAAAAGAGGAGGAGATAGGGAGTATAACTGGAAAAGATTTCAGAATAATGACAGTAAAAATGATCCAAAATCTTAAAAAGAAAATGGAGTTACAGATAAACAGTCTAGAGATAAGAATTAAGAAGATGCAAGAAAAGTTTGACAAGGACTAGAAGACATAAAAAAGTCAGTCAATAATAAATAATGAAAAACTGAGACCAAAAGCACTCTGGAGTGAACCAATAGTAGAATAACTGAGGCAGAAGATAAGATAAGTGAGGTGGAAGACAAAATGGTGGAAATAAATGAAACAGAGGGTAAAAAAAAAAAAAAGAATTAAAAGAACTGAGGACAACTTCAGAGACCTCTGGGGCAATGTTAAACATCCCAACATTCGAATCATAGGAGTCCCAGAAGAAGAAGACAAAAAGAAGGGCCATGGGAAAATACTTGAGAAGTTAGTAGTTGAAAACTTCCCTAAAATGGGGAAGGAAATAGTTATGCAAGTCCAAGAAACCCAGAGAGTCAGAAACAGGATAAACCTAAGGTGAAACACCCCAGTTCAGTTCAGTTAAGTTCAGTCACTCAGTCATGTCTGACTCTTTGCGACACCATGAATCGTAGCACGCCAGGCCTCCCAGTCCATCACCAACTCCCAGAGTTTACTCAAACTCATGCCCATCAAGTCGGTGATGCCATCCAGCCATCTCATCCTCTGTCGTCCCCTTCCCCTGCTGCTCCCAATCCCTCCCAGCATCAGGGTCATTTTCAATGAGTCAAATCTCCACATGAGGTGGTCAAAGTATTGGAGTTTCAGCTTCAGCATCAGTCCCTCCAAAGAACACCCAGGGATGATCTCATTTAGGATGGACTAGTTGGATCTCCTTGCAGTCCAAGAGACTCCCAAGAGTCTTCTCCAACACCACAGTTCAAAAGCATCAATTTTTTTGGCACTCAGCTTTCTTCACAGTCAAAATCTCACATCCATACATGAGCACTGAAAAAATCATAGCCTTGACTAGACGGACCTTTGTTGGCAAAGTAATGTCTCTACTTTTTAATACACGGTCTAGGTTGGTCATAACTTTCCTTCCAAGGAGTAAGCATCTTTTAATTTCATGGCTGCAGTCACCATCTGCAGTGATTTAGAGCACAAAAAATAAAGTCTGACACTGTTTCCACTGTTTCCCCATCTATTTCTCATGAAGTGATGGGACCAGATGCCATGATCTTAGTTTTCTGAATGTTAAGTTTTAAGCCGATTTTTTCACTCTTTTTCACTTTCACTTTCATCAAGAGGCTTTTTAGTTCCTCTTCACTTTCTGCCATAAGGGTGCTGTCATCTGCATATCTGAGGTTACTGATATTTCTCCTGGCAATCTTGATTCCAGCTTGTGCTTCTTCCAGCCCAGCGTTTCTCATGATGTACTCTGCATATAAGTTAAATAAGCAGGGTGACAATATACAGCCTTGACGTACTCCTTTTCCTATTGGAACCAGTCTGTTGTTCCATGTCCAGTTCTAACTGTTGCTTCCTGACCTGCATACAGGTTTCTCAAGAGGCAGATAAGATGGTCTGGTATTCCATTTTTTTCCCCTTTTTCTTTTTTGCCAAGGGGGATTTTTTTTTTTTCCCCCCCCAACCAAGGTTTTATTGTGAGCCACACAGTCAAAGGCTTTGGCATAGTCAATAAAGCAGAAATACATTTTTTTTTCTGGAACTCTCTTGCTTTTTTGATGATCCAGTGGATGCTGGCAATTTGATCTCTGGTTCCTCTGCCTTTTCTAAAATCAGCTTGAACATCTGGAATTCACAGTTCACGTATTACTGAAGCCTGGCTTGGAGAATTTTGAGCATTACTTTACTAGCATGTGAGATGAGTGCAATTGTGTGGTAGCTTGAACATTCTTTTGCATTGCCTTTCTTTGGGATTGGAATGAAAACTGACCTTTTCTACTCCTGTGGCCACTGCTGAGTTTTCCAAATTTGCTGGCATATTGAGTACAGCACTTTCTTTTTATTGTATTTTATTTAGTGCAGCACTTTCAAAGCATCATCTTTCAGGATTTGAAATAGCTCAACTGGAATTCCATCACCTCCACTAGCTTTGTTCTTAGTGATGCTTTCTAAGGCCCACTTGACTTCACATTCCAGGATGTCTGGCTCTAGGTGAGTGATCACACCATCGTGATTATCAGGGTCGTGAAGATCTTTTTTATACAATTCTTCTGTGTATTCTTGCCACCTCTAATCAATATCCTCTTCTTCTGTTAGGTCCGTACCATTTCTGTCCTTTACTGAGCCCATCTTTGCATGAAATATTCCCTTGGTATCTCTAATTTTCTTGAAGAGATCTCTAGTTTTTCCCATTCTGTTCTTTTCCTCTATTTCTTTGCATTGATCACTGAAGAAGGCTTTCTTATCTCTCCTTGCTCATCTTTGGAACTCTGCATTCAAATGGGAATATCTTTCCTTTTCTCCTTTGCTTTTCACTTCTCTTCTTTCACAGCTGTTAGTAAGACCTCTTCAGATAGCCATTTTGCCTTTTTGCATTTTTTTTCCCATAGGGATGGTCTTGATCCCTGTCTCCTGTAAAATGTCACGAACCTCTGTCCATAGTTCATCAGGCACTCTGACAGGATGTGGCCCAGTGGAGAAGGGAATGACAAACCAATTCAGTATTCTTGCCTTGAGAACCCCATGAACAGTATGAAAAGGCAAAATGATAGGACACTGAAAGAGGAACTCACCAGGTCGGTAGGTGCCCAACATGCTACTGGAGATCAGTGGAGAAATAACTTCAGAAAGAATGAAAGGATGGAGCCAAAGCAAGAACAATACCCAGCTGTGGATGAGACTGGTGATAGAAGCAAGGTCTGATGTTGTAAAGAGCAATATTATATAGGAACCTGGAATGCTGGGTCCATGAGTCAAGGCAAATTGGAAGTGGTCAAACATCAGATGGCAAGAGTGAATGTCGACATTCTAGGAATCAGCAAACTAAAATGGACTGGAATGGGTGAATTTAACTCAGATGACCATTATATCTACTACTGTCAGCAGGAATCCCTTAGAAGAAATGGAGTAGCCATCATGGTCAACAAAAGAGTCCGAAATGCAGTACTTGGATGAAATCTCAAAAATGACAGAATGATTTCTGTTCGTTTCCAAGGCAAACCATTCAATATCACTGTAATCCAAGCCTATGCACCAACCAATAATGCTAAAGAAGCTGAAGGTGAATGGTTCTATGAAGACGTACAAGACCTTTTAGGACTAACATCCGAAAAAGATGTCCTTTTCATTATGGGGGACTGAAATGCAAAAGTAGGAAGTCAAGAAACACCTGGAGTAACAGGAAAATTTGGCCTCGGAGTACGGAATGAAGCAGGGCAAAGGCTAATAGAGTTCTGCCAAGACAATGCACTGTTCTCATCAAACACCCTCTTCCAACAACACAAGAGAAGACTCTGCACATGGACATCACCAGATGGCCAACACTGAAATCAGATTGATTATATTCTTTGCAGCCAAAGATGGAGAAGCTCTATACAGTCAGCAAAAACAAGACCGGGAGCAGACTGTGGTTCAGATCATGAACTCCTTACTGCCAAATTCAGACTTAAATTGAAAAAAGTAGGGAAAACCACTAGACCATTCAGGTATGACCTAAATCAAATCCCTTATGACTATACAGTGGAAGTGAGAAATAGATTTAAGGGACTAGATCTGATAGACAGAATGTCTGATGAACTATGGATGGAAATACTCCAAAACACATATTAATCAATTTAACGAAGATCAAAAACAAAGAACGAATATTAAAAGCAGAAAGGGAAAAACAAATAACACACAAGGGGATTCCCATAAGGATAACAGTGGACCTTTCAATAGAAACTCTTCAAGCCAGAAAGTAATGGAATGACACACTTAAAGTGATGTAAAAGAAAAACCTAAAACCCAGATTACTGTACCCAGCAAGGATCTCATTCAAATATGAAGGAGAAATCCAAAGCATTACAGACAAGCAAAAGCTGAGAGAATTCAGCACCACCAATCCAGCTCTTCAACAAATGCTAAAGGATATTCTCTAGACAGGAAACACAGAAAAGGTTTGTAAAGTCGAACCCAAAACAACAAAGACAAGGGCAACAGGATCATACTTATCAATAATTCATTAAATGTAATGGGTTGAATGCCCCAAGCAAAAGACAAAGACTGCCTGAATGGATAAAAAATCTAGACCCCTGTATATGCTGTCTACCAGAGACCAGAGACATTACTTTGCCAACAAAGTCCAACTAGTAAAGACTATGGTTTTTTCCGGCAGTCGTGTACGGATGTAACCGTTGGACTATAAAGAAAGCTGAGCACCGAAGAACTGATGCTTTTGAACTGTGGTATTGGAGAAGACTCTTGAGAGTTCCTGGGACTGCAAAGAGATCCAACAAGTCCATCCTAAAGGAGATCAGTCCTGGGTGTTCACTGGAAGGACTGATGTTGAAGCTGAAGCTCCAATACTTTGGCTCCTGATGCGGAGAGCTGATTCATTTGAAAAGACCCTGATGCTGGTAAGGAGCAACTGAACTTAACTGAACTGAACAAAAGATCCACCTCAAACCTAAGCATACATATAGACTGAAATTGAAGGGCTGGAAAAATATATTTTCCGCAAATGGAGACCAAAAAATAGCAGGAGTAGCAATACTCATATCATATAAAACAGACTTTGAAATAAAGGCCTTGAAAAGAGACAAAGAAGGACACTACATAATGAACAAAGATCAATCCAAGAAGAAGACATAACAATTAGAAATATATATGCCCCCAACATAGGAGCACCACAATATATGAAGGAAATACTAGCAAGTATGAAAGCAGAAATTAACAAGAACACAATAATAGTGGGAGACTTTAATACCCCTACTCACTCCTATGGATAGATCAACTAATCAGAAAATTAACAAGGGAACACAAACTGTGAATGATACAATGGACCACTTAGACCTAATTGATATCTATAGTACATTTCACCCTAAAACAATGAATTTCAACTTTTTCTCAAGTGCACACGGAACCTTCTCCTGGATAGATCACATCCTTAGCCATAAATCTAGCCTTGGTAAATTAAAAAAAAAAAAAAAAAGAAATCATTCCAAGCATCTTTTCTGATCACAATGCGTTAAGATTAGATATCAACTACAGGGGAAAAAACTATTAAAAATACAATCATATGGAGGCTAAACAACAAATTTCTAAATAGCCAACAAATCACAGAAGAAATCAAAAAAGAAATCAAAATATGCATAGAAACGAATGACAAAGAAAACACAACAACCCCAAAACTATAGGATTCAGTGCAAGCAGTGTTATGGGAATTTTCATAGCAATACAAGCCTACCTCAAGAACCTGGAGAGAAATCAAATAAATAGCCTAACCCTACACCTTAAGCAACTAGAGAAGAAGAAATGAAGCAACCCAGTGTGAGTAGAAGGAAAGAAATTATAAAAATTAAAGCAGAAATAAATGCAAAAGAAATAAAGGAGACCATAGCCAAATCAACAAAGCTAAAAGCTGGTTCTTTGAGAAGATTAAAAAAAAAAAAAAATAGAGAAACCATTAGCCAGACTTGTCGAGAAGAAAAAGGGAGAAGAATCAAGTCAACAAAATTAGAAATGAAAACGGAGAAACCATAACAGACAACACAGAAATACAAAGGGTCATAAGAGCCTATTATCATCAACTATATGCCAATAAAATGGACAACTTGGAAGAAATGGACAAATTCTTAGAAAAGTATAACTTTCCAAAACTGAACCGTGAAGAAATAGAAAATCTTAACAGAAACATCACAAGCACAGAAATTGAAACTAATCAGAAATCTTCCAACAAACAAAGCCAAGGACAAGATAATTCACAGTTGAATTCTACAAAAAAATTAGAGAAGAGCTAACCTGCATCCTTCTCAAACTCTTCCAGAAAAATGCAGAGGAAGGTAAACTTCCAAACTCATTCTATGAGGTCACCATGACTTTAATACCAAAACCAGACAAAGATACCACAAAAAAAGAGAACTATAGGCCAATAACACTGATGAACATAGGTGCAAAATCTTTAACAAAATTCTAGCAAACAAAACCCAATGACATATTTAAAAGAACATACATCATGACCAAGTGGGCTTTATCCCAGGGATGAAAAGTTCTTCAATATTCTGAATCAAACAATATGATACACCACATTAACAAATTGAAAGATAAAAACCATATGATTATCTCAATAGATACAGAGAAAGCCTTTGAAAAAACTCAACATCCATTTATGGTAAAAACCCTCTGGAAAGCAGGAATAGAAGGAACATACCTCAACATAATAAAAGCCATATGTGATAAATCCACAGCAAACGTTATCCTCAATGGTGAAAAATTGAAAGCATTTCCCCTAAAGTCAGGAACAAGACAAGGGTGCCCACTCTCACCACTACTATTCAACATAGTTTTAGAAGTTTAAGCCACAGCAATCAGAGAAGAAAAAGAAACAAAAAGAATCCAGATTGGAAAAGAAGAAGTAAAACTCTCACTGTTTGCAGATGACATGATCCTGTACATAGAAAACCCTAAAGACTCCACCAGAATTTTACTAGAGCTAATCAATGAATATAGTAAAGTTGCAGGATATAAAATTAACACACAGAAATCCCTTGCATTCCTATACACTAACAATGAGAAAACAGAAAGAGAAATTAAGGAAACAATTCCATTCACCATTACAAATAAAAGAATAAAATGCTTAAGAATATATCTACCTAAAGAAACAAAATACCTATGTATAGAAACCTATAAAACACTGATGAAAGAAATCAAAGAGGACATAAATAGATGGAGCAATATACCATGCTCATGGATCAGAACAATCAAGTGAGTGAAAATGAGTATACTACCCAAAGCAATCTATAGATTCAGTGCAATCCCTATCAAGCTACCAATGGTGTTTTTCAGAGAATTAGAACTAATAATTTCACAATTTGTATGGAAATACAAAAAACCTTGAACAGCCAAAGTAATCTTGAGAAAGAAGAATGGAACTGGAGGAATCAACCTGTCTGACTTCAGGCTCTACTACAAAGCAACAGTCATTAAGACAGTATGGTACTGGCACAAAGACAGAAACATAGATCAGTGGAACAAAATAGAAAGCCCAGAGATAAATCCACATACCTATGGACACCTTATCTTTGACAAAGGAGGCAAGAATATACAATGGAGAAAAGACAATCTCTTTAACAAGTGGTGCTGGGAAAACTGGTCAACCACTTGTAAAAGAATGAAACTAGAACACTTTCTAACACCACACAGAAAGATTAACTCAAAATGGATTAAAGATCTAAATGTAAGACCAGAAACTGTAAAACTCCTAGAGGAAATCATAGGCAAAACACTCTCTGAAGTAAATCATAGCAGGATCCTCTACGACCCATCTCCAAGAGTAATGGAAATAAAAGCAATATAAACAAATGGGACCTAATTTAACTTAAAAGCTTTGCAAAATGAAGGAAGCTATAAGCGAGGTGAAAAGCCTTCAGAATGGGGGAAAATAATGCCAAACGAAGCAACTGACAAAGAATTAATCTCAAAAATATACAAGAAACTCCTGCAACTCAATTCCAGAAAAATAAGCACCCCAATCAAAAACTGGGCCGAAGAACTAAACAGACATTTCTCCAAAGAAGACATACAGATGACTAACAAACAAACGAAAAGATGCTCAACATCACTCATTATCAGAGAAATGCAAACCAAAACCATGATGAGGTACCATTTCACGCCAGTCAGAATGGCTGCTATCCAAAAGTCTACAAACAAATGCTGTAAAGGGTGTGGAGAAAAAGGAACCCCTTTACACTGTTGCTGGGACTGCAAACTAGTACAGCCGCTATGGAGAACAGTGTGGAGATTCCTTAAAAAACTGGAAATAGAACTGCCACATTACCCAGCAATCCCACTGCTGAGCATACACACCAAGGAAACCAGAATTGAAAGAGACACATGAAGGCAACCTAGATGCCCATCGACAGATGAATGGATAAAAAGCTGTGGTACCTATATACAATGGAATGCTACTCAGGTAATAAAAAGAATACATTTGAACCAGTTCTAATGAGGTGGATGAAACTGGAGTCTATTATATAGAGTGAAGTAAGCCAGAAAGAAAAAAAAAACACCAATACAGTATATTAATGCATATATATGGAATTTAGAAAGATGGTAATGATGACCCTAAATGCGAGACAGCAAAGAGACAAAGATGTAAAGAACAGACTTTTGGACTCTGTGGGAGAAGGCGAGGTTGGGAAGATTTGAGAGAATGGCATTGAATCATGTATATTATCATATGTGAAATAGATCGCCAGTCCAGGTTCATTGTATGAGACAGGGTCCTCAGGGCTGTTGCACTGGGATGACCCTGAGGGATGGGATGGGGAGGGAGGTGGGTGGGAGGATCAGGATGGGGAAGACATGTACACCCATGGCTGATTCATATGAATGTAGGACAAAAAAACCACCACAATAATGTAAAGTAGTTTGCCTCCAATTAAAACAAATAAAAGAAAAAAAACATGCATAAAATATATTGAAAATTGTTTGAAGATCAAATATAAGGCCAGATACTATAAAAATCTTAGTGGAAAACATAGGTAGAACACCCTTCTCGATAAATCCAGCAAGATCTTTTTAAATTTACCTTTTAGCATATGAAAATAAACACAATGAAGAACAAATGGGACCTAATTAAACTTAAAAGCTTTTACATAGCAAAGCAAACAATAAACACAATGAAAAGACAACTGCTGTTGTGAAGGAGACTTTGTGAATTACAAAGGCCTCCACATCCCCACAGTGGACTGTGATCAGCTGGGATACAGCATTACATTCAGTATTTATGTCTCTTTTGGTGCCTCTTGGCTGTGACGATTTATCATACTTTCCTCATTTTTGATGACCTTAACAATGTTGAGGAGTACTGCCCTGTTCTAAACATCGAGTCTTCTGCTTAAGTAGGCATAAATGGAAAGAAATTAAGTAGAGGAGCCACTTCAGATTCATAAATAATTTCAGCTTAGAGGCATATTATATATCTTAATTCATTTTGGTCAAGATAAAATAAAAGATAAAATAAATAAAAATAAAGATAAAATAAAAAGAAGAGGAAGTCTTTGGGCACTACCCAGGAGGTGGGCCTGAACCTCTAAAATGGTAGACCCGAGTTCAAGAGACTGAAACAATAGACAATTCCTGACTCCACAGAATATTAATTGGTTTAATATTTCCCAAAGGTCTGCATCTCAACAACTAAGATCTAATCCCTCCCAAAGGCCAGCAAGCTGCAGTGCCAGATTATGCATGTCAAACAGCTAGCAAAACAGGAACTGGATCCTATGCATTAGCAGACAGGCTGAGTGTGTGTGTGTGTGCTCAGTCACTTCAGTCATGTCCAACTCTTTGTGAGCCTGCCAGGCTCCTCTGACCATGGGATTCTCCAGGAAAGAATACTGGAGTGGGTTGCCATGCCATGGGATGATCCTGACCCAGGGATTGAACCTGGGTCTCCAGCATTGCAGGCAGATTCTTTTTTTGTGTGTGTGTGTGTGTTTTTTTTTTTTTTTTTTTTTTTTTTTTT
>NC_057419.1:33356069-33370055 GCF_019320065.1 Cervus canadensis
TTTCCTCAGTGTGTATGCCCAGAAGTGGGATTGCTGGGTCATATGGGCAGTTCTATTCCAGTTTTTTTTTAAGGAATCTCCACACTGTTTTCCATAGTGGCTGACTAGTTTGCCTTCCCACCAACAGTGTAAGAGGGTTCCCTTTTCTCCACACCCTCTCCAGCATTTATTGCTTGTAGACCTTTTGGATAGCAGCCATCCTGACTGGAGTGTAATGGTACCTCATTGTGGTTTTGATTTGCATTTCTCTGATAATGAGTGATGTTGAGCATCTTTTCATGTGTTTGTTAGCCATCTGTATGTCTTCTTTGGAGAAATGTCTGTTTATTTCTTTGGCCCATTTTTTGATTGGGTCATTTATTTTTCTGGAATTGAGCTGCAGGAGTTGCTTGTATATTTTTGAGATTAATCTTTGTCTGTTGCATCATTTGCTATTATTTTCTCCCAATCTGAGGGCTGTCTTTTCACCTTACTTATAGTTTCCTTTGTAGTGCAAAAGCTTTTAAGTTTCATTAGGTCCCATTTGTTTAGTTTTGCTTTTATTTCCAATATTCTTGGAGGTGGGTCATAGAGGATCTTGCTGTGATTTATGTCGGAGAGTGTTTTGCCTATGTTCTCCTCTAGGAGTTTTATAGTTTCTGGTCTTACATTTAGATCTTTAATCCATTTTGAGTTTATTTTTGTGTATGGTGTAAGAAAGTGTTCTAGTTTCATTCTTTTACAAGTGGTTGACCAGTTTTCCCAGCACCACTTGTTAAAGAGGTTGTCTTTTTTCCATTGTATATCCTTGCCTCCTTTGTCAAAGATAAGGTGTCCATAGGTTCGTGATTTATCTCTGGGCTTTCTATTCTGTTCCATTGATCTATATTTCTGTGTTTTGTGCCAGTACCACTGTCTTGACTGACTGTGGCTTTGTAGTAGAAGTCTGAGGTCAGGCAGGTTGATTCCTCCAGTTCCATTCTTCTTTTTCAAGATTACTTTGGCTATTCGAGGTTTTTTGTATTTCCATACAAATTGTGAAATTCTTTTGTCTAGTTCTGTGAAAAATACCGTTGGTAGCTTGATAGGGATTGCATTGAATCTATAGATTGCTTTGGGGTAGAATAGCCATTTTGACAATATTGATTCTTCCAATCCATGAACACGGTATGTTTCTCCATCTGTTTGTGTCCTCTTTGATTTCTTTCATCAGTGTTTTATAGTTTTCTATGTATAGGTCTTTTGTTTCTTAGGTAGATATACTCCTAAGTATTTTATTCTTTTTGTTGCAATGGTGAATGGTATTGTTTCTTTAATTTCTCTTTCTGTTTTTTCATTGTTAGTATATAGGAATGCAAGGGATTTCTGTGTGTTTATTTTATATCCTGCAACTTTACTATATTCATTGATTAGCTCTAGTAATTTTCTGGTAGAGTCTTTAGGGTTTTCTATGTAGAGGGATTCATGTCATCTGCAAACAGTGAGAGTTTCATTTCTTCTTTTCCTATCTGGATTCCTTTTACTTCTTTTTCTGCTCTGATTGCTGTGGCCAGAACTTCCAACACTATGTTGAACAGTAGTGGTGAGAGTGGGCACCCTTGTCTTGTTCCTGATTTCAGGGGGAATGCTTTCAATTTTTCACCATTGAGGTGATGCTTGCTGTGGGTTTGTCATATATGGCTTTTATAATGTTGAGGTATGTTCCTTCTATTCCTGCTTTTTGGAGAGTTTTAATCATAAATGAGTGTTGAATTTTGTCAAAGGCTTTCTCTGCATCTATTGAGATAATCATATGGGTTTTATCTTTCAATTTGTTAATGTGGTGTATTACATTGATTGATTTGCGGATATTGAAGAATCCTTGCATTCCTGGGATAAAGCCCACTTGGTCGTGGTGTATGATTTTTTTAATATGTTGTTGGATTCTGTTTGCTAGAATTTTGTTAAGGATTTTTGCATCTATGTTCATCAGTGATATTGGCCTGTAGTTTTCTTTTTTGTGGCATCTTTGTCTGGTTTTGGAATTAGGGTGATGGTGGCCTCATAGAATGAGTTTGGAAGTTTACCTTCTTCTGCAATTTTCTGGAAGAGTTTGAGTAAGGTAGGTGTTAGCTCTTCTCTAAATTTTTGGTAGAATTCAGCTGTGAAGCCATCTGGTCCTGGGCTTTTGTTTGCTGGAAGATTTTGATGACAGTTTCGATTTCCTTGCAGGCAGATTCTTTATTGCTGAGCCACCAGGGAAGCCCAGACGACAAGCTGACCAAAACAATAACAGACCCACAGACACCTCAAAACATACCACTGGACGTGGCACTGCCCTTCAGAGAGACAAGATCCAGCTCCACTCACCAGAATGCAAGTGCCAGCCTCCCAAATCAGGAAGCCTTCATAAGACACTGGTCCGACCCCACCAACTGGGAACAGACTCCACAAGTAAGAGGAACTACAACCTGGAAACCTGTGGAAAGAGACCCCAAACACAGTAAATTAGAATGAAGGGACAGAGAAATATGCCACAATGAAGAAATATGCTAAAACCCCACAAGACCAAATAAATGAAGAGGAAATAGGCAATCTAACTGAAAAAGAATTAAGAGTAATGAGAGTAAAGATGATCCAAGATCTCAGAAATATAGTGGAAGAACAGATAAACAGAACAGAGGCATGGATTGAGAAGGCACAAGAAAGTCTTAAAAAGGAACTAGCACAGTGAACAACACAATAACTGAAATTAAAAAAAAAAAGCCACACTACAGGGAACCAATAGCAGAATAACTATGGAATAAGAGTGTATAAGTGATCTGGAAGATACAGTGGTGGAAATAATTGAAACAGAATGGAATAAAGAAATAAGAATTTAAAAAAATGAGTACAGGCTCAGTGACTTCTGGGACAACATTAAGCACAACAAATTATGGGGGTCTCAGAAGAATAAGAGAAAAGGGTATGAGAAAATATTTGAGGAGATTACAGTCAAAAACCTTACCTAACATGAGAGAGGAAATAGCCATCCAAGTCTCAGGAGCCCAAAGTGTCCCATACAGGATAAACCCAAAGGGAAACACCCCAAGACACATATTAATCAAAGTAAAAAAAATTAAGTAAAAAGAAAAAAATATTAAAGGTGGCAAGGGTAAAGCAACATATAACATATATGGGTATCCCCAGAAGTTAACAGCTGATCTTTCAGCAGAAACTCTTCAGGCCAGAGGGTAGTGGCAGGATATTAAAAAAAATGATGAAAGGGAAAAAACTACAATGAAGATTACTCTATCCAGCAAGGATCTCATTCAGATTCAACAGAGAAATCAAAAGCTTTACAGATAAGCAAAGGGTAGGAGAATTCAGAACAATCAAACCAGATTTAAAATCAATGGTAAGGGAACTTCCCTAGACAGGGAACACAAAGAAAGAAAAGACCTACAAAAATAAGCCGAAAACAAAAAAAAGTAAATGGTAATAGGATTGTGCATAACAACAGATACCTTAAATGTAAATGGATGAAATGTTCCAACCAAAAGACACAGACTGGCTGAATAGATAGAAAAACAAGAATTGTATATACACTGTTTACAAGAGACCTAATTCAGATCTCGGAACACATACAGACTGAAAGTGAGGGGCTGGAAAAAGATATTCCATGGAAATGAAAATAAAAAGAAAGCTGGAGTGACAATACTCATATCAGATAAAACAGACTTAAAGATTAAAATCTGTTGTAAGAGACAAGGAAGGATACTACATAATAATGAAGACATCCATCTAAGAAGAAGATATAACAATTATAAATATATATGCACCAAACATGGAAATATTTGCACCAAACACAATATATAAGGCAAATGCTAACAGTATAATAAGGGAATTGACAGTAACACAATAATAGTGGAGGACTTAACACCTTACTCAAACCAAATGACAGATCATCCAAACATAAAATTAATAAGGAAACACACATCTTAAATAACATCTTGTAACAGGAAAACCTAATTAATATCTACAGGACATTACAATACCAAACAGTAGAATACATTTTTTTCTCAAGTGCACATGGAACATTCTCCAGGATAAATCACTTCTTGGGTCACAAATCAAGCCTTGGTAAATTTAAGATAACTGAAATTGTATCAATCATTTTTCCTGACCATTACACTATAAGATTAGATATCAATTACAGGAAAAAAATGTAAAATGCATGGAGGCTAGACAGTACACTTCTAAATAATCAAGAGATCATAGAATAAACAACCAGGAAATTAAAAAAAAATGTCTAGAAAGAAATGAAAACAAAAAGATGACAAGCCAAAGTCTATGGCATGAAGCAAAAATGGTGATAAGATTGAAATTTATAAAAATAAAAGCTTACCTCAAGAAATGAGAAAAACATCAAATAATAAAATGTAATATTACAACTAAAGCAAAAAGAAGAAGAACGATTAAAAAAAAAAAAAACAAAACCCTGGAGTTATCAGAATGAAAGAAATTATAAAGATCAGAGCCAAAATAAATGAAAAAAAAATACGAAGGAAACAATAGCAAAGATCAATAAAATTAAAAATTGGTTCTTTGAAAGATAATATTGACAAACCATTAGCCAGACTCATCAAGAGAAAAAGGGAGAAAACTTAAGTCAATAAAGTTAGAAATAAAAAATGAAAAGTTACAACAAACAACTCAGAAATACAAAGGATCATAAGAGAATACTTTGAGCAATTATATCCAATAAAATGGAAAACCTAGAAGAAATGAACAAATATTTAGAAAAGTATAACCTTCCAAGACTGAACTAGAAAGAAATAGGACATACGAACAGAAAAATCACAAGCAATGGAATGAAAACTGTAACAAAATATCTTCCTACAAGCAAAACCCCAGGACCTGATGACTTCACAGCTGAATTCTATCAAACTTTTACAGAAAGTTAACACATATCCTGCTCAAACTCATTAAAAAAAATTGCAGAGGGAGGAACACACACAAACAAATTTAATAAGGCTGAAAGCTTATGGTGAACGAGGTTGGACTCATGATCTCTGAAAATTTAGCTTCAGGATCAGGGACCAGGACTGATCACTCAAGAGCTTTTGTATAGCAGTTTTATTAAAGTGAAAAGGGACAGAGAGAGCTCCTGACATAGACATCAGAAGGGGGACGGAGAGTGCCCCCCTCGCTAGTCTAAGCAAGGGAGCTATATACTTTTTGAAATTGGTTATTACAATAAATCAAAAGAATGTCTCAAGGTTGTAAATATCTTACCAGACCCACTCCCAATAATATACATTTTAAGATAACAGGATTAGTCAGAAGGTTCTCAAAAAGGAGAAAACTTGTCCTCAAGCAGGATACATTGTTGTTATATTATCCTTACTAAGACTAAAGAATGTAGAAAAAAAAGTTTGTCCTTTTCTCCTCCTTGAGAATTCCAGACCCTTATCTCCTCCTTGAGAGCCCCAGACTCCTTTCTCCTCCTCCTTGTGGAACCCGGACTTCTTATCAACCTGCCTAGGAATTGACTCTCTCATCCTCTCCTTTTCTTTTAGGAGAATTATGTTGCCAAGGGAAAGGGGCATCATTTTCATTCCATAACTACTTCCTGCTGCTGAGGGCCATCATCTCTAAGTTGTTGAGGCAACATATTCTCCTAACCCTCTTATTGAAGGTCTCTGATCCAGGGGCCCCAAGTAATAGTTGGAGGAGGCTGTGGCTCTCGTAGGAGCCTGGGCAACCATTTGTAACTTAAAAGATTTCAAACGGTTAGAAACAAATCCAGTCACACGTTTACAGATGCAGGGCTCAAACAGTAGAAACAGAACAATTAGAATTATTATGATTAAGATAGTTTTCCACCATGGGGAGCTAGTTAATGTTTCCCAAAGTGAGGTGACTGAGGCTTCAGGAGAATCCATAGCTTGAATCATCTTGTTCATGTGAAGTGAGTAACATTAGTACTCATATCTGGTATATATGTACAGCATTGGGTATGAATAATAGCACAAGTTTCTCCTTGTACGGTCAATAGAATATCTCAGGCCAATCTGTTTTGTAAAACCACCTTTCTAATTAGTATTTGTTCAGTGTTAAGGGCTGAAATAGCTTTTTGAGAATCTTGTTAAGCCTGTTGAGTAAAGTTAGAGCATCAACTCATAGCATAATGTCTGCAGTTCTCAGAAAGGGAATAAATATTGCAGCCAGATAATCATATCAGTGAAATAAAGACCTTGCCCAAAGAGTTTTAAGGTGTGGCAGCTTAGCAGGCTTCTCTGGAAACTCTGAAAATATGAAGCCATGAGTAAAAGCTAGACCTAGGGTTCATCTCCCTATCCAGCCAGGGGGAAGTCACACCCATAGTAAGAGCCACATATCCAGGAGGTCCCGTTTGGAGCAAGCCAGCATGACTGAGGGATCCAGTCCCAATCAGTGCCTGGCTAGGCAAAAGGAGGACCTAAACTGGGATTGAAAAACACAGGAATGATTACATTGCATATATCTTGAGGCAAAAAAGTCTCAATTGTTTCCAGTCATTATAATTAAGTTGTTGGCTAACTTCCAGTGATGGCTCTGTTAGTTCTCAGCATATGGAAGTGTTAGACAGTAGGTGTCCTTTTTCAGGAGTTAGCCATATGACCTCATCCCATATTTGATAAACATCAGGTAGAAAACCACCAGATATAGACCCATTCACCTCCTTATGTACAGCAAAATAGTCATTAAACCAAGTTGAAACATAATCAGAATTTAGAATTACATTATATGAATAGTTACATCAGTCCATCTTAAGATTGCTAGGTGTCATCAGATCAAGAAGAGGCGTCACATATGATTGCCGTTGGTGAAGGTATTCATAGAGTTGAAGAAAGTCCTTTCCTTGAAATGGAGAAGCCCACTACGGGAATCCTTCAATTGATGAGGAGGGGGACCGGTCCACAGACCCAGGAATTAGACTGATTATGGAGGCTGGGTCAGGGCTCACCTCCCAGAGTCCTCATAAAGTCTGTTGAAAAGCTGAAAGATGAGTAGCATACTTAATTATGAGGCTTTAGGATCTATGACAATATCTGTGTGCAAAAACAGTCTGTCATAGAGAGAGTCCCTTCTTTTTAGGGGCAGTTCAAGCCCTCATTAAAGCTACAGGTATAACTTTAAAACAACTTTCTTGTCTTTCTTGAGTTAATCTATGCATATGTTTATTAATAATGTCATTAGCCTTTTCTACCTTTCCTGAAGATTGGGGTCTCCAGGAACAGTGGAAGTGATATTCTATTCCTAGAGCTTTTGATCCCCCTTGAGTTACAACAGCTTTATAGGCGTAGCCATTGTTGCTCTGGAGGCTCTGTGGCAGCCCAAACCCAGGAATAATTTCATGGATTAAAATTTTTATAGCTTCCTTAGCCTGTTCACTACAGCAGGGAAAGGCCTCGATCTATCCAGTAAAAGTCTCCACCCAGACCTGTAAGCAAGAAAATCCTTGTGTTTTTAGCATATGAGTAAAAGGAACCACAACCTCATTTATTATTCATAAATCTTGAACTAGTCTCTATTTATCATTTGACTTTTTCACACCCAAAATAGGAGTGGTGTATGGACTATTACAGGAAATTAATAGCCCCTGTTCTTTTAAATTTTCAATGATGAGTTTTAACCCTTAGCCTCAGGCTTTAGTGGGTACTGCTTTTGATGTGGAAATATGTGGGAATCTTTGAGCTTGATAATGACAGCAACAGCATTTTGTACTCGAGCCACAGTTTTTCCATCAGCCCACACTTTAGGATTTACATTTTGTTCAGTTAATGGGAGAGAAAGAGTAGGCTCCATTTTCATGAAAATAGAGGCCACCCCTAGCTTGGATCTTGCTCAGTATAGCCCTCCCCAAAAAGGGTGAGGGAGACTCGGGCACAATTAGAAACTCATGAGAAAACAGCACAAGAGTCCTTTGTTACAACTTAAAGGACAACTGAAACAATAACGTTTGGCTTATCCAGACAGTCCCATTAAGATAGTCGATCAGGAGGAAAGCAGACCAGGGGCTTCAGTGAGCACAGAGAAAGTTGCCCCAGTGTCCAAAAGAAAATAAACTAATTGGCCCCCACAGTTTTTAATACTTGGGGTTCCTCAGGTGTAATTAGGATGGGAGCTTGTGTGGTGACCCCTGGGTACATTCAGTTCCAATTGCCTTGAGAGTCCAACCCCTGGGGCCTATGTCTCGGAGGGCAGTCTCTCCTCAGGTGTCGTCCTTTACAGACCAGACATGAGGCAGGGTTGGCTTAGATGTCCCTCCTTTCCACAGTAATAACAAGTCCATCCCTTTTCACCTAGGTCCCTCTGGGCATTTTTCTTCAGGCTGTTTAACAGTGGATCTAACAGCTGTGCTGGGGCTTCAGTCTTTTGCCTGGTTCTTTTTTGCCTTTTATTTTCCTCCTCATATTCTCTATCATAATATACTGTCTGAGCCAGCTACAACAGTTTTTCTAAAGACTGATTTGGTCCAAACGCCTGTTTTAGTAACTTACAGCAGATAGGTGGAGCCAACTGAGTGAGAAATCTATCTTTGAAGACTATTTCTCCCTCTGAACTTTCAGAATCAATGATAGTAAACTTGTGGAGAGCCTCCAGTCTATCTAGGAATTTACCAGGAGTTTCTCCCTGTTCTATGTCAGCCAACTTAGCATAATTTTAAAGTCTTAGTGTGCACTCGCTTGAGTCCTTTAAGAATACCTCTGACAAAGTGGCTCTGTTATGGAAACTGCTTGACTCCCAGTAGGAAGGAGGGCTATTTCGTGTTCCCTCTTTCCCCTTGTCTCACATTCAAGCCCTTCATCTCCAAAAGTGGTAACTTCCCCTGGAACTCAAGCTCTCGAGTCAGGAGTCAGCAGCATCTGTCCCAAGACGTACTTTACATTTCTCCAAGTGAGGTCAGGTCATAAAGTTAGTCCTGTAGAGGCTTCTGTGTACTTTTTGGATCCTCTAAATAGTCTCGACCACAATTGGGACTGCTTGAATTTGTACTGAGACTGAGGCAACCTCTCCTGGAAGGGTGCCCTGATTCTCAGCCTGTTCAGTTGGGAGCCCTGGATACCAGGGCCAAGTAAGAGGACAGGAGGCAGCTGTAGGTTTCACACCCAAATCTGCACCCTTAGAACACAAGCCTGGCATGTCTCGCAGAGAGATAAAGAGCAACATATATGGCACTTATACCTATTTATCTTGTTTTCTATAGAACTGGTCTAATTGTAAAACAGTATTATAATTAAGAGACCTTTCAACTGGCCAGTGTTCCTCATCTTCCAAAGGATACTGTGGCCATTAAGTATCACAGAAGAAGATCAGGCATGTCTTTTTTAAAATTTGGGGACAAAACTTGTCCCAGTTTTATTTTTTTTAAATACATTTTATTTTATTTTTTTAATTTTTTTTTCATTTATTTCTATTAGTTGGAGGCTAATTGTTTTACAATACTGTAGTTGTTTTATACATTTTAAAGGAGTGGTTCTGGAACTATTAGCTCCCATCTATAAGAGAGAAAAAAGCATCATGTACAGCTGTGGTTTTCTTTCCCCTGGAGGCGTCCCTCACTGCTCTAGATGGGGGGTGTAGCCAGACTTTCCACCTAAGCTTTCCTGTCCTGGTTGGACTTAGTCTGTCCCTTACTGATGCAGGTGCCTTACTTTCCCCTCCCGGTTCTACCACTGAGGTGGGGTGGAGCTGCATCAGGGGTAGACCCGATAGTATCCCAGATTGATTTTCAGTTCCTTACCAGCAAGACCTTTGATTTGCCCTTTTCCTCTGATGTCACCTGGGGTGGAGCAGAGTAGCTTTCTGGAATGTTTCACAAGCTAGACTACTAGGGGAAGCATCCATGTTCTGTATGCATATGCACATTCCTGAGTACAGTCCTGACCACAGTAGAAGCAATGAGTCATAAAGGGATGAACAACAACTAAGATGTCCCTTCTGAGGTTACCACACCAGTATATGTGATAGCAAAATAGGTCGGCCTGTGAGGAAAAAGTTACTTTTGTCCTCAAGCTACTAGGGCCAATACTTCCAGTTCATTTCCACAGCTTCCACAAAAGAAATATCTAAGGAGTTGAGACAGAAGCCATTCAAGAGCTTTCTCTAGTCTGCTAAGAGCTAGCACTAGCAAAGGAAGAAGCCCACTGTACTTCCAATCTGACGAGATCCTGCAATGCCTGATCTGGGTCCTTAAAAACCTAATGGCCACCAGCAATGCTTGTATCCACACAGATCGGAGGCACAGCCATGACAAAGATTCACTTTCAGGTTGGGGGCCCTTGAGGCAGACAGCCAAGAGCGTGGCCTCTAGCCTGAGAGACATTCCTGAAGCTAGAGCTCCGCTTCACTCCCAAACATACTCTTGCAAATTTCAGCTCCTAGCAAGGCTAGGTGCTTACATACAAGGGGTCTAAGTAAAAGTACATGGATCACCAGTCCCTAGGGAGTCTATGAACTGACAGTGTAGGTTAGAAATTCTAATTCCCCATGCAATTATGAAACGGTCAAAGAGACCAGTAAAAGGAGACTGAGAAAGGAAAGTTCAGCCCACATACTTTGCCCATTTCTGGCCTCTCCCTTTGCAGGGACATGGGGTGTCTCTTGGCATTGGCAGGTCGGTATAAAACTCCCGACTAGGGCCCCCTTTCTGGGACTGCCTTCAGTCATCACAAGACACCATCAAACCACAGAGCAGGGCTCATCACTTGCTTTGAGCAGGGCATGTCATTCATTCACACAAACACACTGTAGAGTTAGTAAAGCAAAGCAGAAAATGTGTATGCTGAGAAAGCAGAGAGGCTAGAGCTCTGAGTGTTCTTACCTTGTTCTGAAGATCCTGGATGAGCCCCCAAGATGATAGCTTATGGTGAATGATATTGGATTTGTGATCTCCAAAGAAGAAGATTTAGCTTTGGAACCAGGGACCAGGCTTGATTGTTCAAGACCTTTTGTATACCAGAGTTTTACAAAAGTGAAAGGGGACAGAGAAAGCTTCTGACATAGACATCACAAGGGGGATGGAGAGTGCCCCCCCTTGCTAGTTTTAGCAAGGGAGCAATATACTTTTTTGATTGGTTATTACAATAAATCAAAAGAATGTCTCAAGGTTGTAAACATGTTACTAGACCCAATCCCATAATATACATTTTAAGATAATAGGCTTACTCAGAAGGTTCTCAAGAAGGAGAAACTTGCCCTCAAGTGGGATACATTGTTGTTATATAATCTTTACTAAGACTAAGGAATGTAGGAACAAAAAGTTTGTCCTTTCCTCCTACTTGAGAATTCCAGACCCTAATTTCCTCCTCAAGAACTCCAGACCCCTTTGTCCTTGTCCATGGGGACTCCGGACTTCTTATCAACCTGCCTAGGAATTGACTTTCTCAAGGCCACCATCACCCTGATATCAAAACCAGACAAATACACCACATTGGGGGCGGTCCTAAGATGCAGAGAAATAGGACGGGGAGACCATTTTCTCCCCCACAAATTGACTGAAAGAACACTTGAAAAAAAAAAAAAAAAAGAAGAAGAAGAACATTTGAACACTGAGCAAATTCCACAAAACAACTCTGAATGCTGGCAGAGGACACCAGGCACCAAGAAAGGCAGCCCATTGTCCTCTAAATGAGGTAGGTCAAAATATAAAAGATAAAAAGAGAGGCAAAAGAGTTAGGGATGGAGACCGGACCTGGGACAAAATTGTAAAAGAGGAGAAGTTTCCAAACACCAGGAAACCCTCTCACCAGTGGGTCTGTGGGGAGTTTTGGAATCTCAGAGGGCAACATAACTGGGAGGAAAAATAAATGAATAAATAAAATCTGTGTGTAATCACCACAGATTACGTACCTAATGGCAACTCCCAGCACTAGCATCCGCCACCAGCAACTGGGGGCTGAACGGGGAGGCCCAGGATGCATTGCTTAGGGTAATGACCAGGTCTGAATGCCTGAGGGCACTCTGAGGGAGCTAATGTGAGATGGCAACCCAAACTGTGAGATAGACAGAAAGAGGAAAAGAGAGAGAGAGAGAGAGAGAGAGTTTTCCCATGAAAAGCCCTAACCTAAGGCACTGCCGGGCCTGCTCACAGAACAAAGAACTGAGCAAACACTGAGAGGAAAGTTAGCCGGCAGTGGACCAGCCCATCCCCTGCCAGAGGCAGGGAGGCAGGCGGGCAACAGCCAGAGCTGGAAAGGGGCAATCTCGGCCCCAGAGACAGCATCCTATACCAAACTGAGAGCAGGCTCCCAGTTGCTAACCAAATCTTCCTGGAATCCTGGATGGCAGACATTTGCCAGGAGGGTTGCACCCAGATATCAGCTCCCCAGAGGAGACACAGTACACCTGAGATGGCACTCCCATTGCACACCCAGGAAACCGAGTGGCTGGGACTGGGTAGGTGATAAGATGCACCACACCTGGGGAGTGTGTGGTCACCAAGCACCTGGTCGCCTGAGCTACTCGGACCTGGGAAGGACACAAAACACAGGCTCAGCTGAGTCTGCGCCTTTGTGGAGTACCCGAGAACCTGAACCTGAACTCGTTAGACATGGAAGTGCATGCAAACCAGGGCCCACTTTAGACAGTTCCCCTGCAGAGCAACCTGGAGCCTGAGAAGCGTAGACTGGAAAGCACATATGCCATGATCAGGGGCAAACTCAGTCTAGCTGAGACACTCTGTGCACTCCCCACACATGCCAGTGGTACTTGTTTGCAGTGTTCCTCCCTCCCCAACAGCATGACTGAACAAGTGAGCCCAAATAAGTGACCACCTTCACCACAGAAATAAGACACTGGAGAGACTTGCAAACAGAAGAGGCCAAAATAAACAAAGCAAACCGCTTTGGAAGTAACAGGTGCAATAGATTAAAACCCTGTAGTTAGCACCAACTACATTGGAAGGGGCTTATAGATCTTGAGAAGTATAAGCTGAAACAAGGAATATCTGGAACTGACTCCACACTGCCCACAACAGCTTCAGAGAAATTCCAAGATATATTTTTCAGTCCACTTCAGTCGTGTCCAACTCTTTGTGACCCCATGAACCGCAGCATGCCAGGACTCCCTGTCCATCACCAACTCCTGGAGTCCACCCAAAACCATGTCCATTGAGTCGGTGATGCCATTCAACCATCTCATCCTCTGCCATCCCCTTCTCCTCCTGCCCTCAATCTTCCCCAGCATCAGGGTCTTTTCCAATGAGTCAGCTCTTCACATCAGGTGGCCAAAGTATTGGAGCTTTAGCTTCAACATCAGTCCTTCCAATGAACACCCAGGACTGATCTCCTTTAGGATGGGCTGGTTGGATCTCCTTGTAGTCCAAGGGACTCTCAAGAGTCTTCTCCAACACAACATTTCAAAAGCATCAATTCTTCAGCACTCAGTTTCTTTATAGTCCAACTCTCACATGCATACATGACCACTAAAAAACCATAGCCTGACCAGATGGACCTTTGTAGGCAAAGTAATGTCTCTGCTTTTTAATATGCTATCTAGGTTGGCCATAACTTTCCTTCCAAAGAGTAAGCCTCTTTCAATTTCATGGCTGTAGTCAGCACCTGCAGTGATTTTGGAGTCCAAAAAAATAAAGTCTGACACTGTTTACACTGTCTCCCCATCTCTTTCCCATGAGGTGATGGGACCAGATGCCATGATCTTAGTTTTCTGAATGTTGAGCTTTAAGCCAACTTTTTCACTCTCCTCTTTCACTTTCATTAAGAGGCTTTTTAGTTCTTCTTCAATTTCTGCCATAAGGATGGTGTCATCTGCATATCTCAGGTTAATGAGATTTCTCCCCGCAATCTTGATTCCAGCTTGTGCTTCCTCCAGCCCAGCGTTTCTCATGATGTACTCTGTATAGAACTTAAATAAGCAGTGTGGCAACATACAGCCTTGACTACTCCTTTTGCTATTTGGAACCAGTCTGTTGTTCCATGTCCAGTTCTAACTGTTGCTTCCTGACCTGCATATAGGTTTCTCAAGAGGCAGGTCAGGTGG
>NC_057419.1:33370065-33462828 GCF_019320065.1 Cervus canadensis
TGGCTTGATTGCCCTCTCCCCCTTTTGACTCCCCTTTTTCTCCCCTAGGTCACCTCTATCTCCTCCCTCCCACTTCTCTTCTCTACCCAACTTGTGAATCTCTTTGGGTATTCTGGGCTGTGGAAAACACTTAGGGAACTGATTACTGGCTAGGTCTGTGTCTCTCCTATTGACTTCCCCTCTTCTCCTCCTGGTCACCTCTATCTCCTTCCTCCCTCTTCTCTTCTCTGTGTAACTCCGTGACCCTCTCTGGGTGCTCCAGGCTGTGAATAGCACATAGATATTTGATTACTGGCTAGATTGCTCTGTCCTCTTTTGATTCCCCTCTTCTTCTCCTGGTCATCTCTATCTCCTTCCTTCCTCTTCTCTTCTCCATTTAACTCAGCGAAACTTTCTGCTAGTCCCTCATTGCACAGAATATTTTCTCATTAACCTATATGCTTCATCACTGGTGCTGTATGGATGCAGAAGCCTTGAGGCTACTATAAGAATAAGACTGAAAACCAGAGGCAGGAGGCTTAAGTCCAAAACCTGAGAACACCAGAGAACTCCTGATTTCAGGGAACATTAATTGATAAGAGATCATCCAAAAGTCTCCATACCTACACTGAAACCAATCTACACCCAAGAACCAACAATTTCCAGAGCAAGACATACCACACAAATTCTCTAGCAATGCAAGAACATAGTCCTGAGCTTTAATAATCAGGGTGCCCAAAGACACACCAAACCCATAGATATCTCAAAATTTACTACTGGACACTTCATTGCACCCCAGAGAGAAGAAATCCAGCTCCATCCACCAGAACACTGACACAAGCTTCCATAACTAGGAAACCTTGACAAGCCACTCGTCCAACCACACCCACAGGGAGAAACATCCATAATAAAGAGGAACCACTAACTGCCAGAATAAAAAATGGCCACCCCAAAAACAGCAATATAAAGAAGATGGAAAGGGAAAGAAATACTCAGCAGGTAAAGGAACATGATAAATGCCCACAAACCAAACAATAGAGGAGGAGATAGGGAGTCTACCTGAAAAAGAAGTCAGAACAATGATAGTAAAAATGATCCAAAATATTGGATACAAAATGGAGTTACAGATAAATAGTCTGGATTGAGAATATGCAATAAATGTTTAAGAAGGACTTAGAAGAAATAAAAAAAGACTTAATCAACAAATTATAATGCAATAAATGAGATCAAAATCACTCTGGAGGGAAACAACAGTAGAATAACTAATGCAGAAGATAGGATAAGTGAGGTAGAAGATAGAATTGTGGAAATAAATGAAGCAGAGAGGAAAAAAGAAAAAAAAGAATAAAAAGAAATGAGGACATACTCAGAGACCTCTGGGATGATGCTAAATGCCCCAACATTCTAATCATAGGAGTACGGAAGAAGAAGACGAAAAGAAAGGCCATGAGAAAATACTTCAGGAAATAATAGTAGAAAACTTCCATAAAATGGGGAAGGAAATAGTCACCCAAGTCAAAGAAACCCAGAGAGTCCCAGACAGGATAAACCTAAGGCAAAACACTCCAAGACACATATTAATCAAATTAACAGAGATCAAACACAAAGAACACATATTAAAATCAACAAGGGAAAAACAACATATAACACACAAGGGGATTCCCATAAGGATAAAAGCTGATCTCTCAAGAGAAACTCTTCAGACAAGAAAGGAATGAAGGGACATACCTAGAAAGTGATGGAAGAGAAAAACCTAAAACCCAGATTACTATACCCAGTAAGGATCTCATTTAAATATGAAGGAGAAATCAAAGCTTTTACAGACAAGCAAAAGCAGAGACAATTCTGCACCACCAAACCAGCTCTGCAACAAATTCTAAAGGATCTTCCCTAGACAAGAAACACTGAACATGTGTATAAACTTGAACCCAGAACAACAAAGTAAATGGCAACTGGATCATACTTATCAATAATTACCTTAAATGTAAATGGGTTGAATGCCCCAACCAAAAGACAAAGACAGGCTAAATGGATACAAAAACAAGACCTCTATATATGCTGTCTACAAGAGACCCACCTCAAAACAAGGGACACATACAGACTGAAAGTGAAGGGCTGGAAAAAGTTGTTTCACACAAACGGAGAACAAAAGAAAGCACAGGTAGCAATACTCAGATAAATTGACTTTGAAATAAAGGCTGTGAAAAGAGACAAAGAAGGACACTACATAATGATCAAAGGATCAATCCAAGAAGATATAACAATTATAAATATATATGCCCCCAACATAGGAGCACCACAATATGTAAGGCAAATGCTAACAAGTATGAAAGGGGAAATTAACAGTAACACAATAACAGTGGGAGACTTTAATACCCCACTCACACCTATGGATAGATCAACTAAACAGAAAATTAACAAGGAAACACAAACTTTAAATGTTACAATGGACCACTTGGGCCTAATTGTTATCTATAGAACATTTCACCCCAAAACTATGAATTTCACCTTTTTCTCAAGTGTACATGGAACGTTCTCCTGGATAGGTTACATTCTGAGCCATAAATCTAGCCTTGGTAAATTAAAAAAAAAATTGAAATCATTCCAAGCATCTTTTCTGACCACAATGCAGTAAGATTAGATGTCAATGACAGGAAAATGAACTATTAAAATTTCCAACATTTTTAATGTTGGAGGCTAAACAACACGCTTCTGAATAACTAACAAATCGCAGAAGAAATTAAAAAAAATAAATTAAAATATGAATAGGAACGAATGAAAATTACAACACAACAACCCAAACCTATGAATCACTGTAAAAGCAGTGTTAAGGGGAAGGTTCATAGCAATAAAAGCTTACTTCAATAAACAAGAAAAACGTCAAATAAATAACATAACTCTACAACTAAACCAACTAGAAAAGGAAGAAGTGAAGAACCCCAGGGTTGGTAGAAGGAAAGAAATCATAAAAATTAGGGCAGAAATAAATGCAAAAGAAATAAAAGAGACCATAGCAAAATAAAATAAAATAAAATAAAATAAACCTAAAAATTTGTGATTTGAAAAGATGAATAAAATTGACAAACCATTAGCCAGACTCATCAAGAAACAAAGAGAGAAGAATCAAATCAACAAAATTTGAAATGAAAATGGGGAAATCACAACAGACAACACAGAAGTACAAAGGATCATGAGACTACTATCAGCAACTATATGCCAATGAAATGGACAACTTAGAAGAAATGGACAAGTTTTTAGAAAAGTATAACTTACCAAAACTGAACCAGAAAGAAACAGAAAATCTTAACAGACCCATCACCAGCACAGAAATCAAAACTGTAATCAGAAATATTCCAGCAGACAAATGCCCAGACCCAGACGGCTTCACAGCTGAATTCTACCAAAAATTTAGAGAAGAGCTAACATGTATCCTACTCAAACTCTTCCAAAACTTGCAGAGGAAGGTAAACTTCCAAACTCATTCTATGAGGCCACCAGCACCCTAATACCAAAACCAGACATAGATGCCACAAGAGAGAGAGAGAGAGAGAGAGAACTAAAGGCCAATATCACTGATGAACATAAATGCAAAAATCCTTAACAAAATCCTATCAAACGGAAGCCAACAACATATTAATAAGATCATACATCATGACCAAATGAGCTTTACCCCAGGGATGCAAGGATTCTTCAATATCCACAAATCAATCAATGTAATACACCACATTAACAAATTGAAAGACAAAAAACATATGATTATCACAATAGATGTAGAGAAAGCTCTTGACAAAATTCAACAACCATTTATGATTAAAAAAAAAAACAAAAACAAAAACAAAAAAAAACACCTCCAGGAAGCAGGAATAGAAGAAACATACCTCCACATAATAAAAGCTATATATGACAAACCCATAGCAAACATTATCCTCATGGTGAAAAATTGAAAGCATTTCCCCTAAAGTCTGGAACAAGACAAGGGTGCCCACTCTCACCACTACTATTCAACATAGTTTCGGAAGTTTTGGCTACAGCAATTAGAGCAGAAAAATAAATAAAAGGAATCTAGATTGGAAAAGAAGAAGTAAAACTCTCGCTGTTTGCAGATGGCATGATCTTCTACACAGAAAACCCTAAAGACTCCACCAGAAAACTAATAGAACTAAGCAATGAATATAGTAAAGTTGCAGGATATAAAATTAACACACAGAAATCCTTTGCATTCCTATACACTAAGCATGACAAAACAGAAAGAGAAATTAAGGAATCAAGTCCATTCACCATTGCAACGAAAAGAAGAAAATACTTAGGGATAAATCTACCTAAAGAAACAAAAGACCTATATATAGAAAACTATAATACACTGATGAAAGAAATTAAAGATGACAGAAATAGATGGATATTACACCATGTTCATGGATTGCAAGAATCAATTGTGTGAAAATATGAATACTCCCAAAAGCAATCTATAGATTCAATGCAATCCCTATCAAGCTACTAACAGTATTTTTCACAGAACTAGAACAAATAATTTCACAGTTGTATGGAAATACAAAATACCTTGAATATCCAAAGCAATCTTGAGAAAGAAGAATGGAACTGGAGAAATCAACCTGCCTGACTTCAGGCTCTACTACAAAACCACAGTCAAGACATCAAGACAGTATGCTACAGGCACAAAGGCAGAAATATCGGTCAATGGAACAAAATAGAATGCCCAAAGATAAATCCACACACCTATGGACACCTTATTTTTGGCAAAGGAGGCAAGAATTTACAGTGGAGAAAAGACAATCTCTTTAACAAGTGGTGCTGTAAAAGAATGAAACTAGAACACTTTCTAACACCATACACAAAAATAAACTCAAAATGGATTAAAGATCTAAATGTAAGACCAGAAACTATAAAACTTCTAGAGGAAAACATAAACAAAACATTCTCTGACGTAAATTACAGCAGGATACCCTATGACCCACCTCCCAGAGAAATGAAAATAAAAGCAAAAATAAACACATGGGACTTAATTAAACTTAAAAGCTTTTGCACAACAAAGAAAACTATAAGCAAGGTGAAAAGACAACCTTCAGAATGGGAGAAAATAATAGCAAATGAATCAACTGACAAATAATTAATCTCAAAAATATATAATCAACTCCTGTAGCTCAATTCCAGAAAAGTAAACGACCCAGTCAGTAAATGGGTCAAAGAACTAAACAGACATTTCTCCAAAGACGACATACAGATGGCTAACAAACACATGCAAAAATGCTCAACATCACTCATTATCAGAGAAATGCAAATCAAAACCACAATGAGGTACCATCTCACACTGGTCAGAATGGCTGCTATCCAAAAGTCTACAAGCAATAAATGCTGGAGAGGGTGTGGAGAAAAGGAAACCCTCTTACACTGTTGGTGGGAATGCAATCTAGTACAGCCACTATAGAGTACAGTGTGGAGATTCCTTAAAAAAAACTGGAAATAGAACTGCCATATGACCCAAGAATCCCTCTGCTAGGCATACACACTGAGTAAATCAGAATTGAAAGAAACACATGTACCCCAGTGTTCATCACATCACTGTTCATAATAGCCAGAACTTAGAAAAAACCTAGATGTCCATCAGCAGAAGAATGGATAAGAAAGCAGTGGTACATATACACAATGGAATATTACTCAGCCATTAAAAAGAATGCATTTGAATCAGTTCCAATGAGGTGGATGAAACTGGAGCCTATTACAGAGTGAAGTAAGTCAGAAAGAAAGCACCAATACAATATACTAATGTATATATATGGAATTTAGAAAATGGTAACAATGACCCTATATGCGAGACAGCTAAAGAGACCCAGATGTATGGAACAGTCTTTTGCAGTCTGTGGGAGAAGTTGAGGATGGGATGATTTGAGACAATAACATTGAAACACATATATTATCATATGTGAAACAGATCACCAGTCCAGATTTGATGCATGAGACAGGGTGCTCAGGGCTGGTGCGCTGGGATGACCCTGAGGGATGGGATGGGGAGGGAGGTGGGAGGTGGGTTCAGGACGGGGAACAAAGGTACACCCATTACTGATTCATGTCAATGTATGGCAAAAACCACTACAATGTTGTAAAGTAATTAGCCTCCAATTAAAAAGGAAAAAAAGTATACCACATTAAAAAAAATTACATGCAAATATCACTGATGAGCATAGATGTAAAATTCCTCAACAAAATTCTAGCAAAGAGAATCCAATAACACATTAAAAGGTTTATACACCATGATCAAGTAGGGTTTAACCCAAGGATGCAAGAATTCTTCAATATATGCAAATCAATCAATGAGATACACCATATTAGCAAATGGAAAAGTGAAAACAATATGATCATCTCAATAGATGCAAAGAACACTTTCAACAAAATTCAACACCCATTTGTGATTCAAAACAAAACAAAACAAAACAGAAAATCAGCGTAGAAGGAAACTACCTCAATATAATAAAGACCATAGACAACAAAGCCACAGGAAGCATTATTCCCAACAGTGAAAACATGAAAGGCATTTCCTCTAAGATCATTAGCAAGACAAGTGTGCCCACTCTCACCACTATTATTCAATATCGTTTTGGAAGTCTTAGCCAAAGCAATCAGAGAAGAAAAAGAAAAGGAATTCAGATGGAAAAAACTAAAACTCTCACTGCTTGCAGGTGACAGAATACTATACAGAGAAAACCATGAAGATAACACCAGAAAATTGCTAGAGCTAATCAATTAAGTTTCAGGATGCAAAAGTCATACACAGAAATCTCTTGCATTCCTATACACAAACAATGCAATATCAGGAAAAAAAGAAACAACCCCATTCACCATTGCAACAGCAACAAAAAATAAAATAAGTAGAAATAAACCTACCTAGAGACCTGTCTGCAGAAAACTGTAAGACACCAATGAGAGAAATCAAAGATGGCACAAACTGACAGAGAGCTATACCATGTTATTTGATTGGAAGAATCAATATTGTGAAAATGATGATACAAGACAAAGTAATCTACGGATTCAGTGCAGTCTCTAGAAAATTACCAACAGTATTTTTCACAGAACTAGAACAAATAATTTCACAGTTTGTATGGAAACACAAATGAACTTGACTGGCCAAAGCAACATTAAGACAGAAAAATGGAGCTGAAGGATTTAATATTCCTGACTTCGGACTATACTACAAATCCACAGTCATCAAAACAGCATGGTATTGGCAGAAAATGGAAATATAGATCAATGGAACCATATAGAAAGCCCAGAAATTAATCCATGTTTGGCTGGACACTTTATCTTTGACATAAGAGGCAAGAAAACACAATGTAGAAAAGATAGCCTCTTCAATAAATGGTACTGGAAAAACTGGAGAGTTACATGTAAAATAATGAAATTAGGACATGGATTATCAACTTAAATGCTAAATGTAAGACCATGTGTAAGAAACTAGAAAACTCTTAGAGGAGAATATAGACAGAACACTCTTTGATGTAAATTGCAGCATTATCCTCTTTTATCCACCTCCTAGAGTAACAGAAATAGGAACAATAAACAAATGGGATCTAATTAAACTTAAAAGCATCTACACAGCAAAGGAAACTATAAACAAGATGAAAGACAATCTTCAGAATAGAAGAAAATAATTGCAAACCAAACAAATGACAAAGGATTAATCTCCAAAATATATAAGTAGTTCATGAAGGATTATCAGAAAAACAAATAACCCAAGCAAAAAAATGGGCAGGAGAAGGTATTTTTTTCCCCAGTAGTCATGTATGGATGTGAGAGTTGGACTATAAAGAAAGCTGAGTGCCAAAGAATTGATGCTTTGAACTGTGGTGTTGGAGAAGACTCTTGAGAGTCCCTTGGACTGCAAGGAGATCCAACCCACCAATCCTAAAGGAAATCAGTCCTGAATATTCATTGAAAGGACTGACTCTGAAGCTGAAGCTCCAATAATTTGGCTACGTTATGCAAAGAACTGACTCATTGGAAACAACCTTGATGCTGGGAAAGATTGAAGGCCAGAGGAGAAGGGGACAACAGAGGATGAGATGGTTGGATGGTGTCACTGACTCGATGGACATGAGTTTGAGCAAGCTCCAGGAGTTGGTGATGGACAGGGAAGCCTGGCATGCTGCAGTCCATGGGGCTGCAAAGAGTCAGATATGACTGAGTGACTGAACTGAACTGAACTGAAGACCTAAACAGACACTTCTCTGAAGAAGACATACTGATTGCCAATAAACACATGAGAAGATGCTCAACATCACTCATTACTAGAGAAGTGCAAATCAAACTACAATGAGTTACTAGCTCATACCAGGCAGATTGGCCATCATTAAAAAGAAAAAATTACAAACAGTAAATGCTGTCTGTCTATTCCCTGATGCATATGTGAGCAAAAGTCTTTTCCAGTCCCTTTGTGCATGGTGTTGTATCTCACAACTCCCACTGATGCAGTTTGTTTGTAAATGGATGGCAAATACCTGTTTTGTGGTGGATTTGATTGTGCACCTTGCAATAGACTGTGAATTTGTTCCAGCCCCTCTTGACTATTTCTGGGAGCACATGAAGAACATTGACTTGGGCAGTCACCCATGGATGAGCAATCCCTGTGGAAACTCAGGATGATAAGTTCCAGCCCACAGTTGGAGCAAGAAATACAAATTTGGACTGAATGGGGTGGGTAAGATAAAGAATTTAACACTGCAGCATTGCCCCTCCACCAAATTGCACAGGTTAAGGCTAAATGAGATCTTCAAAGACTAAGATTTTTCCCATAGAAGGAAGGGAGATCAGGATAGTGAATGTCTGGCTTCCATTGCTGGCAGGATACTGTCAAAAGGATTAAATTCTCTCTTGCAGTCTCTACAATAAATTAGAATCTTCCTGACTGGGCACAGAGAAGGGAGTGGCAGATAATATTCCAGAAGGCATTAAAAGGATGCGGTCTCTTCCTACTGCACTGTGGAATTTATCAGAAAGCCTGCCCATGAAATACCAGGAAAGCCTTACCCTCAGATCTCTCCAACTGGCCTTGGGAAATCCCAGTATCCCATGTGCTTCACTCCTAACACCCACTCTGCAACTGCCCCCTGTGAACACTCCTGACAGTAGTGACAAGAACAAGTTTTAGTAGGCAGTTCAGGAGAACACACAAAAAGCAGACCAGGGACCGCAGACCAGGTAGAAACAATAAACTTTAGCTATAGTACCACTTTTGGGAAAAGAGATAGTCTCAGAAGTTGGCCTGGTGTGTTGTAAGTTTGAGAGAAATTATATAAGCTGAAGAATTCTGCCACAAGAATGGACAAGTAGTGTGGAGTAGATTTATCCTTACAAGTTCTGAAAAACCCTAAGAATCTCTGGGCTTCTCTGGTAGCTCAGCTGGTAAAGATTCTACCTGCTATGCAGGAGCTGCTAAGTTGCTTCAGTCGTGTCCGACTCTGTGCGACCCTGTAGACGGCAGCCCACCAGGCTCCCTCGTCCCTGGGATTCCCTAGGAAAGAACACTGGAGTGGGTTGCCATTTCCTTCTCCAATGCAGGAGACCCTGGTTCAATTCCTGAGTCAGGAAGATCTCCTGGAGAAGGGATAGGCTACCCGCTCCTACATTCTTGGCCTTCCCTGGTGGCTCAGCTGGTAAAGAATCAGCCTGCAATGTGGGAGACCTGGGTTCGATCCCTGGGTTGGGAAGATACCCTGGAGAAAAGAATGGCTACCCACTCTAGTATTATGGCCTGGATAATTCCATGAGCTGTATAGCTAGACTGAGAGAAGTTATTTCTCCTATTAAAACAGTTAGTAAAGATAGGAGGAAGTGACAGCTTTTTCAAATGCAGACGGGTTTTCAAGTGCAAAGATAGTAACACAAATCTCTAAGAAACATAAGAAAATAAACATGACATAAACAAAGGTTCACAATAATCTTTAGTAACCAAACCACAAGACATGGGGTCTATAATTTACATAAGAAAGAATTCAAAGGAGCTGTTTTAAGGTAAATCAATAAGCTAAAAAATGACACAGAAAGAAAATTCAATAAAATTAGTAAAATGATATATGAATAAAATTAGAAATTTGACAGAGAAGTTATAAAAATAAGAAACAAACATAAAATTTTGGAGTTAAAGAATCCAATGAATGATATAGGAAAAAATAAATGCAAGAGACAGCATCAAGAATAGAACAGACCAGACAGATGAAAGAATATGTGAGACAGAAGATATTTTTAAGTTACACAGAGGAAAAAGAAAAAAGTATTTAAAAAAACTGAAAGAAATAGCATATGATCCATGGCATACCATCAAAAGAACTAATGTACTTAGTTACTATTTATTTAGTAAAGAGCTAATGTATTTAGTTACAGTCTACACAGTAACCCCACAGTCAGTATCATCCAGACAGAAAATTAATAAAGAAACACAAGCCTCAAATGATACATTGGACCAGTTGGATCTAATTGATACCTGTAAGAAGTTTCATCCAATAATTGTTGGAATAATTGACTGGGGAGAGAGACTCAAGAGGGAGGTGATGAGACAAAATGCCAAGATGAATAGTGAAAGCAATATTCATCAGCCAAAAACACCCAAAGCAATTCAAAAACTTACAAAAAGAAAAATGGGTATAAATAAGAATCAAAAAAGAAGAGAACAATCAAGCCAATAAACTCATAAGTAAAAACAGTAAAAACTACATTAGCAAAAATACAAAATCAGAAATATGGAGAAAATACAATATAACTAAATAGTATGGTAAAAATAGGAAAAACATAAACTAAAACAAGTTTATTTAAAAATTAAATTTAAAAAAAAGAAAAATGTAAGGTAAAAATTAAAGGAATAATAAAAAAAAATTAAGATAGTATTAAAAAGAAGAAATAAAAGAAAAAAATACATTAGAGTGGCTGTACCAACCTAGACAGCATGTTAAAAAGCAGAGACATTACTTTGTCAACAAAGGTCCGTCTAGTCAAGGCTATGGTTTTTCCAGTAGTCATGTATGGATGTGAGAGTTGGGCTATAAAGAAAGCTGAGCGCCAAAGAATTGATGATTTTGAACTATGGTGTTGGAGAAGACTCTTGAGAGTTCCTGGGTCTGCAAGGACATCAGTCCTGGGTGTTCATTGGAAGGACTGATGTTGAAGCTGAAGCTCCAATACTTTGGCCACCTGACGCGAAGAGCTGACTCATTGGAAAAGACCCTGATGCAGGGAAAGACTGAGGGCAGGAGGAGACGGTGATGACAGAGGGTGAGATGGTTGGATGGCATCACTGACTCAGTGACATGGGTTTGGATGGACTCCTGGAGTTGGTGATGGACAGGGAGGCCTGATGTGCTGCAGTTCATGGGGTTGCAAAGAGTCGGACACAACTGAGTGACTGAATGGAACTGAAGAAGAATGTCCTCCTTACTCCTCCCTTGACCTCTTCATGCAGTGAGCACCAGCCAATCTGCCTACTCAGGAAGTCCTCCAATAATTCTAGGAAGGTCTCTGGACATGCTGAGGACACTATGGGGTCTGTTCAGACTCAGATTTACCCTTAGCCGGCTTGTACTTGCTTGCAAGGTCCACAATTACCCCAAAGTCCACACTCTCGAGCTAATTGTGCGGATTTAATCTGTTGCACCTGTGGCTTCAAGTGCTAATTCCCTACTTCTTGTATTGTCACACAGCCCACGGTGCTCTGCTTTAGTTCTGGGACTGCCTCTGCTTGTAGGCCACCCTCAGGTGTCTGTTCCCTGCCCAGACAAAAGGGGATGAAGGCCGAGGTTTATTAAAGCTCACTAATTCAGTCGGACTGGGGAGAGGGCAGGGTATGGCAGCCACAATTGAAATGTACCAGGGAATGCCTGTGGTGGCAGAGACCTGCCTGATGTTGTTATAGTCTGAGGCAGGTCATGAGCTCTCCCAGAGGAAATGGCCCCAGGTCATGGGTCCATAGAAAGTGCCAAGTTGCTTTGGCTCCCAGGAATGTGTGGGCTATAGCTTGTGCCCGCCCACAGCTTGGTGGTGGCTGCTACTTCCAGGGCTGTAAGCACAGCAGTAGTATTTTGTCCACTGTCTCAGGCATTCTCCCCAGCTTTGGCAGTAGCCACTCGGTTTGAGTTCCTCACTCTGGGACTGTAAACTGCAGTTGCATCTAGTTCCACCTCTGGCTTTTCCGCTAGCTTTTCTGAGCATCTCTACCTCTAGGGTTGGGAAGTTCCTAGCTGTTGTTCCTACCACAAATGGCATTTATGAAGGTAGATTCCTGAGATCTGCAAGGAATTAGAGGAATTCCTGAGATCTGTGAGGAATTAGAGGGTCCCTGTAGCAATGATCTCTTGCGGCTCTGACAAGCCCAGGATTTCCCTGGATTCCCTCAGTTGTGTTGTTCTAGCTCCCTCAGAGTATTTTCATGGCAGCCAACACTAGCTGTCCCTGGGGTCTGATCCCCACAGCGTGAACCTCAGCACCCAGGCCCCTCTTGTTGTGGGCAGTGTAAACTGCTTTTTGGCTGGGAAGTGCTTTTCCTTAAAGATTTCTGTGATGAATTCTCTCTGTTTTGCCTTCCTGGCACCTGTTGATGAGTTCCCCTCTGAGGTTCTGAAGCTCCCTACTCCCCCACCCCCATCCCTGCCTATGAAGTGATTGCCAAGATGTAGAAACTTTTCCTCCTTCAGGACTCCCTCCCCAGGGCACAGGCCCCTATCCTGGAATCTTTTCTCTTTTTTATCTTTTTCTTTTGGCCTACCTCATTCTAAGGAGATTGACTTGTCTTTTTGGAAAACTGGAGTTTTCTGTCTGCATTCAGCAAGTGTTCTGCAGGAGTTATTCCACATGCAGATTTATTTTTGACGTATTTGTGGGAAGAAAGGTGATCTCCCCGTCTTACTCCTCCACCATCTTCTCCAGATCCTTTACATATCCTTATGTATGATTAATTCACTAACTCTACTATATTATTTACTTTTTCATGACCTTTATTCTTTCAAATGTTTTCTTGTTACTAGTCACACCTTTAATTTTCAGCTTAAAGAAGTCCCTTTAATATTTTTGTAAAGCCAATTAGTGGTGGTAAACTCCTTTAGCTTTTGTTTATCTAGAAAACTCTTTATCTTTCATTTAATTTTTTAACAATAACTTTGCTAGACAGAGTATTCTTGAAGTTTTTTTTTTTCTTTCATAAATTGAATAAATCATGCCACTCCCTTCTAGCCTGCAAAGAGTCTACTGAAAAAGCTACTTATATTTCTATGGTGATACCATTGTGTATAGAAAAAAACAAAAGGAAATCTTAAGTAAATAAAGCAGATATTAACAGACATAAACAGAGAAATTGACAAAAATATACTAATAGTAGGGAACTTTAATATCCTGCTTAAATTAATGGACAGGTCATCCAGACAGAACATCATTAAGGAAACAATGGCCTTAAATGACGCATTGGACCAGTTAGACTTAACAGATATCTACAGGAGATTCCAACCAATACCAGTCAAAATACACATTTTTTTTCAAGTGTACATTGGACATTCTCCATAATAGATCACATGATATTAATAGAATAGAAGGCAGTCTCAACAAATTTAAAACAATAGAAATTACATCTTTTCTAACCACAAATGCTAACAAGGTAATGCTCAAAATTGTTCAAGCTAAGCTTCAACAGTACGTGAACCAAGAAATTCCAGTTGTGAAATGTGGATTTAGAAAGGACAGAGGAACTAGAGATAAAATTGCCAACATCGGTGGGATCATAGAAAATGCAAGGGAGTTCCAGGAAAAAAAAAACATTTCTGCTTCATTGACTATGCTAAAGCCTTTGACTGTCTGGAACACACAAACTGTGAAAAATTCTTAAAGAGATGGGAATACCAGATCACCTTACCTGCCTCCTGAGAAACCTGCATACAGGCCAAGAAGCAACAGATAGAACTGGATATGTAACAATGAACTGGTTCCAAATTATGAAAGGAGTATGCTAAGGCTGCATATTGTCACCATGCTTATTTAACCTATATGCAGAGGACATCATGTGAACTGCCAGGCTGGAATCAAGAATCATGGAGCACAAGGTGGAATCAAGATTGCCTGGAGAAATATCAATAACCTCAGATATGTAGGTGATACCACCCTAATGGCAGAAAGCAAAGAAGAATTAAAGAGCCTCTTGATGAAGGTGAAAGAGGAGAGTGGAAAAACTGGCTTAAAACTCAACATTCAAAACAACAAAGATCATGCCATCTGGTCCCATCCCATCATGGCAAATAGATAGGGAAAAATGGAACCAGTGATAGATTTTATTTTCTTGGGCTCCAAAATCACTGTGGATGTTGACTGTAGCCTTGAAATTAAAAGATGCTTGCTCCTTGGAAGAAAATCTATGACAAACCTAGACAACATATTGAAAGGCAGGGACATCATTTGCCTACAAAGGTCTGTCTAGTCAAAGCTATGGGTTTTCCAGTAGTCATGTATGAATGTGAGATTGAACCACAAAAAGTGCCTTTGAACTGTTGTGCTGGAGAAGACTGTTGAGATTCCCTTGAACAGCAAGGAGATCAAACCAGTCAACCCTAAATGAAATCAGTCCTGAATATTCATTGAAAGGACTGATGCTGAAGCTTAAGCTCCATTATTTTGGTCACCTGCTGGGAAGAGCTGACTCATTGGAAAAGATGCTGTTGCTGGGAAAGATTGAGGGCAGGAGGAGAAGGGGGTGACACAAGATAAAATGGGTGGAGGACATCATCGACTCAATGAACATGAGTTTCAGCAAACTCCAGAAGAAGGTGAAGGACAGGGAAACCTAGCATGCTGCAGTCCATGGGGTCACAAAGATTTGGACACTACTGAGTGACTGAAAAATAACAATTGATTCCTAGCTTCATACCACTGTTTCCTGCGTGGCTCAGTAATAAAAAATCCACCTGCTAATGCAGGAATCACAGGAGACATGGGTTCAATCTCTGGATTGGGAAGTTGTTTTGGAGGAGGAAATGGCAATCCACTCCAATATTCTTACCTGGAAAATCCAATGGATAGAGGAGCCTAGTGGGCTACAGTCCACAGGGTCATAAAGAGTTGGACACGAGAGAGAACTGGACATGGAAAAACAGACTGCTTCCAAATAGGAAAAAGAGTACTTCAAGGCTGTATATTGTCACCCTGCTTATTTAACTTATATGCAGAGTACCTCATGAACAATGCTGGGCTGGAAGAAGCACAGGCTCGAACCAAGATTTCTGGGAGAAATATCAATAACCTCAGATATGCAGATGACACCATCCTTATGGCAGAAATTGAAGAGGAATGAAAAAGCCTCTTGATGAAAGTGAAAGAGGAGAGTGAAAAAGTTGGCTTAAACCTCAACATTCAGAAAACTAAGATCATGGCATCTGGTCCCATCACTTCATGGGAAATAGATGGGAAAACAGTGGAAACAATGTCAGAGTTTATTTTTTGGGGCTCCAAAATCACTGCAGATGGTGACTGCAGCCATGAAATTAAAAGACGCTTACTCCTTGGAAGGAAAGTTATGACCAACTTAGATAGCATATTGAAAAGCAGAGACATTACTTTGCCAACAAAGGTTCATCTAGTCAAGGCTATGGTTTTTCCAGTGGTCATGTATGGATGTGAGAGTTGGACTGTGAAGAAAGCTGAGCACTGAAAAATTGATGCTTTTGAACTGTGTTGTTGGAGAAGACTCTTGAGAGTCCCTTGGATTGCAAGGAGATCCAACCAGTCCATCCTAAAGATCAGTCCTGGGTGTTCATTGGAAGGACTGATGCTGAAGCTGAAACTCCAGTACTTTGGCCACCTCATGTGAAGAGTTGACTCATTGGAAAAGACCCTGATGCTGGGACGGATTGGGGGCAGGAGGAGGGGGGACGACAGAGGATGAGATGGCTGGATGGCATCACTGACTCGAAGAGCATGAGTTTGAGTAAACTCTGGGTGTTGGTGATGGACGGAGGCCTGGCGTGCTGCAATTCATGGGGTCGCAAAGAGTCGGACACGACTGAGCGACTGAACTGAACTGAACTGAGCACACATGCGTTTATACATATGTATTTTATTGTTGTTCAGTCACTTAGTCATGTCCCCCTTGGGGGTAAACCCCATGGACTGCAGTACGCCAGGCTTCCCTGTCCCTCACTATCTCTTGGTGTTAACTCAAACTCATGTCCATTGAATCAATGACGCCATCTAATCATCTCATCCTGTCATCCCCTTCTCCTCCCACACTTAATGTTTCCCAGCTTCAGAGTCTTTTCCAATGAGTTGGCTTTTTGCCTCAGGTGGCCAAAATATTGGAGCTTCCCCTTCAGCCTTAGTCCTTTCAATGATTGCTTAGTGTTAATTTCCTTTAGGATTGACTGGTTATCTTCTTGCTGTCTAAGGGACTCTCAAGAGTCTTCTCTAGCACCATAGATCAAAGGCATCATTTTTTAGGCATTCAGTCTGCTTTATGGTCCAACTCTTACACTCATACATGGCTACTGGAAAACCCATGGCTTTGACTAGACGGACCTTTGTCGGCAACATGACATCTCTGATTTTTAATACACTTTCCAGACTTGTCAGAGCTTTTCTTCCAAGGAGAGAACATCTTTTAATTTCATGGCTGCAGTCACCATCCACCGTGATTTTGCAGCCCAAGAAAATAAAACCTGTCACCATCTCCTTATTTTCCCCATCTATTTGCCATGAAGTGATGGGACTGGATACCATGCTCTTAGTTTTTTGAATGTTGAGTTTTAAGCCAGCTTTTTTGCTCTCCTCTTTTACCTTCATTGAGAGGCTTTTTAACTCCTTTTCACTTTTTGCCATTATAACCAAGAGATGAATTCAACTTAAACGTCCATCAACAAATGAATGGATATAGAAGCTGTGGTGTGTGTGTGTATGCACACAATGTAATATTTCATAGCCATAAGACAGGTGAAATTTTGTCATTTGTGACAAAATGGGTGGATCTGGAGTGTATTATGCTTAGTGAATTAGTCAAAGAGAGAAAGACAAATAGTATTTATTGTTACTTGTATGATGAATTAAAAAAAATAAATGAATATAACAAACAGAAACAGACTCATGTATGCAGAGAAGAAACTAGTGGTTACTCATAGGGAGAGCAGTGAGGGGATGAGCAAGACAGGTGAAAGGGATTAAGAGGCACAGTCTACTAAATGTAAAGTATATAAGATAAAAATAAGTATTGTACAAGACAGAGAAAATAGCTGATATTTTATAATAACTGTAAATGGAGTATAATCTACAAAAATGTTCAATAACACTTTAGTAAACTTGAAAAAATGAAATTCTGCCATTTGCAACAATATGGATGAATCTGGATGGTATTATGCAAAAAGAAATGTCAGTCATAGAAGAATAAATACAGCATGACTCCACTAACATGAGGGGTGTGTGTGTGTGTGTGTGTGTGTGTGTGTGAGTTGCTCAGTCATGTCTGACTCTTTGCGAACCCATGAACTGTAGATGGTCAGGCTCCTCTCTCCATGAAGTTCTCCAGGCAAGAATACTGGAGTGGGTTGCCATTCCCTTCTCCAAGGGATCTTCCCAACCCAGGGATTGAACCCGAGTCTCCTGCATTGCAGGCAGATTCTTTACCATCTAAGCCACCAGGAAAGCAACATGAGGTGCCTAAAATATTCAGATTCATAGAAACAGAGAATAACATGTGATTACTAGGGTCAAAGAGGAGGGGAAAGCAGGGCATTCTCACTCAACTGGTATTAAACTTCAATTATGCAAGATGAATTTGTTCTAGGATTCTGCTCTATAATTTAGTGATACAGTCACATATTGTGTATGCACATATTTCATTAAAAGTGTTGATCTCATGTTAAGTATTCTCACTACAAACACACACACACACACACACAATGGACACAAGTAAACTTTTGAATGTAATGAATATATCTTATTACCTTGATTGTAAAGATGGTTTAACAGGTATATGCATATATCCAAACTCATCAAATTGCATATATTAAACATGTACACTTTTTAAAAATATAAAAAAATATGACTCAATAAGCCTGCTTTTCAAGAAAATAAAACCTTGCATAGATAAGTGAAATTCAAAGTACTAAAACACAAATATAAATAGAAAATATTGACAATGAAGGTTTGTTGGTGAACCATGAAAAGTGCCAGGATTCTTGGCCTCCAGAGGAGAAGAATTCAATCTGGGGCCAGAGACTAGGCTTGATTGTTCAGAGCTTTTGTGTAATAAAGTTTTATTAAAGTATAAAAGGGATAGAGAAAGCTTCTGACATAGACATCAGAAGGGGGCAGAAAGAGGACCCCCCTTGCTAGTGTTAGCAATGGAGTTATATACCTTTTAATTAGTTATTCAGTTCAGTTCAGTTCAGTCACTCAGTCGTGTCCGACTCTTTGAGACCCCATGAATCGCAGCACGCCAGGCCTCCCAGTCCATCACCAACTTCTGGAGTTTACTCAAACTCATGCCCATCGAGTCGGTGATGCAATCCAGCCATCTCATCCTCTGTCATCCCCTTCTCCTCCTGCCCTCAATCCCTCCCAACATCAGCGTCTTTTATTATAGTGAATCAAAAGAATGTCTGGAGGTTGTAAAGACTGTACTAGATCCACTCCCATAATGTACATTTTAAGATAACAAGATTAGCCAGAAGGTTTTATTCCAGAAACTGTCCTCAAGCAGGATACATTATTGTTATGAAATCTTAAGGAATGTAGAGGAAAAAAAATTTTTGTCCTTTCCTCCTCCTTGAGAATTCCAGACCCCTCTCTCCTTGGGGAACCCCAGACTTCTTATCAACCTGCCTAGGAATTTGCTCTTTCAATATTATCCAGAGAAAAATAACTCATTACATTCAGGATTTCATTGATTTACGTACGTCTGTTTTCCAATCAGAAAATATAAAGCAAGAAGACTCAACATATTTATAGTGGCCAAAATATTGTAAGAAAACCTACCACCCAAGAATTCTATATCAAACAATAATATCCTATAAGAAAGAAGGAAAAATTCTTCTTTAATTAAAGGACAAATAAGAAAATTCAACGCTAGCAGAATGTAAATACAATGACTACTGTTTATGTGTGATTTTATGAGTATAGAGAGAAATAAGAGAATATATACTAGGTCATGACTATAGTTACAAAAAAATAGAGAAAATACTGGGTGGGAGGAGGCAAGCAAAAATATAAATTTTAATAAGAGATACACTTAAAGTCATATATTAAATAATTCATACATTCTTTATATTTCTTATACATATAAAGTTTATATATATGTATAAACTTTATATTTCTTATATGTATAAACATATTTCTTTATATGTATAAACTCATTTCTTATTGACGATTACTTTATGATATACATACTATTATTATCTTCATTATACAGAGGGTGAAACTGAGAAATAGAGAAGTTTTATAACTTTACCAGGGTCTCATCGATGGTAAATAATACAGATAGGATATGAATCCAGGTTCTCTGCCTTCAGAGCAAAATATGATTCAAATCACATTTGTGAATTTATATAAAATTAGATGCGTTTGTATGTGTGTATATTTTAAATAAAAATTAAATACAAATAAATAGCATAACTATAACTTAACTGACTTAGTGTATAACATGATAAATGAAATAAAGAATAACCTGAAAGTCATTTGAGAGCATCAGGGATAAAGAAACAGTTGTAAAAACTTTTAAGAGTTTCAAAAATAAGCATGTCACTTATAAAGGAATTAAAATAACATCACATTTCTGAGAAGCATCATTGGAAGTTATAATGATATGTAGGAATTTGTTTTTTAAACTCTGAGATAAAATTATTTTTCAATCTAAAAGTTTATACCCAGGCAAACTAAATTAAGCAAAAGTATGATAAATGTACATTCAAATCCACAAGGGCTCAACATTTATTGTCATTGCGTCTTTCCTTATGAAGCTCATACAGGATGTGCTTCAGCAAAAAGGAGGAGTAAAACAAGACAGCAGAAAATATAGTATGGAGGGAATTAAGAGAAAGGTAAAGAAATTACCAGGATTACAATTGTGCAGTAGGCTTGAAGAGCAGATAGTCCAGACTACAGGAAAATGGAGGTATCTAGATGCAAGTATTATCAGAAAACAAAAATGAAAACAAATTAAAAAAATAGTAATTAATAATCAGATACTTTTGACTATGTGGAAAAGTGTATTGAGATGCTATTGGAGATGTAGGGAAGAGTAACAATAGATACAAAGGGAAATTTTAAAAAGATGAAAATCTTTAAGGGGGGCAATTATCAACCCCAGGAAAATAATGTGGTAAATATAAACACCATTTAAACACCGGGAAAAGCAAAAAGTTACATAAAAAGAAATATAATTATTGTATACTACTGGAGTCCAGCCCCAGCGGGTCCAGGAATACCCAAGGGATGAGTGGCGTCAGCAAAGAAGACAGACACACACAGAAGGTTGCATGGAAGAAAAAGCTTCTTTATTTTTAGGACAGCTCAGTTTTTATAGAATGAATGTTACCTCCCCCATAAGTCACCACATATTACATCAGATATCGGTTTTGTGCTTCTGTCAATATTTTTCCTTCCCATATTTTTCCCCTATGCATTCATCTGGAACATTTCCAATTACAAGGTTTTTTCTTAAATGTCCCATACATTAGTCTTCTTGCCTCAATGGCCTAACATTTTCACGCTAACAAAAACAATGTTCCACAAATTTCAGGTATAGTATGAATTCTTTAGACAATAAAACAATACATGGGAAGGGCTACACAAACATGTTTGACATTTCTGAGAATAGTACCATGTGAAAACCCTGATATTTTTCTTTACCTAAAATTACAAAGTCTACAGTGATTAACTATGAAGCAGCAAAACACCTCTATTAACAGTAAGGTAATGGCAGTGAAACAGGTTAATATAAATCTTCTATTGAAATCCTAGGTACCCAATTTCCTAACTCTACAAAAAATACCCATAACCTTCCATGTTGTTTAAAGGAAGGGAAACAATGGACAAATAGCAGCAAGGAAATAGCAATAATGAAAACCCTCTCAACCAAGGAGCAAGTATTATCTAGGGTGAAACAGATCACCAGCCCAGGCTGGATGCATGAGACAAGTGCTCGGGCCTGGTGCACTGGGAAGACCCAGAGGAATCGGGTGGAGAGGGAGGTGGGAGGGGGGAGCGGGATGGGGGATACATGTAAATCCATGGTTGATTAATGTCAATGTATGACAAAAACCACTACAATATTGTAAAGTAATTAGCCTCCAACTAATAAAAATAAATGAAAAAAAGGAGCAAGTAAACTGAAGCAGTATATCTACTTCTAAATATAAATGCCTCTACTCTTTTCTATTCTAGAACATTATAATCTTTTAAGCAAGCAGCCAAACTATGCCTGTGGCTTTTTCTTTTTTGACTTGATGTTTATGGTCGTGTCCTGAGCCAGAGCAATCATGAGCATTTCTAAATAGGCTTGGACTTTTCCAGGGAAGCCTTATTACTATATGTTACATTTCCAAAAATTAACAGAAAGTCCAACAACAGTAAGACAGAAAGAGGAAAGGGACATACCATCCCCCCGGGACAACTCTGAGGGGAAGAGCTGCCTTGCAGGTTCCTCTCTCATCCTGTGACCTTGTCACAGTCTGGGTAGGTCCTGGTGATTCCAGAGGGGACATATTGGGCCCCTGGGGCAGCCCTGTGTGAGGAAGAGCTGCCTTGCAGGTTCCTCTCTCGTCCTGTGGCCTTGTCACCGACTGGGCTCATCCTGGCGACTCCTTGGCTCAGCCACGAACAGCACTTGCTCAGCCACGAACAGTAAATTACTACTTAGTCAATTACAAATTGTATTTTAACTATGCTTGGAGAATGGAATAAGATTAAGTCAGTAGTGGGTTGTTGTCAATTAAATAGGGTATTATAAATAAAGTATAAAATGATAAGGTATAACAATATTTGAAATATAGAGTTATGTGCCAGAAATAAATCACCCTAAATTGTTGAAAGAAGCTACCTCTCAGGACTTGGGGGGCATGATAAAGAAAGCTATGATTGCATTTTTATGCAAGACATATATTACTTTTTATGAATTATAATATATATGTGAATATTACTATAATAAAAATAAGAATTTTAAAGTTTTAAAGGAAGAACATTTTCCTGAAATAAGGACTTGATTCTGTAGATTAAAACCATGTCACATGATAAATACTTTAAACATTAGAGTCACACTGAGAATGTTGAGATTGACATTCAAGAAAAGTACAGAGAAACAGAACCTTAATGAAGGAAGAGAAAATTAATATTTATTATCCCATGCTCATTCTTGAACACACTTTTACATAGAGTGGTAAGTGGAATCACTTGCAACATCTAAAATAATATTTTATATTTTAACTCTTTTTTCTCTTTATGTCTTAGCATTTCTCGGTTTTTTTTTTTTCATCAACCCCTCTCTCTGCATACAGCTGAATTTATGTAAGTTAAATGCAAATCATGAAATATCCTTACTCATATGAATACTGCTTCACTGCTTAATGCAATTTATTCTAGGAATCTGAGGATAGGTCAATATTTTAAGATCTATTTGTATATCGAACATGATGAATATGTCTATCTATCTAGCACAACAGAAGACAGACTCATTATTGAAAGAGATAAATAAAACTACTTAAAAATTTGAATCTTCTGTGAAAAAGTAATCATAAACAAAATCAAAAGGCAAATGACAAACTGTGAAAAATGCAATCTTTTTTTAAGTAATTTTTCTTATACACAAAAAAGTATAAATCAATAGATGAAGCAATAGGAAAATGAGCAAAAGTACATGAAGAAATAAAAAATAAGCTGTCCATAAGCATATAAAGATGTTCCACTTCTCTCATTTAAGGAAATACAAATAAAAGTAATTGTATAACACCATTTTAAACTATCAGATTGGCAAATATTAAAGTGTTTGATGATATTTGGAGCTGGCTTACTGTGTACACCACTCATCAAAACTTTTAAAGTATATACCTTCTAAAACAGAAATTAAGCTACTAAAATTTGATCTATGCGTATACTCAGAGATGTACTCACTGGTACACATACAGACACATCTATTGCAATCTTAACAATAGCAAAACAGTAGAATAATATAACTGTTATTCAAGGAAGAATGAATTAAATAATTGTGGTTTCTTTATGGAAGATAAGGGACCTATTGAAAAGTATAAGATATATTTCTGTGTGCTGCTATGAGAAAATATAGAAGATACATTTTTATGTGAAGATAAACAAGGTACAGAACTGAATATAGACCATGATTTCCTTTTAATTCTTGTGAGAAAAAAAAAAATGATTGTAGAAGGCAGACTCTAAGGTGGCCACCATGATCTCTGCTTTCTGGTATGTTATTCCTTTATATAATTCCCTCCCCTTGAGGGCAGGACCTGTAACTTATCTCTAATCAATAGAACATGGCATGATAGTTGATCATGTGTGCATGATTATATCAGACTTTAAGGCTTATATTGTGAGAAGATGCTCTTTCCTTTGCTGCTTTTGAGGAAACAGGAAGCTATGTTGTGAAGGCCTATACTATGGACTGAATGCTTTTGTATCCCTAGAATGCATATGTTGAAATTCTAACTCCCAAGATAATGGTACTTGGAGGTGGGGCTTTGGAAGATGATTAGGTCATAAGTGCTATGCCTCATAAGGGACTGGGATGAGTGTTCTTATAAAAGAGATCCCAGAGAGCTGTCTTGCCCCTTACACAAAAAGCAGAAAAAATACACTGATTATGAACTGGGAAGTGGACTCTCAGAGGACACCAAATCTGCTGGTACCTTCATCTTGGGTTTTCAAGCCCTTAGAACTGTGAGAAATGAAGTCCTGTTGTTTAGAAAACACTCAATCTATGGTAATTTTAATATGGTAGCACAAATGGATGAAGACAGTCCACGTGGCAAGAAATTGAGGGCAGCTGCTGTCTGACAACCAACATAGAGAATGCTGCCACCACTACATGAGCTTGGAAGGAAATCCTTCCCCAGTCAAGCTTTAGATAAAACCATAGTGCCAACTGCCATCTTGATCTCAGCTTTGTGAATTCTTAAAACAGAGGATTCAGCCAAGCTATGCGTAGACTCCTGACTCACCAAAAATGTGAGATAATAAGTGTATGCTATTTTTATTTTTTATAATATTGCTATGCAGCAATAGCTAAGTTAATAAAAGACATGTATTTTTATATATTTAGCCATAGAACATTTCTCAAAGGATACATAAGAAGTTCTTTTACCTGTGGAAATTGGAAATAAAGGATCAGGGATAGGAGAGAGTGTTTTAATTGTTGCTTTACATACTTTCTTAGTATTTTTAAATAGTAATCATGAGGCTGTATTAGTTTCATTTAAAAAATGAAAACAAGTCCAAAAAATGTCTGAGGAAATCTGAACAATTAGAAGATAACTTATTGGGCCAATGATTATCCACTTTACCCCATCCTTCATTTTATGGATGAAGAATTTCAGTCCCAAACAAGTGAAATAACTTGTTGTATACTTTACATACTTCCCCAAAGTTTTTGTATAGCTTATAATAAAATAGAAATAATAGGGCACTTTGAAAAGAGCAAGAGCTATGTAAAGGAGAAGGGGAGAAGGTAGTGGAAATCATGAACAAGCTAAAACATAGTTACCAAATCTGAGTATAAAGCTTAGCTTTCACTTTCTAAGCATTTAAGGTAAAAAAGAAGAAATATACTGTATGATATACTTCATGTTATCTGGTAAAGAAATACATCCCAAATGAATCAGGTTCAGTGAACCACATGAAGTAGCCTTCATCAAAATACAAACTGAAATGAATAAATCTGTAAATCCTTATAAACAACATCTGGACGTAGTGAAACACAACAGATAAGAACACAGAGTTTTGTGTTGGCGGAGTCAGACTCAAATTCCAGCAACATCACTTACTTAGTGTCCTCTTTAAATCTGAGTTTCTTCATTTATAATCTCCAAGATAATAATACCTCTTTCATAGGTTATTTTTGAGGATTGAATAAGATAATATAGATTAACTTCTTACCACAGTGCCTGCTTCATATTAGTTGTTCAATAAGTGCTAGGAGATTATAAGATTTTCTTTACAATTTAGGACTTTCTAAACATAAATCTTTTTCATATGGACATTTGTTATATTGATCTTAATTAAAAATCAAGGATATTAAAATAGAATCCTGTAAAAATCTGAAGGACGATGAAGCTCCTAGTCACATAACTAGAATGTGATGGAGCCTGCACTAAAATCCAGGACTCCTAGTTTCCAGTTCAGCTCTTCTTTCAACATGGTTCTGGCTGCTGCTTGTAGATATCAGGACTTGATTGGATATTGAAAACTGCTTTGCATGCAAATGGTTTTCCAAACCATCTTGTTGTTTCTATTTCTAGTCGTACTACAAGCAACGAAGATGTTGTAGTTGTTTATTGTTTTAACCGTATTGAGATCTAAGTAGAGAAGGAATTTCCACTTTACACAGTCATTTTATCAGCTGTTTTCCTCTCTGCAGGAATTATCTGCCACATAATACACTGTTTTCCTTTGTATCACTTAAACTGGCCCCAAAGCCTGAAATTTGTTGCTTCCTTAATTGCACCCCACAGGCAAAGTGCCAGGGGGATATTCTTCTGTCAAGTGTCTTCCCGCTTGCACACGTGTTTGTCAAACTGTCATTTAACCTTTCAGGCAATTAATTTGTTAGCAGATCTTCAACAAGCCTTATTAGGGCATGATATCCCCCATGGGCCTATACATTTCTAGGAAGATTTCTGATTTAGTGAAGTAAGTCAGGAAGAAAATCACCAATACAGTATACTAAGGCATATATATGGAATTTAGAAAGATATTAACGATGACCCTATATACAAGACAGGAAAAGAGACACAGATGTATAGAACAGTCTTTTGGACTCTGGGAGAAGGCGAGGGTGGGATCATTTGAGAGAATAGCAATGAAACATGTATATTATCATATGTGAAACAGATCACCAGTCCGGGTTCAATGCATGAGACAGGGTGCTCAGGGCTGGTGTACTGGAATGACCCTGAGGGATGGGATGGGGAGGGCGGTGGGAGGGGGGTTCAGATGGGGAACACATATACACCCATGGCTGATTCATGTCAATGTATGGCAAAAACCACTACAATATTGTAAAGTAATTAGCCTCCAATTAAAATAAACAAATAAATTTAAAAAAATGTTTCCACCTGAAGCCACTGGAGATGGAGGAATTTTTGCTCTTATTGCAGGTGACTGAGGTGTATATGTGCAGAAAACTAATATCTCTATTCAAGGTTAATAGCCAAAAGCAATTTATACAGAGATAGCATCTATAATTGGAGGATTCTTTGAGACACCCAAAGATATTTAGGCAGGGTATTTATTATTTGATGAATTCCAAGGAAAGTTTTGGTGTTTTTCAGTTGCTCAGTCATGTATTACTTTTTGTGACCCCATGGACTGCAGTACACCATGCTTCCCTGTCCCTCACTGTCTCTCAGAGTTTGCTCAAGCTCATGTCCATTGAGTCGATGATGCCATTCAACCATCTCATCCTCTGTTGCCCTTTTCTCCTCTGCTCTCCATCTTTCCCAGCATCAGGGTCTTGTCCAATGAGTCAGCTCTTCACATCAGGTGGCCAAAATATTGGATCTTCAGCTTCAGCCTCAGTCCTTCCAATGAATATTTAGGGTTGATTTCTTTCTTTGATCTTGCTATCCAGGGGACTCTCAAGAGTCTTCTCCAGCACCACAGTTTGAAGCCATCAATTCTTTGGCTCTTAGCCTTCTTTATGGTCCAGCTCTCACATCTGTATATGGCTCCTGGAAAAAGCATAGCTTTGACTAGATGGACCTTTGTCAACAAAGTGATGTCTATGCTTTTTAATATGCTGTCTAAGTTTGTCAAAGCTTTTCTTCCAAGGAGCAAGCATCTCTTAATTTCAATTTTAATTTCACTGCAGTCACTGTCTGCAGTGATTTTGAAGCCCAAGAAAATAAAGTCTGTCACTGTTTCCTTATTTTCCCCATCTATTTGCCATGAAGTAATGGAACCAGATTCCATGATCTTAGATTTTGAATATTGAATTTTAAGCCAGCTTTTTCACTCTCCTCCTTCACCTCTTCAATAGGCTCTTTAGTTCCTCTTCTCTTTCTGCCATTAGGGTGGTATTACCATTAGAAAAGGCCCTGATGCTGGGAGGGATTGGGGGCAGGAGGAGAAGGGGATGGCAGAGGATGAGATGGCTGGATGGCATCACCGACTCGATGGACATGAGTATGAGTAAACTCCAGGAGTTGGTGATGGACAGGGAGGCCTGGCGTACTGCAATTCATGGGGTCGCAAAGAGTCAGACGCGACTGAGCGACTGAACTGAACTGAATTGAACCTGCATTATCTGAGGTTGTTGATATTTCTCCAGGCAATCTTGATTCCAGTTTGTGATTCATCCAGTCTGGCATTTCACATGTAAGTTAAATAAGCAGAGTGACAATATACAGCCTTGGCATACTCCTTTCCCGATTTTGAACCAGTCCATTGTTCCACGTCTGGTTCTAACTGTTGCTTCTTGACCTGTATACAGGTTTCTCAGGAGGCAGTTAAGTTGGTCTGGTATTCAATGGCTTTAAGAATTTTCCACAGTTTGCTGTGATCCACACAGTCAAAGGCTTTAATGTAGTCAATGAAGTAGAAGTAGATGTTTTTTCTGGAATTCTTTTGCATCTTCTTTATCCATTTATCCATTATCCATTTATCCACTTATCCATTGACTGACAGATATGTTTGTTACCATAATCAGTGGATATGATACAGTTGTTACCATATCTTAACTATTGTTACTAATAGTGTGATAAGCATGGGAATGTAGATTTTTTTTATAACATATTTTCATTTACTTTGGATATATACAGAAAAGTGTGATTGGTGGATCATATGGTAGTTCTATTGTTATTTTTTTGAGAAATTTCCAGAGTGGTTGAGTCAATTAATTTACATTCTCACCAATGTGCACAAGAGTTTCTTATTTTCACATTCTCATCAATATTTGTTATCTCTTGTCCTTTTGTCAATAGTCATTTTAACGAGTATTAACTGATACCTCCTTGTGGTTTTAATTTGCAATTCCATGATGATTAATGCTATCACGTATCTTTTAATTTACTTGTTCACCATTTATATGTCTTCCTTGGAGCAATGTCTATTCAGGTCTTTTGGTCACTTATTAATTGGATTGTTGAGGTTTTCTTTTTATATTGACTTTATTAGCTCTTTATATATTTCAGATATTAACTTATTTACAGATGTACAAGCTAGGTTTAGAAAAGGTAGAGGAACAAGACATCAAATTGCCAACATCTGTTGGATCATAGAAAAAGCAAGGAATTCCAGAAAGAGATTGAAGGCAAGAGAAGAAGGAGGTGACAGAGGATGAGATGGTTGGATGGCATAACCAACTCAATGGACATGAGTTTGAACGAACTCTGGGAAATGGTGATGGACAGGGAAGCCTGGCATGCATGCATCCATAGGGTTGCAGAGTCAGACAGAAGTTAGTGACTGATCAGTGATATCTATCTATCTACATACCTGCCTACTACTCAATTAAGAGAGAAAAAAAAAATCCTGTCATTTCCAACACCATGTATGGATCTTGAGGGAATTATGCTAAGTGAATTAAGACAGAGAAAGACAATATCATTTCTATGTAAAGGCTAAAAAAGCTAAACTCATAAAATCAGAGAGTGGAATGGTGATTATCAAGGGTTGAGGGATGGGGAAAATGGGGAGATCTTGATAAAAGTATACAAACTTGCAGTTTGGATATGAATAATCTCTGGAGATCTAATATATAGCATTATGATTATAGTTAATGATACTATATTTTGCATTAACTAGCTAAGGGCTAGATCTTAAATGCTTATCTCAGTTTTAAAAAATAAACAGTTTGCCAGCAGTTTCTATACAATCCAGTTGGTTTTCCCACCATGGATTTGTTGAGCATATGAAGAGATACATTTACATCTGGGCTTTGTTGTTGGATCATCCAGATGTGTTGATTCCCTACCAGGATTGTTCACAAATATATAAATGACCACCAAGATTGCAGGGACAGATTTTGCTGAGGAAAATTTTTCAGGAATCAATTGGACAAGAAGATTGAGAGTGGCTTAGACATTTTATTTTATTTTTCTTCTTGAAATTGAAATAGAAGTTGCTGGCCCTGTTGTCTGTCATATTGCCCAATGATAGTTTCTCTACCAAAAATCCTAACATGTAGGTTCACCGAATGGTACATTCATTTGCAAACATTTCCAGTTTAATCTAATTAATAATATTTTCCAGTTGACGAAGTTTAAGATTTTGAGTTGGTTTGTCTTTTTCTATTTTGTTGTTGTTTATTTGCTCTATTTTGTTTTCTTTTCCATTTGAATTGTTTACTTTCTATTTTGTCCATGGAAATAATCAGCATACAATTCATAATAAGAATAGAAGAAGAGAGTTTTATTTGAACAAAAGTGAAAGCTAGAGGCTGGGACACACAGATTTCAGAAGCACTTGAATTGTCTTCCACTGGACTACAAAATGAGGATGAGGTAGCCTTATAAAGGCAAAATCTGCAGCGTTGCACTTAGTTCCATGAGTTATTTCCAACAAAATATCACTGGAGCTGCAAGAAGTAAGGTTGCTGAAAATATGTTAGTTGGGGTTTGAAATCCTTGTCTTGTATACTCACAGAGAAGACTTTGAGACTATAAGTTTGCAGCTGGCAGCTGTTAGCATATGTTCCTTTGAGAGGGGCTGGTGTTGTCCTGGAGTTTGATACAATTCAGGAAATTCAAGATCCCAGGGATGCAGGAATGTGCTTGAGAAAATGCCCACACTGGTAGTCTAGCTATGTTTTGAATGTGTGAAACAAACACACTTCTATTCCTTTCATCACAAAGACCAATCATTGGATATGACAAGGCTACATCACTTCAAGTTTTAAAAGAGAAAGAATAGCATTTACACACACTTAGTCAGCATGACCTTGGTGTCCAGAAAAGGAAGATTAAAAAAATAATAAGTAAAAGCATACCATACTACCTCAAGTCAACACAAGTTAGAGGTCTAGAAAATATGCTCATAGACCCAATTACAAAGTTTGCACTATTTATGTAGTTTCAGAAAGCAACACTCAGAACAGTTAGAATAAACAATATCCACTTAGTCTTTTTTTTTTCCTTTTCCCTTTCATGTTTATGTGTATCAGAGCCTCAAACACCATAGGTGGGTAGGTGAATGTTGTTTCAATCAGTCGCATTTCAGAGCCTTTTATCACTGAAATCTTGAATATTCATTCAGGAGCCCTGTAGACCTTGCTTGTTGATAGGATCACATAAATTTCTTAAAGTGAATGGATTAATGTTTGAGATACTGTACCTAAAATTCCCTGGCTTTTAGTGGTGCAGTGCTACAAGTGGTTTTAGGTCAATAAACAACAAGATCCATTACAGCTTCTCAGTTTTGGAGCTTACATGTTACCAGTCATTCTAATGGGATCTACGTTGTCTTATCTATTTTTCCTTAGACGATTAGATATATTCCATTAAGCTCAATTCCCTTCCCCTAAGTACCTTGTGTTGATCAGGTCATAAAGTAGGTTAACTCTGCCTGTAGCATATGAAATGGTGTGTTACTGTAATTTGCTCATCAGGACAACACCAGTGAGGACTCCAAGTGAACAGAGATCTTTTCTGCCTTAGACACTGTTGCATCTCCAGCACTTAGGACAAGGTTTAGACTCCAGGAGATACTCAAACATTTGTCTAATGACTAAAAAAATTTCAAATTTAAGATAATAGTCTCCTTAAATATGAAAAATTATAAAATATTGGCAATGTAATCAAAGCAACAAGTCACAAATGGATAACTAAATTGTTGAGTTTCAAGGTGCCCAGGGTTCAATTTCAGGAGTGTGTTAGCATGTGACTTGCTATGCTTCAATCAACTATATTATACTTTGGAAATCTTCCATTATATGGAAAGATATAAAGTGTTAAAAAAAGATATCTATGTTTGAAAGGAATTTAAGAAAGAATGAACACAAAAAGGGGCAATTTTTCAGTATCTTTCTGATCTGTCCAAGGAGAAAGATACCCTGGCTAGATGACTCAGGTGTTCAATTCCCTTAACTAGTATCCTTGATTCTGACTTACCTTAAAAGTAATGACGAATTAATCATATAAATGTATATAGGCAAGTTTGAGTATATTCTTGACTTTCTTTTGCCATCAACATTTTATTTCCCCCCAAATATGGCAATTTCTTTTCACTCTTAACTAATCTTCTTAGTAAACTATAATATCAAGGGTGAAACAGATCACCAGCCCAGGTTGGATGCATGAGACAAGTGCTCAGGGCTGGTGCACTGGGAAGACCCAGAGGGATGGGATGGAGAGGGAGGCGGGAGGGGGGATCGGGATGGGGAAAACATGTAAATCCATTGCTGATTCATGCCAATGTAAGACAAAAACCACTACAATATTGTAAAGTAATTAGCCTCCAACTAATAAAAACAGATGGAAAAAAAATAAACTATACTAGTTTTTGGCTGTATCTGTTACCTTCAATAAGATTTGTTCCTTACTTAGAATCATGGAATTCTAGACACACTTCTTAATGGACCATCTATAGTCCAATGCATTTTCAACTCCTAATCATAAAGTTAATCTAGTAGGTTATGATTTTATGGAAAATAATAGAATATAAAAAATATTAACATGCATCTCATGCAGAAATGATGGAGTATTATATCAGGAAACTTCTACTTAAATGTAAGTATATACATTCATATATGTGGACTGAATTGTAATGTAAAATATATTTCTTATTATGAGCCATAGTCAGAAAGTTTTAAAAGTCACTAATATAGTGGATTCTTCTTGTTTATAATGATAAAGAAACTGAGACTCAGTGGGAGGTAGTCTCTAACACAAGGTCACACAACTGATCAATAACAAATTAGATTAGGTTTTACATCTATTGATTCCTTGCTTCCAGGACTTTAAGTCTTAGTTTTAACCATGAGATTTTGGACAGATAGTTTAACTTCCCTAAGCCTCAACTTGATAATCCCCAAATAGAGTGTGATTTATCTGACCTACTTTTCAGTGTTGTTATCTGTTTTAAACAAATAATGAATGTAAAGAACTCTAGAAAAGTGAGCATTTATAGATATCCTTTCTAATCATGGATACATATCCACTCTCCTACAATTCAGAACAAGCATATATATATATATATATATACACTCCTGTGCTCAGTGCTCAGTCACTAAGTAGTGTCTGACTGTTTGTGACACCATGGACTGTAGCCCACCAGGCTCCTCTGCCCTTCTGTCCATGGAGTTTTTCAAGCCAGAATACTGGAGTGGGTTGCCATTTCCTACTCCAGGGGATCTTCTGGGCCCAGGGATTGAACCCACGTCTCCTGAGTCTCCTGCATTGGCAGGCAGATTCTTTACCACTGTGCCATCTGGAAAGCTATATATATATATATATATATATATTTCCAGATGAGTCAGTGGAATAACTCATCATTATGACTTCATTCAGACCATCTCTTTGAAATGTTAAGTTGACTCCATTATACTCATATCCATCCAGTTTTGGAGGCAAAACAGATAGTACTTGTCCCTTAGCATTGTAGATAGATAGAAAGATTCACTTTGAAACTCATCCCTCTGTAACTTGATGACCTCCCATGAGTAGTTCCAAGCATACACCATCTGGGAGTAAGCCTAATAGGCATGTGGTAGTCTGTATTTGCCATCCCAGGGGAGAGCACACATGTTTGGATGTGATTATCAGCCTGAAAAGTGACACCTCACTGATGTCCTAAGTGAGGGTGGAGTTTATTTGATTTTCCTTTCCATGTGATCAGTCAGCCTGAGAAGGTGATGCTTAAGCCAAGGCAGCATTTCCTTTCATGTGACAAAGGAAAGTAATCAGGAGGAAATTCTAAGCCACAGAAGATCTCCCACCCATAATTGTGATGTGATATTGCTGAATTATAGCTTCATCCAAGGGAGGGCTGAAAGTTTATGCCAAGTACATGCATGCAACTCATTCAATTTGTTGAAGGGAGAATTTTGCCTGCTTATTTGGCAGCCATGAAAACTATGTTGGCAGAAGAGAAGCTTCCAAATCACAGCACATGTTCTAGTATCCCAGCAATCTCTGTTGTGAAGTACTTTCCTTAGGAATATTTCCTTATGTACTATGGGCCAGGATCCAATCATCAAGGCCAGCCAGTACATTTGTGTGAAGTTGGTGAAGTACATTTTATTTTCAGAAATTTCATCCTCCTATAAACCTTATACTCCTCCATTCCCCTTCCCCATCAAGTACCCAGGGATGGGAATATGCATATACTGTCAGGTTCCATACATAAGTGTCTTATGAAATTTGCATTTTATGGGAATGTGAGGATATTTATAGAAGTTCACACATGCTTCCAGTAGTGAGAGTGAATTGGAAGTCTTTCTGGAAATGACTCCCAATAACATCATGTAAATAAGACATATAAATTTCTTTGCTTTTTTCTTATGTTCCAAGGGCTGAGTTAAGTGTTTTGTATATAATGTCCTATTTGGTCATCCAAAATCTTTATGACTTAAGTATTACTGTAACCCTCATCGCATAGATGAGAAAACAGAGGCTTGAAGATATTCAAGTACCATGATCAAGGTCACAGAGTTAATACATGGTAGAGATGGGTTTGGACTACAGGGTGAAATATTATATCAGGCAATCCTTCTCAGAAGATAACTATCTAACCATAAGTATAACCTTGTGGGAGAGCGCTGATCATATCCAAAGGAAAAAACTTGTCTTACCTCAGGACCTTCTAACATAACAGACTTGCCAATTGGCTACCTGCACAGCACAAAGACTGGCTTCTTCTGGGTGAAAAAGAATCTTGATTTCACATAAGCTAAATACTGTAAGTATTTAGGGCTTCCCTGATGGCTCAGTGATAAGGAATCCACCTGCCAATGTAGAAGATGTGGTGTGTTCAATCCCTGGGTCAGGAAGGTCCCCTGGAGAAGGAAATGGCAACCCACTCCAGTATTCTTGCCTGAGAAATCCCATGGACAGGGGAGCCTGGAGGGCTACAGTCCATGGAGTCACAAAAGAGTTGGACACAACTTAGCAGCTAAACAACAACAACCATACTATATGTACCTAGATAAGAAAAAGACTAGTTTATCTGGCAGAACTTACTGATTCAAAAAATATTTATTGAATATTTGCTATGTATCAGTCCATAGTTTTAAATGTTGGGGGGATTGGAAGGAACAATACAGACCAAATCCTTTTTCTTATGGACTATACATTCTGGTCAACAAAGACAGATAATAACAGATTAAATTAAATCATACAGGGTGTTAGATGATTATAAATGCCATAAAAAATAAAGCAGAATAAGGGATGGGAGCATTAGTTGAGGTGGATAATTATCAACAGAGTGGTCAGCAAGTCCACATTGAGAAAATTACTTTTAACAAGGTGACAGAGCATGTGCTTGATTTGCTGGGAATGTAAGGAGAATAATAAATGATAACTATTATTAATTTTATTGTTTTTAGATGTCACAATAATTTAGATTTTTAAAAGAGTTTATCTTTTTCAAAGTTCTTTTACATCTTTTATTCCATTAGATTATCACAAAATCCTTACAATGTGGGAGGAACAAGCAGTATCCCTCTTTGAGCAAAAGGAAAACTGAAGTCTGAGGTGAAATGATACAGTAAAGTCACAGTGAGTAAATGGTTAAGCCAGAGAAAGGATCCAAGACTCTGAATCAAATTTCAGTACAATTACTACTCTGCTGTGATTTTTTTTAGGTCTTACCAATGGAGAGTACAAAACTCACAATTCATGTCTGGCTATTTAAGTACATTCATTTCTAGACAGGCATGGAAAATCTGAGGGGCCAAAAGGTTCAGTCATGAATTTCTTCTTAAAAAAAAAAAAAAAGGAAATCTAATTACAGGAGCTTTAACAAATATACAGGTCATGCAATAGAAAATCTTAACTTTACAGGTGAAGAAACTGTGGTCCAGATAGTGAGAGTGTCTTGCCCAGACACACAGGGAGATAGGAGCAAAACTGAGGACAGAACTCAGGTCTTCTGAGTCCCCACATAGTATTCACCCAACTGTCACAAAGAATACCTTAATTATCCCTCCTGGATTCAGAATTCAGGGAAATTATTCCTGCTTGTGGAATAGATGCTGTTTCAAGATACCAAACCCCCATAATGAAAGTTATTTCAATGTGTGATGCTAAGAACAGGGAGAATCTTCATGGAACCAATATATGTATATTTTTTTCAGATTTAGAATCCCCAAATTATTACAGATACCACCCTTATTCAAATCATTACTGAAAGGCTCTGACATGATTTTTCCCTAAAAATCTATATTGGTTAAGAATGTTAAAGTAAGTATCAGTCATGAAAGCTTTCAAGAAGTCTTTGCAAAGTGTCTACTGTGTGTCTATCATGGTGATGAGCAGTTTTGGAGATATGAAATGGATATAATGAGTCTAACTTTAGATATGCCTCTGTCTAGGTATGTGACTTTGGTCAAAATTTTATCCCTGAGTATTAATCTCTATAGACCCTTTGAGTTGAAATATTTCATGAGTCTATAAATCTCAAACTACTCATACCCCAAACTATATTCTTGAACTTTCTCCACCTCCGAGTCTTCTCTAGTCTTGGTCTTTCTTATCTTAGTTGATGGTACCTCCATCTTCCTGTTGCTCAGCACAAAGATGCTAGATCATTTTTGACTTTTTTTTTTTTTTTAGATACAACACTCTGTCAGAAAACCATGTTAGTTCTACATTTAAAGTACATCCAGAGTTCAGTGCTTCTCACTAATTCCATTACTACCACCCTAGTCCATGGAATAAATTGTCTCAGGCCTAGAACATCACAATATTCTAAACTGGCTTTACTGTATGCTAACTTGCTCCTTAAGTCTGTTCTTATAACAAACAGAGAGACCTATTAAAACAGAAATCAGATTGCTTTCATCTTCAGAGTAAAAGCCAAAATTCTAATAATGATCTCAATGTCCTGGATCTAATCCCTGACATGATCTACTACTTTCTCCCTTGCTTAACCTATTATTCCAGTCAGAGAGGCTTCCTTATTGCTCCTTGAACACAGTAATTCAAGACAATTTGAGTCTCAAGGTCTTCACACTAGCTGTTACCTCTGACAGAAACACTACTCCCAGAGTACTGTCAACAAATCAGCAACATCACACTCATTTTGGAAACTGTTAGAAATGCAAATTCTTCAGTACTATAAGACACCAGCTGAATAAAAAATTTTGGATGTGAATTTCAGCAATATGTCTTGTAAACAAGCCCCATACGCTGCCTCCAGCTGATTCTTCTGCAAACTAAAGTTTGAGAACTACTGGTATAGAAATAGTATTTAATTTAAAATATTAATTTTAACCTTTACAAACTGCATTAATATAAGAAATTATAAACTTTCCTGCTCCATTTATTAGCATAATAACACTATTAAAATAGCATGATAGAGTTTGTTTTAGGTCAGAGCTTTAATTTTTAAACACCTGAGCTTTGAGATTAGTCAGTACTTTTTAAATTTTATTTTTTAATTTAAAGGTGATTGATTTACAGAATTTTGTTGTTTTTTGTCAAACCTCAACATGAATCAGCCATAGGTATACGTATGTCCCCTCCCTCTTGAACCTCCCTCCCATCTCCCTCCCCATCCCACCCCTCTAGGTTGATACAGAGCCCCTGTGTGAATTCTCTGAGACATGCAGGAAATTTCCATTGACTACCTATTTTACATATGGTAATGTAAGTCTCCATGTTATTCTGTCCATACATCTCACCCTCTCCGCCCCTCTCCCCATGTAGATAAGTCTGTGCTTTATATCTGTATCTCCATTGCTATCCTACAGATAAATTCTTTGGTACCATCTTTCTAGATTCCGTATATATGTGCTAGTATACAATATTTATCTTTCTCTTTCTGACTTACTTCACACTGTATAATAGGCTCTAGGTTCATGCACCTCATTAGAACTGACTCAAATGTGTTACTTCTTATGGTTGAGTAATATTCCATTATGTATATGTATGTACCACAACGTCTTTATCCATTCAGCTGTCGATGGATATCTAGGTGCTTCCACGTTCTAACTATTATAAATAATGCTGCAATGAACATTGGGGTACATTTGTCTCTCTCAATTTTGGTTTTCTCAGGGTATATACATAGGAGTGGGATTGCTGGGTCATATGGTGCTTTTAATAAGTTTTAAATGGAATATCCATACTGTCTTCCATAGTGGCTCTATCAATTTACATTCCCAGCAATAGGACAAGAGGGCTCCCTTTTCTCCACACTCTCTCCAGCATTTATTGTTTGCAGACTTTTTGGTGATGGCCATTCTGATTGGTGTGAGGTGATATCTCATTGTAGTTTTGATTTTCACTTTTCTAATAATGAGAGGAAACAGTGTCAGACTTTATTTTGGGGGCTCCAAAATCACTGCAGATGGTGATTGCAGCCATGAAATTAAAAGACACTTACTCCTTGGACAGAAAGTTATGACCAACCTAGATAGCATATTAAAAAGCAGAGATATTACTTTGCCAAAAAAGATCCGTCTGGTCAAGGCTATGGTTTTTCCAGTGCTCATGTATGGATGTGAGAGTTGGACTGTGAAGAAAGCTGAGCACCAAAGAATTGATGCTTTTGAACTGTGGTGTTGGAGAAGACTCTTGAGAGTCCCTTGCACTGCAAGAAGATCCAACCAGCCCATCCTGAAGGAGATCAGTCCTGGGTGTTCACTGGAAGGACTGATGCTGAAGCTGAAACTCCAATACTTTGGCCACCTCATGCAAATATTTGACTCATTGGAAAAGACCCTGATGCTAGGAGGGATTGGGGACAGGAGAAGAAGGGGAACAAAGGATGAGATGGCTGGATGGCATCACCGACTCAATGAACATGAGTTTGAGTAAACTCCAGGAGTTGGTGATGGACAGGGAGGCCTGGCATGCTGCGCTTCATGGGGTCACAAAGAGTCAGACACGACTGAGCGACTGAACTGAACTGAACTGAATAATCAGTGATATTGAGTATCTTTTCATGTGTTTTTTAGCCATCTGTATGTCTTCTTTGGAAAAATGACTGTTTAGATCTTTTCCCCACTTTCTGATTGTGTTGTTTGTCAAGATCCTCTATGATCCATCTCCTCCTGCTGCTGCTGCTAAGTCGCTTCAGTCGTGTCTGACTCTGTGTGACCGCATAGACAGCAGTCCACCAGGCTCCCCCATCCCTGGGATTCTCCAGGCAAGAACACTGCAGTGGGTCGCCATTTCTTTCTCCAATGCATGAAAGGAAAAGTGAAAGTGAAGTCGCGCAGTCGTGTCTGACTCTTACTGACCCCATGGACTGCAGCCTACCAGGCTCCTCAGTCCATGGGATTTTCCAGGCGAGAGTACCCATTTCCTAGAGTAATGGAAATAAAAGCAAAAGTAAACAAGTGGGACCTGATCAAACTTAAAAGCCTTTACACAGCAAAGGAAACTATAAGCAAGGTGAAAAGACAGTCCTCAGAATAGGAGAAAATAATAGCAAATGAAACAACTGACAAATGATTAATTTCCAAAATATACAAGCAGCTCATACAACTTAATTAGTACTTTTTGATATTATTGGTTTTTACTGCAATTTTTGCTCAGACTTTATTACTTTTCTCACCCTAAGTAAGTAGTCCTTGTGTTTTCCATCTCTGTTTTTGCTCAGGCTGTTCCTCCTTTCAAATGTTATACTTGCTGTGCTGTGCTTAGTTGCTCAGTCATGTCTGACTCCTTGAGATGTCATGGACTGTAGTCCACCAGATTCCTCTGTCCATGGGGATTCTCCAGGCAAGAATACTAGAGTGAGTTGCCATGCATTCCTCCAGGGGATCTTCTCAACCCAGGGATTAAACCCAAGTCTCCCGCATTGCAGGAAGATTCTTTACCATCTAAGCTACCAAGAAAGCCCAATGTTATACTTACCTCCACCTCTTCAACTCTTACCCAACCCTCAAGGTCTACTTGAAAACCTACCTTCATGTGGAAAGCTATTCTGAATAATGCAGTTCAGAAGAATCACATTCTTTCTATTCTGAACTCTCTTGTAGCACTTAAAATTACTACTGTTTATCTAATAGTGTTAGGAGTATTTTCCGTTTTCCTCTCCTTTGACTGTAAACACTTAGAGCAGGGTTCATGTTTTATATGTTGTGTATCTTGCCCACTACTCTACACATACTCTCTGAGAATATAGAGATAATCATTATGCCTTAAACGCACTAAATATTTTCTGGAATAGCAAGCCTAGATATGTCATCAATAAAGTCATTGAAACCAAACTCCTGAATATCAAATCTTCTTGCAAGCCACTTCATTTTAGCACTAAAATACCAGTGCTTGCTAAAAGAAAATTCACAAACATCAGCAGTACATTTCTCTTGCTTTGGCCTATCCTACAGTACCATTATCCAAACAATTACAAGCCCAAGAACACTTTTAAGAAAAATTCAAGTAGAGATATAAGCTGTATATGGTGCCAAAGCTGGGAAAGGAGGGGCAACTTAATGTTTATCAAATAGAAGGCAGCAGGTTTTAATTTAACATGAAGTATCAATGATTATATCTGACCATCAGCATGTTGTAAGAAACACACCAAGTGATAAACTGTAGCTAATTGTAGTGGACCTTTTGTTAATATAAGGTTGCAGTGAAGTAGTGTTTGGTAGAAAAGGGGTGGTTGGATCAGCACCATCTTTTAGTACAGTACAGTACCTTTGACTGCCCCAAGCAAGGTATAGAGCTGGGGACAAAACTCCTCTCAAACTTCTCTAAGCACTAAGATTTGAATTCCCATGAAATCAAGTTGAAGTGAAAATCAAGGGCAATAGGAAGTCATAAATAGGTATTAATAACTGAGGGAGTAATGTGACTTGACAGACAAAGGGGCACTCTCACACTTTGTTCCTGAGAATAGGAGGAAGATGATGTTATGGGATGACTCAAGTATAAATGTACCTTGGGTTTTTTTTTTTTGTTTGTTTGTTTGTTTGTTTTTTTTTTAGCACAAGTTGAGAGTATCTCCCCCTTTTCCTCTCAGTTTGCTTCTTGGCCATATTGCCAACTCCAGAGGGCCAATGGAGTCTGCCTTGGTATCTCCAATTCATGAGGTTCTAGGACAAACTCCAGGGGAATCACAGCTCAATAGGTCCCAGAACTCTGTCCCAGAATTTTTCAGATTTCTCTCTGAAGCACACAGTGGCACTCTGAAACATTTTGCCTATAGTCTTAATCATGTTTTCAATGTACTAATATACAAAGAAACTGCAAATGCTGTTCAACCATCTGCCAGTATCTCTGACCATTGACAAGCATCCCTTTAATCTTTAATATTGAATAATCTGAGTGTCAAAGATGCTATCCAGGATATTTTAGAAATAGTTTCTATAGCTTTAGTATCCCAAAAGAGCAAATGATTATAAGAAGTTTTGTTGGAATTGCTAAGTTTCTGTGCCATTTTCAGTCAGTAGTATTTTTTACAGTGATACATAGATATACAAATGGAATTGGAAAGCAAATTAAGAACATTTTAAACTCTTGCAGTTCTTTATTCCCCATATAGTGTCATTTTTCCACTCCCAAAGACACTGATATATTGAATATCAATTTTCAGATGTATGTCAGCAAGTTGTCCTCATACATTGTATTTCCTCAAGCAGCATTGTTGATTTGCATGTGTCTGTCGAGGAAAAGTATCTTATTTCAAACAAAATACATGTCAGATGCATGTATTAGAGAAAAAGACACTTATCTGATTCAGAATTAACAACCTTCAATAATCTGATTTGGTTCAACTTATTGACTGACATAAACAAGGCAAAAGGATGTTGAGCTGAGATGATTAAATGTGATAGTCAATTTTTCAAATGAGGAAAAATACCTTTAGCCCAACTAAGGAATTAATATGCAATGACTAAACATGCTCCAGAGGAATTTAAAAACAGAAGTAAACAAAAATCAAAATAGCTTTATGAAAAATGCCCTGTGAAGAAAAGTAATCTTCATATAAACATGACCAATTGAAATGGGCTAATTAGATTCACTATGTGAAATGAAGATTCATTTCTAAGGGTATGTGGGAATTTTAAGACAGGAATACTGGGTTGGCCAAAAACATCTTACAGAAAACCTGAATGAACTTTTTAGCCAACTCAGTAATTCCCCTTAATAAACATACTGCTGTGTGATTGAATCTCTTGACAGGATGATCCGCTCTCTCTGCCTATTTGGACAAATTTGGTATTGGGTTACCTCTTGGTTTAGTTGAATGAGAGGCCTCTTATTGCTTTCCAGCAAAATGTTAGATTTTATTATTGGTTTAAAATGTTGCCCACCATTTATGGAATGAACATTTCCATTTCATTTTAATTTCACTTCATAGGGGAATAATAAAGACAGTGCAGTTATTGGTCACAGCTGTGTTAATGTGTTACATGTAACCTTAAGAATTATGCCGTCAAGCCCATAGAGTCAGGGTTTTTGGTTTTCCCTTACAATTTGGCTACAAGATAAAGAAGGAATTTTATTTAAAACATTCATGTAAATTTAAAAATATTTCTTAAAGCAGGCCTTTGATGTAATAAAGATTGACCCAAAATAACAAATTTCTGTTACAGAACTGCCAGTGTGTTACAAGATAATTTTGTCATCAAAGTAGAAGGCACAAGGACTTTTTTTCTGACTGCATTTTTACATTTTGATATAGTACAGAGATAATGATTTTGATTTTTTTTCCAGGATGAGATGGAAAGTTGTGTCTTTCCTCCTGAAAATATTACAAGTTTTGTGAAATTTAACACTCATGAAAAAACTTCATTGTTCATATTCATTTTGAACACTATAATTATAATTGGAATCTAAGAAGTGGGGGAATATACAAAAGGAGGAAATTTCCCTAAGTCTTTTCCTATGACAAAGTTGCTAAAATATATTTATTTTTGTGTTTTTATTTTATATTTGGTTCACTCATATAGAAAGAATCACTACATTTGAAAACAAATCACAAAATGTGTATTACTAGGCATAAAAATGGCAAATTATTTCACTATATCATCCACTTCGAGCATCTGGACAAGTTTAGCAAGTAACAAAGAAATCTTACAACTACATCTAGAATATGTTTACTTCTCTTGTTACAAGCAGGCAGGCTAACATAAAATCTTAAACTGAAGTGGAGAGTGATAACCAGCAACCTTAGATTTCTATAAGTAATTAAACCAAGAAATTGTCTTAAGAAGTTATTCAAGTAAGGCTTGCTGAATACATTTGTGTGTGTGTGTGTGTTCAGTCGTATCTGACTCTCTGTGACCCCATGGACTGTAGCTGGCTGGGCTCCTGGGTCCATGGGATTTCCAGGCAAGAATACTGGAGTGGGCTGCCATTTTCCTTCTCCAGGGTATCTTCCAGATCCAGGGATTGAAACCACATCATTTGCTTGACAGGTGGATTGTTTACCACTGTGTAACCTGGGAAGCTCTCTGAATTCTTTTGGAATACATTAAAAAAAAGGAGTGTAAGAGATGAAACTAACTCTGGGACACAATTAGCAAACTTGCAGTATAAGAATCCATCGTCTTCACTTTTGTTTCAGCAGGGGTTCAAGGGTGCTAGAAAGGAAGTAAGTTTTCTAGAATAACAAGAGGCAATACTAAGGCAGGATATGGTTGTCAAACTTTCTGTTAAGTGGTTATTAAGATTTTTTAATGGAAGGCTTTCAAATTGGTATTCAAATAAATTTGATTATTCTCAGTTGATGGCAAGGAGGCAAGTGAGCAGGTAGGGGATATTAAAAAAAAAAAAGATTATTCAAAGTTTGAGGCAGAGGGTTTTCTATGGTTAGCCTTTTCCTGAAACAAGTGGAGATCATTGGGGTACTTTTTTTTTTTTTTTATAGAAATTGTCCTTTGATTAGGAAGTGACTGATGCTCTGTGCCAGTGGCATTCCTAATGTTTTTACACATTCTGGCAAGCATGAAATCACAAATTCCAGAGACACATACACATATTGATACATACTTATGTGTTTACAAACACACATACATAAAACCCCCAGCATTTATCCCTTGTGCTTGAAGAGCTGTCTCACAATAAACAACTGTTTAAGTTGGTTATGAGGATCAAAAGACATCATTCAATGAATCCCAGGCAACAAATCATAACGTTATGTGATCACTAGAGCAAATCATATAAAAAGAAAAATCTAATGCCAAATACAGGATTGTAATACAATCTGACTTCAGAATGTTTTTAACTTACACAGGTGTATTTTATTTTGAGAGGAAAGCAGTGGAAATCAAAGCAGTAGTTGGACTGTGCTTTGTTGGTTAGAACATTTGTTGTATCAAAAGTGACCAAAGAATAATTATTACCAGTTGAAGTAACTAAGTTTTAAGATTTAGGTAGCTAACCTTGATGGTTGGTCAGTATTATTGCCATTAACTCAATTGTAGGGATGAATGCTTGGGCCTGCCAATACTCTACCATTACCACCATATTCTTATTAATATTGATATTTCATTTTGAATGACAATCCTCTTTTCCCTCATTTATTGTGTTGAAAGATACTGAACAGGGGCTGTTCACTGTATACCATCATAGACTATTAAGTTCTTTTTTAATTGGGCTGGGCTCTACATACAATGTAGACTGTATGTAGAGTATTGTATGATGGATTCCCTTGTAGCTCAGTTGGTAAAGAATCTGCCTGCAGTGCAGGAGACCTGGGTTCCATCCCTAAGTTGGTAAGATCCCCTTGAGAAGGAAATGGCAACCCACTTCAGTATTCTTGCCTAGGAAATCCCATAGAAAGAGGAGCCTGGAGGCCTACAGTCCATGGGGTCACAAAGAGTTGGACATGACTTAGCAACTAAACCACTACATACAATAAAACAGAGATCCACCATCTTCGACTAACATAGAGAGGTGAAAAAAAAAAAAAAAAGGAGGGAATAAGATAGGATAGAGAATTCCCCACCCCACAGCCACCCTCATCCTCAGGACCTAAGAAGACTATTTAGTTCAAACTATATAGAATAGTGGTTTAGATCATAGAGCCAAAATTACCTGCATTCAAATTATAGATCTGCTAATTTGTTAGACATATAATCTTGAATAAGTTATTTAATTTTCTGTACCTTTATGCCATCACTTGTAAATTGGAGTTATTAGCTACTTTCTCTTGGGGTTGTTGTAAAGATTAAGATGAATTAATATATGCTAAGTGGTGTTGGAGAAGACTCTTGAGAGTCCCTTGGACTGCAAGGAGATACAACCAGTCCATCCTAAAGGAGATCAGTCCTGGGTGTTCATTGGAAGGACTGATGCTGAAGCTGAAACTCCAATACTTTGGCCACCTCATGCGAAGAGTTGACTCATTGGAAAAGACCCTGATGCTGGGAGGGATTGGGTGCAGGAGGAGAAGGGGACGACAGAGGATGAGATGGCTGGATGGCATCACTGACTTGATGGACATAGGTTTGAGTAAACTCCGGGAGTTGGTGATGGACAGGGACGCCTGGTGTGCTGTGATTCGTGGGGTCGCAAAGAGTCGGACACGACTGAGCGACTGAACTGAACTGAACAGAAGTACTTGAAAATTACTAACATGTAGTAATTTAAACTAATTTAATTTTAGATTTTAAGTAATCACATGCATTACATTAATCAGATATCTATCATTTGTTGAACATTTACTACATGCCAGCTCCCTCCTTGAGGAAATCACTGCAGGCAGGCTAAGTCCATTGTACACAGGTCCTTGTTCCTCTCAAGGTGGCCTGTTCTACATGATTCTCTCCTTCCAGTTTCTGGTAATACTTTCTTCTTTTTTCTCTGTAAACCTAAGTGTGGGGTAAATTCTGTTGCTTCCGGTTTCTTTTGGACTTGTCTCATCAGGATTTTTATACAGTTTGGGACCTCTTCATTGTTCTGAAGATTCTCGTTACATGCCTGCTTGCACAATGGATGTAGGCTACTAAAAATACTATATAAAATTTGAACGTTAAGCAGCAGCTGACTAAATTAAAGATATATCTCCAGATAGGTTCAGGTTTCTATCCTGTTTGGGGTTTCTTTCTCTACCCTTCCTCCTCCTTGCCTTCTTGGAAGGTACATCAAAAATCCCATCTACTCTGAGTAGTCACCTTACATGTGACACTCAGTGACTGACATTAATAATACTAATTCATTCATTCAACATTTACTGAGTGCCCTCGTGTGTCAGGCACTACATAAATAGTGACAATGAAGATATGAATAAAACATGGATCCTTGCCCTTGCAGAGTTCCAAATCTCTTAGACTGCTGATTATTTACATACTCCTTCACTTTCATGGCTTTCACCTGGCTCTGCCTGGCAGAAGTATTAGATAAAGTAGAAGACTTGGACTAAATCTGGTGGCAGAAGGAGTGAAGAATCCAATTCAACTAATCCTTTGTTGTTAGACTGTCAATGACTAGGTCACAACCATCTGTGGTGGAGAGAAAGCCTTGTTTTCTTTGTTTTTCCCTGATATCTTTATGAATCAGTTTTACAAGTCAGGAGGGGTGAAAGGGATGCAAATGCACATTGGGAAGGGAAACAATAAAATATCTATATGATAAATCCTAAAGTTTCTCTCAAATTAATACTAGGACAGAAGGAGGCCCATTTTTCTGTGTCCTGATATCAATATTGGAAGTTTTAGGTGCTTTGGGGCTTTGGCAATCATATTAAAGGTCAGAGGACGGTTTTACTGAAAGGTGCCTATAGAGACAACTCTAATTAAAACAAATACTAAGGGCAATTTAAGGGTAAAACAGGATTGTACTTAATGTATGAGAGTTTGCAGGTTCTTTTCATCTCCCTAAATAGGATTATTCTGAGACTTAAGAGTTGGCCTAGTGGTCAAAGCTTTGTTCACACCCAATCCTACCTTCTCAATTTATTAATTTATTTTATTAATAAACTTATTTTTATTAATTTAGTTAAAGAATTGCATGATGCTGTATGTAGAACCCAGTGTCTGACTACAGACAAATTTAGGTTCTACTCCAAACTCAGCCACACAAAATGTGTGATGCCAAGTTGTTTAACCATCTAAGATTTCTTTAGCTACAAATTGGGGCTAATAATACAGTCTTGGCAAAGTTGCACGAGGAGTGTATCTCTAATGCATATGAAGAGTTTAGCATAATACCTGGCAAATAGAAAATGCCCAGATTGGGGCATTTCTCTGCCTCTCTTCCTTTTCTCTAAATTTGTCTCTGAGTACAAATACACAACTAAAAATTGCCTAGAAATGTGAGAAAGTGCCTAGCTCAAACACATTGGAAACACAAAGAATCTTTTAGAATTTTTCCAAGGAGCCACCCTGGGTCCAGATTTTAATTCCTTCATTCCCAAACCCCTAAGTTCCTGCACAGTTGGGTTTTGTCTACTGTGTATTTCCTTTCTAGACAACACTTTACTGTTGTTACTAAATCATCACTTGTTCTCATTTTCATTTGTTTTAATTCTAGAAATGGAGTGTCCAAATTTTTTTTCCTGAAATAAAGAAAGGAATGGTTTTGTCTGTCTGTTCAAGCCAATCAATAAGAAAATATACCCAAAAAGAGCTTTGTTCTAGGATCTATTCTATACAGCAATGAGGATCAGATTTCTAAAAAGTCAAAAGCCTCCACCCAATGCCCCCTATAGATAGGTAGATAAATAGATAGATACTAACAGTTTCAAAGAACCCCCAGATATCAGGCCAAGTGAGTGAGCTTCCTTTGGGTGGATGAGGCCCAGGTCCATTCTGAAAGCCCAACATGTTCCTTCTCAGAGGTTCATAGCAGCTGCCTGAAGTTCATAAGCACTAAACACTTGGCATGAGGCAGATGCTGTGCTAAGTCCTTTATACACCCTTATCTTATATAACCTCCCCACAACTCTGAGATTGGAATTACTTGCTGCATTTTACAGAAGAGGAAAGAAGCTAAGGAAATTTAACTTGCTTACCGTCACATAGGAAATGGAGAAACTGGCAGTTTGAAGGCAGATCTATCCAATTCTGAAGCCCACGCTCTTAACCAGTAAGCTCTACTGCCACCAATATATTCTCTCCAATCTAGTGAAGTGTGGTAGTTGCCCTTTCCCCTTGAATTTGCACATATCCCTAGAAAGCATATGACATAAGCCTCATTAGTTAGTAGCATCTCAATTTGTGGATTTTAAATAATTTCTTCATTCCTTGTTTTTTTTTTTTTTTTTAATTTTTTTATTAGTTGGAGGCTAATTACTTCACAACATTTCAGTGGGTTTTGTCATACATTGATATGAATCAGCCATAGATTTACACTTATTCCCCATCCCGATCCCCCCTCCCATCTCCCTCTCCACCCGATTCCTCTGGGTCTTCCCAGTGCACCAGGCCGGAGCACTTGTCTCATGCATCGCAGCACTGTTTATAATAGCCAGGACATGGAAGCAACCTAGATGCCCATCAGCAGATGAATGGATAAGGAAGCTGTGGTACATATACACCATGGAATTTTACTCAGCCGTCAAAAAGAATTCATTTGAACCAGTCCTAATGAGATGGATGAAACTGGAGCCCCTTATACAGAGTGAAGTAAGCCATTCCTTGTTTTATTCACTAAACATTCACTGAGCATATACTTGCTTCCAGGTGTTGTGTAGGTATTGGGGAACCAAAAATAAAAATAAGACACAGATCCAGCTCTATAAGAGCTCATAGTTTAATAGTCTTTCACCAATAAACAGGTTTGATTTGTTGGGAGCAAACAGAAATACACTGATAAAAATGACTTTCTGTTTTGTTCATCTCGGTATCCCAGCTCCCAGATCAGTGCTTGTCCTAGGGCAGGAACTCAAGATAAATGGATTGGTGCCTCCAAGTCAAGGGTCTCCACCCTCCTGGTTTTGCAAAGGAGAAATCTTGATGCTGGATGCCAAGGTAAAGATTCTAAAGGCTTTGACTTCTGAAGAACTGCCAAGAAAGCAAATTCCTCCATAAATCATGAGATGAATAGCCAATTCCCCCCTTGGGGTACCCTGTGCCTTATACAGTGACAAAGCAGAGAATTCAATAAGTGATGAAATGAATGCATCCTGCCCATTAAACTATTCCGAGACTCACATGAAGTTTAAGTTGCCACCCTTAGCTAAACTGTGGCCATTGGTGTATTATCTATCAATGATCTGTTATGCTGACTAAGTAGTTGACCACATATGGTATAGTAGGAGATGCTATCACAATGTCAACCTGCAGCTCTGTCTACCCAATGATAACTGCCTAACCCACATTTTAATCCCCAGCAATGGTCTGCTACAGAGGTTGAAATTCCCACTCCTTTGGTTTGGGGTGGTGGTTAATTTTGTTGTTTTTAAACTAAGGTCAATCAGCTCTTGATAAGATGTATAAGCAACTGGAAAAAAACAAAGAAACAAAAAAAACAACAACCTGGAGGTTTGAGGCATTGCTCAAGAATATTTTGATGTCATTGGCAAAGGGAGAAAGTCAGCATTGAATATACTAAGACTAAGTTAGGTATGACTTTCCAGTGAGTTAGGTGAGAGCTTGGCATGACCAGCCTCAAACATCTCATCCAACTAAAATACTCCATTACTTTTGACTTGGAAACCTCCCAGCTTGTTTTAACATCCTTATTTTAACCTTTTTTAACCTTATCTTCCATCCACCAAGACTTGAAGCGTATGCAATTCACTTTATATATAGTGAATTAGATGCTCCCAATAAGTTTAGGAAAGTCATATGTCCACTAACTGTCCATAGAGGGAAAACTTATCCAGGATGAGAAAGTATCCCAGGATGGCAAGAGTGATAGGATGAAATCTGCCACTAAAATTTGGGGATGGCATTAACTTTATTATAGAGTATACATATGCATTAGGATACTTCTTGGCTACTGACAAAGTGATTTATCAAAGAATTATATATATATATATATATATAATTGCAGAGATGAATTTGACTATGAATGAATCAATAAAATATGAGTAATATGTAAATATACTTTCCCAACTGAGTCACAAAAGCATGCTTTCTTTCTCAAAATGAAGACAATAGTTTTATTTGCATAAACATAAGCATGATCATTTAAATTTAGACTTCTACTTAACAAACCCATTTATATTCTGGGCAAATCAATGGACGCGAGTCATTTCTGAACAGTATAATTGGTCAAGATCTATTTGTTGAGTAAGAATTCAACTAACTGGGTTCTTATCATTCTTGAAAATAAGATGATCTAGTCATATGCATTTGTCTTCTCTCCATCCTTTTGAATGACTGAAAATCATCCCCTTAAGAATAAAGATGCTGATTAATATTATTTTACATTTTTACAGTATTGTATAGTTTACTAACATTGATATATATCTTATGAAATCAAAGTGAACTCCCTCTGAAGTGTTACTGTCCCATTTTATTCTTGAGGAAACTGAATATAAGTGATTAAAGTGACGAACTCAGTTTTATATAGTTAGCAAGTAGCAGGATTGCACTTGAATTCAGGTTTTCTTACTATAATTCCGGTTTTTTAGCCATGACACTTTATTCTTAGTGTGGAAGCCATTTATTTCTGCCCATTGGTAACAATTATATTTTAAAATCTTTAGTAAATGTGCATGAAAAATTGTGCCATGCAACATTTTCCTAACTAGCAAATCAAAGAAACTGTCTTCTGGAAAATATCATAGACCTGCTATATTTGGTTTCCTATATAACTGTATATTGAAATAACTTGGGGGATGGGGTCAAGGGAGAAGCAGTGAGCACTTTGTTTGGTTATTTTGATTGCTAAGGCAATAGGAGCCTTTCACTGTTTATGCTTTTGAAACTCAAACCCTTTGAACGAACACCAAAGTTAACCAGGTGCTGAGTTGTTGCCAAAGGCTAGTGTATCTGAACATAGCATTCATTTAAGGAGTCTTTTTCCTTAAAAAAAAAAGTATTTTGCAGAATCATCAAGTCACTTCAGTACCCATATAGTAACGCCATGCTTTTGCAGGTAATCTACTGGGCAAGACATTGTGTTATAGGCCTATGGGGATCACTTTCCTGGAAAATCTCCAGTGGCATTTAGCAGAAAACTATTCCAGGAAAGCTTGGGCCAGTCTATCCACCACCCTTTATCTTAGTTTTCTCATCTGTACAATGAAGAATTTAATAATATTCTAAAATATTTAAAGGATCTTTGTAGCTCTGACATCTGATGTTCTTTGAAATTCAAGCAACTGGCTTGCTGAAGCTCTAAGAAGTGCCTGGCATTTATGCCCATCCTAATGTAATCTGAAATTTCAAAAGAAGGGGACGAACAGAGCTTTCTTTGGTCTAAGCAGAGGTGTTGTTAACCTTGCATCAGTTCTGACCCTGCGATTTTAATGGGGAACACCTGTACCTTAGATCAAGCCAGGCATTCTACACCTGACTCTTACTAACTCCAAGCAAGTCACCCTAGACTTTGTTCTTTGATATTAGTGAGCAAATAACTGGGTTTATAAATATAGGGCTATTATAAAGGGGAGTGAAGAATGAGTAGAAAGAAGCTGCTTCTCAATTGTAAAAGTGTTTTAAAAATAGTAGTTTCTTATTACAGCTAAATGTACGTGTATGTTAAATGAATTTCATAGTCAATAGTTCTGCATTATTCTGGGGGAAATAAGGCTTTTATTGGCTGGGAGAGTTTTTGAAATTTTTGTCAGATGTCATCTTCCACACAGAAACAGTGTGGGTCAATATCAAGGGATCCAAGTGAGAGTAAGAGCAGGTCATACTTTTTTAAACCTCATTTCAATAGCTGTTGGATTTCTTAAAAAGCCACCCTCCTTCTCTACAAGGTATAAAGACTCTGTTTTGTTCTTTCGTAAACTCCTTAATCTCCGTATTCAAGCCTAATGCAATGTTTGTTTCATTGTGAATATTAAAGACCTGTCCTTTCTTTTAAAAGACAGCATTTACTTTAGCTAATATGGTTATTTCCATACTAAATAGTTTCTATACATGTTTTGTAATTTTTTAAAGGTTTAAGTTTTCACTTTTAGCTAACATTTTCTTAATTTCCCTTTGAAATCCATATCTAAATTGCTGGTCATTTGTGTTGTATACATTGTCAATAGTATTTATTGTCAATAATGTTAGTCATTTGTTGATTAGAAATAAGCATTAAAATAAATGTATCCTACTGTGTAACATAGGGAACTATATTCAATATCTTGTAGCAACTTAGAAAAGAATCTGAAAAGACTTCAGAAAAAGAATTACATATATATGAATTATTTTGCTGTACACCTAAAAACTAACACAACATTGTAAGTCAACTATATGTCAATAAAAAATAAATGTATTGTTTTACACCTTTTGTACCTTGAATAACACTCAAAATAGCTTAAAGTAATCATGCAAGTTTATTAGTTCTTTTCCCTTTAAGGCTTTTACAAAAAAAAAAAAAACTTGACTCAAAGCAGATGGACCTGTCAAGGATCACTCACACAGGTGAGCTGAATTGAACTGATTAGTTGTTAAGTGTTTACAGCTGTTAGGTTAGACTGAGGAAATTGTAGATAATCTGGGCTTCCCCTTACCAAAGAAGATTTGGGGAAAGCATCATAAAGAAAAAAAAGAATTGTTTTGAGAATTAGATTTCTTGGATTTACAAAGTAAAACAAAGGAAAAATGAAAAGCAAAAGCTGCAAAGACTTCTTAACATATACAGCAGATTTTGAACAGTTTAAAAGCAAGTTTATAGTGAGAAGTAATTCAACATTGTAATGCAGTTAATGAAATGTGAAATTTCTCTGTGAAATTCCTAAAATTTTCCCTTCAAATTTTGGTGACAGCCTAAAATAAAAAATTAATCATTGAAAGTTGAAATCTCAGGGAGAATAAGATGGCGTAGAAGTAGGTGGACATGGAGTACATCTATCTCCACAGATACATCAAGAATACACTTCCAGATACAGAGAATCTGCAGAACACCAGCTGAGAGCAGGCAGGAGTACCTTACCAATGGAAAAGAATACATAGAATCATGCAAAACTTGGTAGTATGGAAGAAGTAAGGGGGTAAAAATGAAAGTCAGCAGGGTGGGTCCTGCCCTTGATGGGTGGGAAACTGAAGCAGGGGTCTGATTCCCACATCGGGGCAATTGTTGGGACAGAGGAGAAACATTTGAGGCTGTGAGTGAAGCAACTGATCTGTGACAGTCTAAATGGAATAAGAATCACACAGACAACCCCTGCCAGAGCCAAACATACCCTGGACAGGGACACAAGTCCCCTAGAAAGCACAGCAGCTGGGAGCTGGAGCATAGGGATTGTGGAGAAATCCCAGGGCAAGGTCTGCTGTTGACTGCTGGGAGACAGCCCCATGGAACATGAGAGAGGAGATTGTGGTAGGAAATACCTGTGGAGGAAAGCCAGGCAGCCATGGAGGTAAGGTGATATTGCTGAGTCATGCATAGGGGGTGGAATCATCACTATAGCCTCTCTCTCCCCATATGCCAGCGCCATCAGCTAAACAATAGAGAGGCTGGCCCTTCAAGTGCCTGATGCACCAAACGACAGAGTAGGAGCCCAGCCGGGGGCAGGGGGAGGGGGGCTTTAAGTGCCTGAAGAGCCTAGAAATATTAAAGGACCCCACTCAGGGTGGCCATTTAAGCATCTCAAGTGCTGAGAAACAGAGAAGGACCCTAGTCAGGGGGCAGTTTAAGTGCCTGAATGGGCAGCACAACAGAGAAGAACCAGACAAATGGGCCCTCTGATTGCTAGCTGCCAGAGGCTAGAAAAAGACCCTGATAAAACCATAGCTCCTGTGGCTGAGGCAGTCAGTATCCCTGCACACTTGGTGCTACCTGGGTACCTGTGACCCAGGCAGCTTCACCACCTTCATGCTCAATCCTCACTGGGGCAGAGCTGCCAGAGGCTAGAGAAAGCCCTAATAGCACCATAGCTCTGTGATAATAGCCACAGTGTTCCCGTGTAGCTAGCATTGCCAGGGTCCCCATGATCCAAGCAACCATGCCACCTCTATGCATGATCCCCACTGGGACTGAGCTGTTAGAGGCTAGAAAAAAATCCTGTATGCATGCGTGCATGTGGGGTTACTTCAGTCATGTCCAGCTCTTTGTGACACTGTGTACTGTAGCCTTCCAGGCTTCTCTGTCTGTGAGATTCTCCAGGTAAAAATGCTGGAGTGGATTGCAGTGTTCTTCTAGAGTGCCATGTTTCCTGTGGGCCTAGCCACTGGCTCCCCTGAGTATCTGGTGCTGCCAGGGTCCCTGTGACCCAACCTGCTTCACTACTTCCACACCTGATCCTCCCTGGGGCAGACCCAAGTCCTCCAGGGTAGCCTCAAGAGCAAACCCCTGTGGACGACCCACTTGTAGAGGTGGATATAAAACTACAATCAAAACCCAGGGAGAGTGAGGCCAAGGAAGAGGACCCAAAACCTTCCCAACAACTGTACAAGCTGTAGATTAGAACCAAGTGATCAACTAGGCAGACTCTGTGCTTATGGAATATATAAAAGGACAATGAGAGTGCCTGCAAAAGAAAACACACTAATTCTGATAACTATGGACATTGGAGGCAAGAACAAAAAGGAGTAGAACCAGATTAGAGTCTGAACTGCCCACATAACGGGTCCAGAAACTAGCCCAGTATTGGAAGGCATCCTAAAGAAGGGAGGTGGACTGTGATTGCCAGGGAGGGAAAGGACACTGACAACAGAGACTCAATAAAAACACTTATTATTCTTTTATTTTAACTTGTTCTGTAGTTGCTTCTGGATTTTCTTCCTTTACTTTTTTTCCCCTTTACCACCCCCTGTTGTGGTAGTTGTTGATTTTGTAAAATCTATTTAGGCATTTGAAACCTTTTTAAAAATCACACTTTTTGTTTCTTTTATATAGGTTTTATATAGGCCTCTAGGTTGGCCTTTTGCAGTTCTGTGGGGTTTTCCTGTTTTTTCTCTCTTTTCTTTCTATTTATACATATTTTTTCTGCATTTATTACTCTGTTTGCTTTTCCAACTGTTCTTTTCCAATTGTAGTTATTCTTTAATATATGTATAAGTCTTTATCAATCTCTATTTAACTTTGTAATTCTATTCTTTCTTTTTTCTTCTTTTTCTTTCTTTTTTTCACCATGTTTTTTAGTTTGTTTTGTTTTTGTTGCTTTATTCCCCCAGGTAGCACCTTGCTTTAGTTTTGTTTTCCAGTTTGTGTTTTAGTTAGTTTTGTTTTTAGCTGGTTGATATTATTTTTCGTTTCCTTTGTTTGCTGGGTCAATCTATTGTACTTTTTTTTTAAACTGTTTTGGTTTTGTTTATAGGTGTGTGTGTGTGTGTGTTTTGTTTATGGGTGTGTGTGTGAGAAGGAAATGGCAACCCACTCCAGTATACTTGCCTAGAGAATCCTGTGGGCAGAGGAGCCTGGTGGGCTGCAGTCTATGGGGTCTAACAGAGTAGGACACGACTGAAGTGACTTAGCAGCAATAAATGTGTGTGTGTGTGTATATACATACACACACACACATACATAAACCTTTGCCAACAAAGGTCCATCTAGACAAGGCTATGGTTTCTCCAGCAGTCATGTGTGGATGTGCGAGTTGGACTATAAAGAAAACTGAGCACCAAAGAATTGATGCTTTTGAACTGTGGTGTTGGAGAAGATTCTCGAGAGTCACTTGGACTGCAAGGAGATCAAACCAGTCCATCCTAAAGGAGATCAGTCCTGAGTGTTCATTGGAAGGACTGATGTTGAAGCTGAAACTCCAATACTTTGGCCACCTGATGCAAAGAGTTGACTCATTTGAAAAGACCCTGATGCTGGGAAACATTGAAGGCAGGAGGAGGAGGGGACGACAGAGGACGAGATGGTTGGATGGCGTCACTGGCTCAATGGACATGTGTTTGAGTAAATTCTGGGAATTGGTGATGGACGGGGAGGCCTGGCATGCTGCAGTCCATGGGGTCACAAAGAGTAGGACACGACTGAGCGACTGAACTGAATTGATAGGTGTATATTTATGTGTGTATATTCTATTATTTGCCTGATTTTGTAATTTTGTTTCTTGCTGTTTTGTGTTTGTTTTAATCCCATTTAATGCCATAACAAACCACTTGTGGATTCTAAGTTCCCCACCCTGAGCCTTTTGGAATGGGACTCCAAGACTCCAAGACAGTAGACTATAAGAGAACTCGTAACCCCAAGGAGTATTAATTAGTGATGACTCCCACAAAGGCAATCACCTGTATATAAGATCTGTCATCAGCAATTGCCAGCAGCATCCAGTGCAGGACACTTTATCCAAACAACAAACAAGACAAAAATACAAACCCAGTCACCACCAGACAGGATTACAACCTTAGCCCTGCCAATCGGCGGGGGGGGGAATCCCCTCTTCACACCACAAAGTCATACCCTACATGAAGATTACACAAACCACTGGATCAACCTTACTCACCAGGGTCAGAAACCAAAAGGGAGAAAGAATTCAACCTTGAAGACTGGGAAAAGGAGACCTCAAACACAATAAGCTAAAAGAAATAATGAAAAGGCAGAGAAATACTGTGTGAATGAAGGAACAACCTAGAAACACACAATTCCAAATAAATGAAGATAATCTAGGCAAACAACCAAAAAAAAAAAAAAAAGAATTCAGAGTAATGATAGTAAATATGATCCAAATCTCGAAAACAGAATGGAGAAAATAGAAAAACCAATTAAAACATGTAACAAAGACCTAGAAAAAAAAATAAAGAATAAACAAACAGATGACAAAAGTACTGAAATTAAAAATAATCTTTGTCAGTTCAGTCACTCCGTCCTGTCTAACACTTTGGAACCCCATTGGACTGTAGTATGCCAGGCTTCCCTGTCCATCAACAATTCCTGGGTCTTGCTCAAACTCATGTGCATTGAGTCAGTAATGCCATACAACCATTTCATTCTCTGTGGTCCCTTTCTCCTCCTGCCTTCAATATTTCCCAGCATCAGGGTCTTTTCTAATGCATCAGTTCTTCACATCGGGTGGCTGAAGATTCACCTTCAGCATCAGTCCTTCCAATAAACATTCAGGGTTGATTTCCTTTAGGATTGACTAGTTGGCTCTCCTTGCAGTCCAAGGGACTCTGAAGAGTCTTCTCCAATACCACAGTTCAAAAGCATCAATTTTTTTGCACTCAGCTTTCTTTACAGTCCAACTCTCATATCCATACATGAATATTGGAAAAATCACAGCTTTGACTAGATGGACCTTCTTTGGCAAAGCAATGTCTCTGCTTTTTAATATGCTGTCTAGGTTGGTCATAGCTTTTATTCCAAGGAGTAAGCATCTTTGAATTTCATGGCTGTAGTCACCATCTGCAGTGATTTTGGAGCCCAAGAAAATAAATTCTGTCACTGTTTCCATTGCGTCTCCATCTATTTGCCATGATGGGCCTAAAGCCACGATCTTAGTTTTTTGAATACTGAGTTTTATGCCAGCTTTTTCACTATCCTTTTTCACTTTCATCAAGAGGCTCTGTAGTTCCTCTTCATTTTCTGTCATAAGGGTGGTGTCATCTGCTTATCTGAGATTATTGATATTTCTCCTGGGAATCTTGATCCCAGCTTGTATTTCATCCAGCCCTGCATTTCACATGATGAAACCTGCATATAAGTTAAATAAGCAGGGTGAAAATATACAACCTTGAGGTACTCCTTTCCTGATTTGGAACCAGTCCACTGTTCCATGTCTGGTTCTAACTGTTGCTTTTGACCTGCATACAGATTTCTCAGGAGGCAGGTCAGGGGTTCTGGTATTCCCATTTCTTTAATAACTTTCCAACATTTGCTGTCATCCACACAGTCAAAGGCTTTAGCATAAGTAATGAAGCAGCAGTAGATGTTTTTCTGGAATTCTCTTGCTTTTTCTATGATACAACGCATTTTGGTAATCTGATCTCTTGTCTGTCTGCCTTTTCAAAATCCAGTTTGAATATCTGGAAGTTCTTGGTTCAGGTACTGTTGAAGCCTAGCTTGGAGAACTTTGAGCATTACTTTGCTAGTGTATGAGATGAATGCAATTGTGCAGTAGTTTGAACATCGTTTGGCATTGCCCTTCTGTGTAACTGGAATGAAAACTGACCTTTTCCAGTCCTGTGGTCACTGCTGAGTTTTCAAATTTGCTGGCATATTGAGTGCAGCTCTTTAAAAGCATCATCTTTTTAGGATTTGACATAACTCGGCTGAAATTCCATCACCTCCACTAGCTTTGTTCATAGTGATGCTTTCCAAGGCCCACTTGACTTCATACTCCAGAATGTCTGCCTCTAAGTGAGTGATTACACCATCGTGGTTATCTGTGTCATGGAGATCTTTTTTGTATAGTTCTGTGTATTCTTGCCACCTCTTCTTAATATCTTGTGCTTCTGTTAGCTCCTTACCATTCCTATCCTTTACTGTGCCCATCTTTGCTTTAAAAGTTCCTTTGGTCAACAAATGTTCCTTCTTTGTCAACAAAAGACTCCGAAGTGCAGTATTGAGTGTAATCTTAAAAAATGACTGAATGTTCTCTGTTCATTTCCAAGGCAATCCTTTAATTATCACAGTAATCCAAGTCTATGCCCCAACCACTAATGCCAAAGAAGCTGAAGTTGAATGGTTCTATGGTAACCTACAAGACCTTCTAGAACTAACAGAAAAAAAAAATGTCCTTTTCATCATAGGGAACTAGAAAGCAAAAGTAGGAAGTCAAGAGATACCTGAAGTAACAGGCAAGTTTGGTCTTGAAGTACAAAATGTAGCAGGTCAAAGGTTAACAGTGTTTTGTCAAGAGAATGCATTGGTCACAGCACAGACCCTCTTAAAAACAACACAAGACACAACTCTACACGTGGACATCACCAGATGGTCAACACCAAAATTAGATTGATGCTATTCTTTGCAGCCAAAGGAGGAGGAGCTCTATACAGTCAGCAAAAAGAAGACCAAGAGCTGACTGTGGCTAAGATCATGAACTCCTTATTGCCAAATTCAGACTTAACTTGAAGAAAGTAGGGATAACCACTAAAGCATTCAGTGGTTATGACCTGAATCAAATCCCTTATGATTATACATTGGAAGTGGCAAATAGATTCCAGGGATTAGATCTGATAGAGTGCCTGAAGAACCAAGGATGGAGTTTTGTAACATTGTACAAGAGGCAGTGATCAAAAGCATCCCCAAGAAAAAGAAATGCAAAAATGGTTGTCTGAGGATGCCTTACAAATAGCTGAGTAAAGAAGAGAAGCAAAAGGAAAAGAAGAAAAGGAAAGATACATCCAACTGAATGCTGAGTTCCAGAGAATAGCAAGGAGAGATAAGAGCCTTCTTAAGTGATCAATGCAAAAAATAGACTAAAACAACAGAATATGGAAGACTAGATATATCTTCAAGTAAAATACTCTATAATTGCTAAGTCACTTCAGTCGTGTCCAACTCTGTGCAATCCCATAGATGGTAGCCCACCAGGCTCCCCCGTCCCTGGGATTCTCCAGACAAGAACACTGGAGTGGGTTGCCATTTCCTTCTCCAATGCATGAAAGTGAAAAATGAAAGTGAAGTCACTCAGTCATGTCCGACTCTTAGCGACCCCATGGACTGCAGCCTACCAGGCTCCTCCGTCCATGGTATTTTCCAGGCAAGAGTACTGGAGTGGGGTGACATTGCCTTCTCCACACTCTATACTAATCAATAGCAAAATATCTGAAGTAGAATAGGTATGTTAGCTGGAGGATTGAATGATGGTAATGGCTACTGAAGAACAGCATAAAGTAAAAAGAAAAGAACTGAGGATAGTCTCAGAGACCACTGGGACTATGTCAAATGCACCAGCATTCTACATAAAATAGTCCCAGAATAAAAAAAAAGAGCAAAAGAATGGGTATGGGAAACATTTTGACGAGATTATAGTCGAAAGTTTTCCCAACATAGAAAGGGAAATAGTCAATTAAGTCCAAGAAGCACAGAGACCCATACAGGATAAATCAAAGAAGAAAGATGCCAAGATGCATATTAATGAAACTAAAAAAGATTAAACACAAAGAAAGAATATTAAAAGCAGCAAAGGAAAAGTCACAAGTAACATACCAGGGAAACCCCTTACTCTTAACAGCTGATCTTTCAGCAGAAACTCTACCATTAGAAGGGAATGGTGGAATATATTTAAAGTACAGAAATGGGAAAATCTAAAACCAAGAATTACTCTACCTGGCAAGTATTTCATTCAAAATTGATGGAGAAATCAATAGCTTTACAAACAAGCATAATTTAAGAGAATTTTGTACCACCAACTCACCTTTACAACAAATGTTAAAGGAACTTATATGGACAGGAAACACAAGAAAAGAAAAAGACCTCCAGAAACAAAACCCAAACAATTGAGAAACAACCAATAGAAACATATATATCAATAATTACTTTAAATGTAAATGAATCAAATACTCCAACCAAAAGACATAGACTGGCTGAGTGGGTACAAAAAGAAGACCCATATATTGCTGTCTACCAGAGACCCACTTTAGACCTAAAGACACATATGAACTGAAACTGAGAGGATGGAAAAATATATTCCATGCAAATGAAAATCAAAGGAAAGTCAGAGTAGCAATCCTCACATCAGACAAAGTAGACCTTAGAATAAAGAATATTACAAGAGATAAGGAAGGACACTACATTATGATCAAGGGATCAGTCCAAGAGGTAGCCTTAATAATTGTGAATATTTATGCACCCAACATAGGAGTACCTCAGTAGTAAGACAAACACTAACAGACATAATAGGAGAAATTGACAGTAACACAATGATATTAAGGGATTTTAACACCTCACATACACCAATGGACAGATCATTAAAACAGAAAATTAATTAGGAAACACAAGCCTTAAATGACATATTAGACCAGATGGATCTTATTGATATCTTCAGCACATTCCATCTAAAGGCAGAAGGATACACTTTTTTCTCAAGTGCACATGGAACATTCTCTTTGATAGAACCATATCTTGGGTTGTACATCAAATCTCAGTAAATTTTTAAAAATTGAAATTGTATCAAGCATTCCTTCTGACAACACTATGATACTAGACATCAATTACAGGAAAAAAAATTGTATAAAAACCACAAACACATGGAGATTAAACAATACATTTATAAATAACAAGCATGTTACTGAAGAAATAAAAAGGGAAATTTAAAAAAAAATCACTAGAAACAAATGACAATGAAAACACAACTCAAAACCTATAGGATGCAGCAAAAGCAGTTCTAAGAGAGAAGTTTGTAGCACTACAGTCCTACCTCAAGAAACAAGAAAAATATAAAATAGCCTAACTTCACACCTAAAACAACATGAAAAAGAAGAAAAGCAGCAACAGAAAGTGAGCAGAAGGAAAGAAATTGAAAGGTTGTTACTGAACAAAAAGACGCAGGGATTCTTGGCTTCTGGAGGAGAAGAAATCAATCAGGGGTCAGAGACGAGGGTGGATCACTCAGAGCTTTTGTGTAATAAAGTTTTTATTAACGTATAAAGGAGATAGAGAAAGCTTCTGACATAGGCATCAGAAGGGGGCAGAAAGAGTAACCCTCTGCTAGTCTTCAGCTGGATACTATATAGTCACTAGCAGTCTGTTAATGAAAAAAAGGAATGTCTTAAAACTCAGAATGGCACCAGGCCCCTCATCCATAAGATGCATTTTGGGATAATCTTGGCTCCAGATGATTCATCCTGGGCCATAAAACAATTAACTTGAATCTTTTAGAAGGGCAGATTACCATACAAATAGTAGGGGAACAATATCTGAGTACAACATACTGGTTTGTCAAGTAGGTTCTAAGCCATTAGGCAGAACTGACTTGAAGACAGAGTTTGGGGTAAATGCATAGTACATTAACATAGCTTAAGACAATCATTTCCATAAGAAAAATGCATTGGTTAACTCAAGGTTTAAGAATAGTTAACTTCAGGTGAAACCAAGTGTCATTATGGCAACACAGCATTTTAAGAGAAACCTCCTTTTAAATTTGTATAGAGAAGGAAAAAAATATTGCTAGTTTGTTTCCTCCTGCCACTTAAGAGAGATAAAAATGTCTGACACTTGCAGCCTATTTTCTCCGTTTGGAGAACCCTGGCCTTCCTGCCTGTTACCCTCTCATTCCCTCCTTTTCTTTTAAGAGAATTATGTTTCCTAGGGAAAAGGGGTGTCATTCTCATTCTATAACTGCTTCTGAGCTGAAAAAGGGTGTTGTCCCTAAATGGGTGAGGCAACATATTCTCATAATCCTCATACTGAGGATTTCTGATCCTGGGGCCCCAAGTAGTAGTTGGAAGAAGCTGCAGCAGTAGCAGGAGTTTGAGCAACCATTTGTAACTTAAAAGCTTTCATGTGACTAGAAACAAATCCAGTTACACAGTTACAGATGCAGGGAGCAAACAGCAAAAAGAAAACAATCAGAATTATTGTAATTAGGATAATGTCATCTGCAAACAGTGAGAGTTTCACTTCTTCTTTTCCTATCTGGATAGTTTTCCACTATGGGATCTAGTTAACATCTGCCAAAGTGAGGCAACTGAGGCTTCAGGAGTATCCATAGCCCCAGTCATCTTGGTCATGTATTTAGTAAAATGAACAACATTAGTGCTCATATCAGGTATATATGTACAGCATTAAGTATGAATAATGGAACAAGTTCCTCCTTGTGCAGCTGTCAGAATATCTAAAGCCAATCTGTTTTGTGAAACCACCTTTCTAATTTGTGCTTGTTCAGTATAAAGAGATGAAATAGCTTTTTGAGAATCTTGTAATGCCTGTTGAGTAAAATTAGTCAAAGCATCCACTCGTAGCATAACATCTGTAGTTCCCAAAGAGGGAACAAACATTGCAGCCAAATAATCATACCAGTGAAATACAGATCTTGCCCACTGAGTTTTAAGGTGGGGTAAATTAGCAGGCTTTTCTGGAAGCTCTGAAAATATAAAGCCGTGAGTAAAGGCTAGACCTAGGGTGCATCTCCCTATCCAAGCAGGGGGAAGACAAGCCCATAGGTAAGAGCCACATATCGAATAAGTCCTGTTTGGAGCAAGCCAGCCTGACTGAGATATCCAGTCCCAATTAGTGCCTGGCCAGACAAAGGGAGGACCTGAATTGGGGTTGGAAAACACGGGAATGATTACATTGCATATTTCCTGAGGCAAAAATCCCAATTGTTTCCAATCATTGTAATTAAGTTGTTGGCTAACTTTTGGGGATGGCTCTGTTTGTTCCCAGCATATAGGGGCAGTAGATATTAGACGTCCTTTTTCAGGAGTTAGCCATATAACCTCATCCCATATTTGATAAACGTCAGGTAAAAAACCATTAGATCTAGACTTATTGCCTTATGTGTAGCAAAATAGTCAATAAACTGAGACAATGTATAATCAAAATTAAAAGTCACATTATGTCCATGGTTAAAGTACAAAGTGTTGCACCAGTCCATTTTAGGGTTGTTAGATGTCATCAGATGAAGAAGAGGCATCACATATGATTGTTGTCGAAGGTATTCACAAACTTGGAGAAAGTCTTTTCCTTGAAGTGGAGATATCCACCACAGGAAGCCTCCCACTGATGAAGAGGGGAGTGCTCCGCAGATCCAGCAGTTAGACCGATTATGGAATGCAGCGTAGGAGTGAGCCCAGGACAGGAAGGCATTGTCTTGAGGATCAAACAGCAGACTCAGGATCTTTGGAGTCAGCCGAAGTAGGCTCACATAGATTATCAGGCCCATCTGAAAAGTACAAAGTCAGAGCATAGAAAGTAAAGACATAAAATGACGTCACTTAGTTCTGGTCAGAGTGCCACCTCTTAACTCGAGTGTGATGTACCCATGAATCAATTCCTGGCACTTTGACAGCTGTGGGAGAAGAGAAAATAACCTGGTAAGGGTCTTCCCAGAGGGGCTCGAGGGATGGGCTCCCAGATCCCAATGTTTTTATGAGGACCTCGGTTCCTGACTCAAATAGAGGCTTGCTGGATTCAGAGGCTGGGTCAAGAGTCATCTCCTGGAGTTCTGTTAATGCCTGTTGAAAAGCTGAGAGCGGAGTTACATAACTAGTTAATTCCAAGGCTTCAGGGTCTATAACAATGTCTATGCATAAGAAAGGCCTTCCAAAAATACATTCAAAGGGGGACAGTCCCTCTTTTGGGGGGAGCAGTTCGAGCCCTCATTAAAGCTATGGGTAGGACTTTAATCCAATTGTCCTGCATTTCTTGAGTTAATTTGTGCAGATGTCTTTTGATAATGTCATTAGCTTTTTCAACCTTTCCTGAGAATTGGGGTCTCCAGGAACAGTGCAAGTGATATTCTAGTCCTAGAGCTTTAGATACCCCTGAGTAACAGCAGCTTTAAAGGTGGAGCCATTGTCACTCTGAAGGCTCCGTGGCAGCCTAAACCTGGGGAAAATTTCGTGTATTAAAATCTTTATAACCTCCTTAGCCTGCTCACTATGACAGGGGAAAGCATCAGTCTATGCAGTAAAGTATCCACCCAAACTTGTAAGCAAGAATACTCGTTAGCTTTTGACATATGAGTAAAATCAATTTCCCAGTCCTCTCCAGGATACTTTCCATTTCCTTGTAATCCAGATGTTGCTAGTTATTCAGTCTTTGGGTTATTTTTCTGACAAACCTCACACCTTTTGATAATGTTCTTAAAGTTCTTTAAAGTTTTCATTACATTTTTACCTTCAAACAAATGAGAAACCATCTGGTAAGTACTCTCTGCACCCAAATGAAAACTCTGGTGTAAACCCTTAAGAATTTTCCGCTGAGCATTTTCAGGAATTATTAATCATCCATTCTTGGACTGTAATCATCCTTTATCAGTAATCTTTGCTCCTCTTTTCTCATATTTTTCTAATTCTTCCTCAGTATATTGTGGCTTTTCCTGTTCCACAGGACCTGTCCAGATCAAAGGCGTCTGTAGTGAGGGGGTTTCGTAAAGTGAAGGCTTTTCTGGCTTGACAGTCGGCCAGTTGATTTCCTTCAGCTATTTTACTCCCATCCCTGCTGTGCCCTTTGCAATGCATAACAGCTACTTCTTTAGGACAATATGTAGCAGTTAGAAGTCTCTTGATCTCTCTGAAATGCTTAATAGGTTCTCCTGTTGCTGTTTTAAACTGTCTTTCTTTCCATATTGCAGCATGAGCATATAAAGTCAAATAAGCATACTTAGAATCAGTGTAGATATTTACCTGCTGCCCTTTGCTTAACTCGAGAGCTCGGGTCAGAGTCACAAGCTACACTAACTGAGCACTGGTTCCCTGGGGGAGAGATTTTGCTTCTAAAACCTGTTCAGCAGTCACCATGGCAGACCTGCTTTACGCTTTCCATCCCGAACAAAAGAACTGCCATCTGTAAATATTTCCATGTCAAGAACGTCTAATGGGGTATCCATTAGATCTTCCTGAGCTGCATAGTTTAAAGTTAGAAATTGGGAACAATCGTGATCAAATGTTTCCTTTTCCTTTTCAGGAAGTGGCAGGATTTAAATTTCCACAAACTTTAAGCTTAGTTACTGGTCCTTCTAACAACAATGGCTGATATTTAAGAAGCCTACTGTGTGTCATTCAAATATTAACCTTAGAATTTAAGATTCCACTCACATCACGAGAAGTCAGTACAGTAAGATTTCTTCCATTAACTATTTTTAAAGCTTCAGGTGCTAATAAAGCCACTGCCCCCAATTACTCTTAGACAGTGGGGCCACCCACATGAAATTATATCTAATTCTCTGCTTAGATAAGCAGTAGATTGCTGGTGAGGCCCTCTGGGTTGTGTCAAAACTCCCAAGGCCATACCTTTTCTTTCAGTGACAAACATTAAATTCTGACCCTGTGGGCAAGCTCAAAGCGGAAGCTTGCAGGAGAAAAGTCTGAAGAACCTTAAAAATCTTTTGACTATCTGGAGACCAAACCAGTTTGTCAGTTTGGGCCTGCTGAGTTTCAGCTATAAGTTTATATAAAGGCTGGGCAAGTTCCCCATAACCCGGAATCCAAATATGACAGTAGCCTGTGATTCCCAAAAATCCTCTCAATTGTCTTAAAGTCATAGGTAAGGGATGGCTTAGGATAGGTTTAATTCTCTCCAGGCCTATGGCCCTAGTCCCTTCTGATATGATTAGGCCCAGATATCTAACAGATTGTTGACAAAGTTGAGCCTTCTCTCTTGATGCCTTGTAACCGCAGCCTGCCAGAAAGTTTAAGAAATCTTCTGAGGCTCGTGAACAAGCTTCCTCTGTCTCAGAGGAAAATATCATCTACATATTGTAGCACCACCACTTCAGAGCTATTAAAGTTTTGTAGATCCTGTGACAAACTTTACCCAAATAAGTGAGGACTGTCACAAAATCCCTGGGGCAAAACTGTCCAGGTTAACTGAGAAGCTGGCTGCGTAGGGTCCTCAAAGGCAAATAGAAATTGCCTTTCCTCCGCCAAAGGCACCAAAAAGAAGGCATCTTTCAAATCAATTACTGAGAAATATTTGGCTCATTCAGGAATTTCAGACAGTAGAGTATAAGGATTAGGCACCATGGGGTATAAAGGAACTATAGCCTCATTTATTATTCATAAATCTTGAACTAGTCTCCATTTACCATTTGATTTCTTTATACCCAAAATAGGAGTGTTGCATGGACTGTTACAGGGAACTAATAGTCCTTGATCCTTTAAATTTTCGATGATGGGTTTTAGCCCTTCCTTAACCTCAGGTTTCAGTGGATACCGCTTCTTTTGTGGAAATAAGTGCAGGTCTTTGAGCTTGACAACTACAGGAATAGCATTTTGTGCTCAACCCACAGATTTTCCACCAGCCCATACTCTAGGACTTGCATTTTGTTCAATCAAAGGGAGAGAAAGGGAGGGCTCCATATTCATGAAAACAGAGGCATGGACCTTGCTCAGTATATCCCTCCCCAAAAGGGGTGAGGGAGATTCTGGCACGGTCAGAAACTCGTGTGAAAATAGCACATATCCCAGTTGCAAGATAAAGAATAACCTAAATAATACCTTTTGGCTCGTCCAGACAGTCCCATTATGGAAGCGGATCAGGAAGAAAGTGGACCAGGGGCTTTGGTAAGCACAGAGTAAGTTGCCCCGTTATCCAAAAGGAAATTGATGGATTGCCCCCCCACAGTTATCAATACCCGGTGTTCCTCAGGTGTAATTAGAATGGGAGCTTGTGTGGGGATATCCCTGGGCACCTTCAGTCCTGGTTGTCTTGAGAGTCTGACCCCTGAGACCTATGCCTCTGGGAGCAGTCTCTCTTCCAGTGTGGTCCTTTGCAGACTGGACATGGAGCCTGGGGTGGCTTAGATGCCTGAGGGCAATCCCACTTGAGGTGCCCCTCCTTTCCACAGTAATAGCAAGCCCATCCCTTTTCACCTGGGTCCCTCGGACATTTTTCTCAGGCTGTTTAAGAATGGTTTTCATAGCCATTGCGAAGTCTTCTGCCTGTTCCTTTGTCTTTCTCTGCCTTTCTTTCTTTTCCTTATATTCCCTACCATAATAGACTGTCTGAGCCAGTTGTAACAGATTATCTAAAGACTGATTTGGTCCATACACCAGATTTAATAGCTTACGGAGAATATCTGGAGCCAACTGAGTGAGAAATCTATCTTTTAAGATCACTTTTCCCTTGTTTTCTACAGAACTGGCCTAATTGTAAAACAGTATTATACTTAAGAGACCCTCCAACTGGCCACCATTCGCTGTCCTCAAATGGGTACCACAGCCATGCAGTATCACATAGGAAGACCAGGTGTGTCTTCTTTAATATAAACAAATATGATATAATATAAACAAATCAAACAATGTGATACACTATATTAGCAAATTGAAAGGTAAAAACCATATAATAATCTCAATAGATGCAGAAAAAGCCTGTGACAATATTCAGCACTTATTTATGATAAAAAACACTTCAAAAAATAGGCATAGTAGGAACCTACCTCAACATAGTAATGGCCATATATGATAAACTCACAGAAAATATTATTCTCAATGGTGAAAAACTGAATGCATTCTCATTAAGATCAGGAACAAGACAAGGGTGCCCACTCTCAATACTAGTATTCAAAATAGTTTTGGAATTCCTAGCTACAACAATCAGAGAAGAAAATGAAAATGAATGCAGATTGGAAAAGAAGACTAAAACTCTCTGTTGGTAGATGACATGATACTATGCAAAGAAAACCCTAAAGATACTATCAGAAAATTATTAGAGCTTATCAGTGAATCTAGCAATGTCAAAGGGTACAAAATCAATACAGAGAAATCAGTTGTATTCCTGTATATTAAAAATGAAAAGTCAGAAAGAGAATTTAAGGAATCAATCCCATACACCAAAAATGAACAAAATATCTAGGAAAAAGCCTACTTAAGGAGACAAAAGAGCTGTATACAGAAAACTATAAGACTGATGAAAGCAATCAAAGATGACATAAACAGTTGGAGAAATATTCTATGTTTCTGTGTTGGAAGAATCAATATTGTGAAAATGACTATACTACCAATTTGCAATCTACAGATTCAGTGTGATCCCTATCAAATTACAAATGACATTTTTTCACAGAACTAACAAAAAATGTTACAATTCATAAGGAAACACAAACGACCGTGAAGAACCATAACAACCTTGAGAAAGTTGTTGAGAAAGAAGATTGGAGCTGGAGGAATCAACCTTTCTGACTTCAGACTATAATACAAAGCTATAGTCATCAAGGCAGCATAGTACTGGTACAAAGACAGAAATATAGACCAATGGAGCAAGTTAGAAACATTGGAGATAAACCCATACACTTATGGGTACCTTATATTTGACAAAGGAGATAAGAATATACAATAGGGCAAATATCACCTCTTCAATAAGTGATGCTGGGAAAACTGGGCTGCTAACATGTAAAACAACGAATTTAGAACACTTCCTAACAACATACACAAAGATAAACTCAAAATAAATTAAAGACACAAATGTAAGACCATAAACAATAAAACTGTTAAAGGAAAACATAGGCAGAGCATTTTATGACATAAATGACAGGAAGATCCTCCATGACCCACCTCCTAAATTAATGGAAATAAAGACACAGATAAATAAGTGGGACCTAATTTATCTTACAAAAATTTTGCACAGCAAAGGAAACTACAAACAAGGTGTAAAACAACCCTCATAAATGGAGAAAATAATGGCAACTAAAACAACTGACAAAAGATTAATTTCCAAAATATACAAGGAGCTAATACAAGTCAACATTAGAAAAGCAAAACAAAACAAAACAAAACAAAAAAACAATCTAAAAGTGGGCAAAAGACATAAACTGCCAATTCTCCAAAGAAGACATATACATGGCTAACAAATACATGAAAAGATGCTTAACATTGGTCATTATTAGAGAAATGCAAATCAAAACTATGGGATATCACCTCATAACAGTCAGAATAGCCATCATCAAAAAGTCTATAAATAATAAATTCTGGAGAGGGTGTGCAGAAAAGGGAATCCTCTTGTACTGTTGGTGGGAATGTAAATTGGTACAATCACTATGGAAAACAATATGGAAATTCCTTTAAAAACTAGGAATTAAAGGACCATATGTCCCAACAATCCCACTACTAGGCATATACCATGAGGAAATCAAAATTGAAAAGGACACATGTATTCCAATGTTCATTGCAGTGCTATTAACAGTAGCTAGAATATGGAAGCAACCTGGATGTTCATTGACAGATGAATGGATAAAGAAGCTGTGGTGCATATATACACTGGAATATTACTCAGCCAAAAAAAGGAACACATTTGAGTCCGTTCTAATGAGGTGGATGAACCTAGAGCCTATTATAGAGAGTGAAGTAAGTCAGAAAGAGAAAGATAAATATTGTATACTAATACATATATACGGAATCTAGAAAGATGGTATTGAAGAATTTATTTGCAGGGTAGCAATAGAGACACAGACATAGAGAAAAGATTTATGGACACAGGGAGAAGGGAGGAGAGGGTGAGATGCATGGAGAGAGTAACATGAAAACTTCCATTCCTGTATGTAAAATAGATAACCAGTGGGAATTTGTTTCATGACTCAGGGAACTCAAACTGGGGCTCTGGGACAATCTAGAGGGGTGGGATACAGAAGGAGATGGGAGGGAGTTTCAAGAGGGAGGGGACACATGTATACCTATGGCTGATTCATTTTGATATTGGGCAGAAACCAACACAATTCTGTAAAGCAATTATCCTTCAATGATAAAATAAATAAATTCGAGATTTAAAAACAAGAAAGTTGAAATCTTGCATATTTTATATGTATTCTTTTTATATTGAAGCTTCCAAAATGTCAAAAACAAACAGATTTCTATGTATGTCAGATAGTTGAGCAAATATTCTCAGTTTAATGTTAAGTCTGTAAACCATGTGGATAGGTAAACTGAAAAGTAAAAAGAAACAAAAAAAGATTAATTAGCTTAGTATTTTTTGATTGTACGGTTTTACTGCCTAAATGGAGGGAGAAAAAAGTCCTAGAAAAATGAACTCTGTATAGTTGCTAATTTCTGGAAACTGATCAATTCACCCTTCACATAACTGCCAGATAAAATATCAGTATTACTTCAGTGTTCTTTTATCAGTCACTTCCAATTGCTCCCCATTATCAGGCAGATTAAAGTTCTAAGGCTTGATCCCAAAGGCAAGACTCTCAAAGAACCTGTCTTAACTCACCTAATGCAAATTGAGGAATTTGTCTGACACCATAGTTTATGTATTTAATGTGTCTTTAATTTTTACCAGTTTGATTTCTATGTGTCTCAATGTGTTCCTCTTTGGGTTTACCTGCCTGGGACTCTCTATGCTTCCTGGACTTGGTTGAGTAATTCCTTTCCCATGTTAAGGAAATTTTTGTTTATTATCTCTTCAAATATTTTCTCAGGTCCTTTCTCTCTCTCTTCTCCTTCTGGGACCACTATAATGCGAATGCTGGTGCATTTCATGTTGTCTCAGAGGTCTCTTAGGGTGTGTTAACCTTTTTTTTTTTTTTTTCATCCTTTTTTTTTTTTTTTCCTATTTTCTGTTCTGTGGCAGTGATTTCCATCATTCTTTCTGCCAAGTCACTTGGTTCTTCTGCCTCAGTTATTCCACTATTGGTTCCTTCTAATGTATTACTCATCTCTGTTTGTTTGTTCTTTAGTTCTTCTAGGTCTTTGATAAACATTTCTTGCATCTTCTCCATTTTTTTCCCCTGAGATCCTGGATCATTTTCATTATCATTATTCTGAATTATTTTTCTGGAAGGTTGCCTATCTCCACTTCATTTAGTTGTTTTTCTGGAGTTTTATCTTGTCCCATCCTCTGAGACATAACTTTCAGCTTTTTCATCCTGATTAATTTTCTGTTATGTGGTTTTTGTTTTAGCCACTATGGGATTGTGGTTATTCTTGCTGCTTCTGTCTGTCCTGTGATGGAAGTTGCTAAAAGGCTTGAGGAAGCTTCCTGATGGAAAAGACTGGTGGTGGGAAAAACTGGGTCTTGCTCTGATGGGCAGGGCCTTGCTCAGTAAAGCTTTAATCCAATTATCTGCTCATGGTTGGGGTTGTGCTCCCTTCCTGTTAGTTTCTTTTTGCCTGAGGTTACCCAGCCCTGGGGTCTATTGGCTCTGTTGTAGGGTTAATGGCAAACTCCAAGAGACCTTACGCCAAGGGGGAATTTCCTAGACTGCTGCTGACAGTGCCCCCATCCCTGTCATGAGGCCCTGCTGAGCCACACCTTCTCAGGAGACCCTCCAACATTAGCAAGTAGTTTTGGTTCCATCTTCTGTGGGGTCACTTCTGTTTCCTCTGGGTCTTGGTGCATGCAAGATTTTGTTTGTGTCCTCCAAGACTGGGATCTCTGTTTCCCCTAGTCCTGCAGAAGTCCTATAATCAAATCCTACTGGCCTTCATGGCCAGATTCCTGGGGATTCCCAGTCCCTTTTGTTGTATCCCCAGGCTGAGAAGCCTGACATGGGGTTCAGAACCTTCACAACAGTGGGAGAACTTCTTTGTTATTATTGTTTTCCAGTTTGTGGGTCACCTCCCCGGTGGGTATGTGGTTTGATTTTATCGTGATTGCCCCTCCTACCATCTCAGCTTCTTCTGTCTTTGGATGTGGGATATCTTTTTCTTGTGGGTTTCAGCATTCTCCTGTCAATGGTTGTTCAACAACTAGTAGCTATTTGGGTGCTCACAGGAGGAGATGAGCCCAGGCCATTCTACTCTATCTTGAACCAGAAGTCTTAAGCATTTAATTTGTAAAGCCAAAGTTACTGATAGGAAAAGTCAAACACTACATGTCTAAACAACTTATTTTTAAACCTAAGAAATTACAGAGTTAGTAAAAACAAGTAACTGACAAATAGGATTGATAAGCTTTGGTCTCTTGGGTTCTTGTGAAGGATTGGCAATACTGGGCCATAAGCATTAATCATACTTAGATGGGTTGAAGAGTCCTAACCTCAAAAGAAGCAGGGGCAGAATCACAAGAAACATATCACCTTTCTTATCAGTCTCAACCCCTTCTTTACTAATTGATCTTAGTACCCCCTACTGTGTCTTTGTTCAATTACTTCTCAAGTTCTAGAATATCTACAAGGGATGATACAGTATAGTGGTAAAAACATAGACTGTCCATGGTTTATTCTGACACCGACTAGCTATATTACCTTAAGCAAATCACCAAAGCCCTCTGTTCCTTTACTTTCTGTATTCAGTGGTGACTTGTGCTTAGTCATGTCCGACTCTGCAACATTTTGAACTATAGCTCACCAGATTCCTCTGTCCATGGAATTCTCCAGGTAAGAATACCAGAGTAGGTTGCCATTTCCTTCTTCAGGGCATCTTCCTGACCCAGGGATCAAACCTGTGTCTCCTTCATTGCACGCAGATTCCTTACCACTGAGTCATCATGGAAGCCCTGTAACTCTCTGTATTAGTGAATATTAAATGAAGCAGTATGTGACTGAAAAAGGTGCCTGGCACAGAGTAGTTGCTATGTGAGTGCTTGCTATTATTGTTTTTCTTCCTCCTTTCTTCAAAGCCTAGTTTAGCTCCCATCATCTCCAGGAAGTCACATAACACCTTTGTGCTCCTTTGAACCCCTATATTACCTATAATCATTATGAGTCCTTTGACATTTCATTTTATATCACCATGGGAAATAGCTTATGCTTTTGTAACGTTATTTTAAGCTGTTTTTAATGTGTTCATGTCTTGCCTCTCCTAACAGACTATGAACTCCTTGGGAATAAGAACCATGCCTTACCCTTCTCTTTTTCTCCTTCTGAATTTATCATTTCACAAAAGATGCTTAAGAGATATTTGCCAAATGAGTGAATCAATAGCAGATTATCACAGGTGGCAAATTTCACAGGTTTCAATGTAGAAACAAACATCGTAACCACAAGAAAATATGCTGGGTGGTTATGCTTTTTTCTGTAAAAAATAGGGTGAGCTTATACTGAATTACAGATCCTTGGCCTGTTGTAGTACAGATTTATTCCATTTTAGACAGATAAAGTGTTTCCTAATAGAGTAACTACTAAATTTTCATGGATTCACTAAGATTGTAAGACAGTGTGGCACATTTGATTAAATAAAAAAAAAATAGATAAAACAGCAAAGATGCATTTTCTAGGAAAAGTCCCTAAAATATTTTAAAAGTATATGTAAACTCTAGGGAGCAACAAAACAAGTCTCATATGAATATTATACATTAAAATATTTACAGGAGGTACTCAAGATTATGGTGTGTCTGGCATTTACAAACCACTTCATATCATGGCACTTGTGAACATTGAAAATGTTTATATAGTATACTGAAATAAGCAGAAAGGGGTCCTTGAACCAGGGGTAACTTGCACTGGGACTTTAGTAACTTCATTCCTAGAACGCTGGCCACTTCAGATGCTGGCCAACCACTCTGAGGGATAAGACAGCACAAATCTCAGCACACCTGTAACCTATCCACAACACATACAGCAGTTGGAGAACTCTGTTGCTTTTGTAATGTTGTGTTTCAATCTGTACTGTTCAATACAGAACAAGGAAGACCTATGATACAAACATGTAAACCCAAATGAAGTATGCATTTTTGTTGCATTCCTATGTGCAATAGTCTCTGAACATTGCTCAGTCAATAGTTGTATGTCTTATTCAGTTCACACCAGAGACTGGGTTCAATGCAAATCATACTATATGTCTTTTCCTTTATTCTCATTAATTAATATATTCAATGATGACTGATTGAACACCATGTGATATATTATGTGCTCGTTACAGATTAAAAATAATACCACTGAGTTCTGGCAAGTACTGCAATGGTATGTGGAGCACACTTTGTACCCCCAGATCCACACTTGCCCAAAGTCAACCAATAAGCTGGATGGTCTAAGTTGAATGGGAACTCTATCATATGAAGCTTCACCTCGGCAATTCAACAGATCAGCCCGGGACCAAAAATAATAGGGACTCTTTTCCATGAGCAAACAAAAGATGCCTCTGGCATCTCAAGTCTCATCTTATTCTTGCTAGCTGGATGACAGATGGGATAGGGAAATAATGGTGGCCTCTGGCCACCAAGTCTTACAACTCAGGGAACTGAAATGAACAATATGTCTCAACTGCATGAGACACCACTCGATCTCTATAACAACAGACAAAAGCTTTGACAGGTGGAAGGTGAGAATTTCTGAAGATGACAAGTGGAGCAGATAGCTGCCATTAGCTATTTGCCATTTGACTGTTGTTCTTCATTGTATGAGACCTTGATATTTTAAGTGAGAAATGGTAGAATAGTGTACCACAATTTATCAATGTGAAGTGTACATTAAAATTTGGAAAGCTTTACTAGCTATTTATAATTCTATATATGCAACATGAACAAAAGTTGTTCTTAACTTTTGTGGTGGCATGATAAAGTTAGAAAATCATGTGTCTTAAAAAAGAACTATTGTAAAAAAATCATAGAAATGTTTGATGGAAATGACTATATTTTTTGAAAACATAATAATATATTATTTTAAATGGCATTACATTTAGATCCTTCATTTCAATTTAATCTTTAACTGTTAACATCACTTGAGTTGATCAATGTCCAGCTACACTATACATGTCTCTCCTATTCACATCCATTTCTCAAAATTGTATTCATTTTGAATGCTTGAATACCTAGTCAAGTACTATATTTCTCAGTAACTTCTAGTAGTGTCCTTGATAACTGTCTGCCAAATAGGATCTGATCAATTGCTGTTTAATTTTTAGAGAACATTGAGCCTATGATGGTCATTATAGTTTGAACCTGCCATATATTTTAATGCTGTTCTGTGTATTTTATTTTATTTATAATTAATTTTTATTGAAGTATAATTGTTTTACAATGTTTTGTTAGTTTCTGCTGTATAGAAAAGTAAATTAGCTGTATGTACATACATATCCCCTCTCTTTTGGATTTCCTTCCCACTAAGGTTTCACATAGCATTGAATAGAGCTCCCTGTGCTATACAGGAGGTTTTCATTGGTTCTCTATTATATACACAGTAGTGTATATATGTCAATCTCATTCTCCCAATTCGTATCACCCCTCTTATCCCCAGTATCCATGTCTGTTCTCTATGTCTGTGTCTCTAGTTCTGCTTTGCAAATAAGTTCATCTGTATCATCCTTCTATATTACAAACATAAGGAATATCATTTGATATTTATTTTCTCATTCTGACTTATTTCACTCTGTATGATAGTCTCTTGGTCCATCCATGTCTCTGCAAATGGCACAATTTCATTCCTTTTTATAGCTGAGTAATATTCCATTGTATATATGTACCATGTTTTCTTTATGCATTGTTTTTTGTTGATGGACATTTAGCTTGCTTCCATGCCCTGGCTATTGTAAATGGTGCTGCAGTGAACATTGGGGTACATATATTTTTTCAAATTATGATTTTCTCTTGATATATGCTCAGGAGTTGGATTGCTGGAGCATATGGTAGGTATTTTTAGATTTTAAGGAAACTGCATGCTATTTTCCATAGTGGCTTATCAATTTACATTCCCACCAACAGTGTAAGAAATTTCCCTTTTCTCTTCACTTTCTTCAGCATTTATTGTTTGCAGATATTTTAATGATGGCTGTTCTGATTCGTATGATGTAATTATTGCAGTTTTATTTGCATTTCTTTAACAATTAGAAATGTCGAGCATCTTTTCATGTTTGTTGGCCACCTGTATGTCTTCTTTGAATAAATGTCTATTTACAGCTTCTGCCCATTTTTTGATTGGGTTGTTTGATTTTTTGATGTTGAGCTACATGACCAGTTTGCATATTTTGTAGATTAATTCCTTGACATTTGCTTTATTTCTAAATATTTTCTCCCATTCTGAGGGTTGTCTTTTTCTTTGTTTATGGTTTCCTTTGTTGTGCAAAGGTTTTTACATTTAATTAGATCCAAGTTTTAAAATTTTTGCTTTTATTTTCATTACTCTACGAGGTGAGTCAAAAAAGATCTTGCTACAATTAAGGTCAAAGTGTCCTCTGTCTATGTTTTCTTCTACAAGTTTTAGAGTGTCTGACCTCACATTTAGGATTTTAATCCATTTCGAGTTTAATTCTCTGTATAGTGTTAGAGAGTGTTCTAATTTCATTCATTTACATATAGCTGCCAAGTTTTCCAGCACCACTAATTGAAGAACCTGTTTTCTCCATTATATATTCCTGCCTCCTCTGTCATAGATTAGGTGACCTTTGGTGTGTGGGTTTATCTCTGGGCTTTATATTCTGTTTCATAGATCTATGTTCCTGTTTTTGTGCTAGTACCATACTGTCTTGATTACTGTAGTTTTGTAGCATAGTCTGAAGTCAGGAAGGTTGATTCCTCCAATTCTCTTCTGCTTTCTCAAAATTGGTTTGGATATTCAGGGTCTTTTGTGTTTCCATACAAATTGTAACTTTTTAAATTCTAATTTTGTGAAAAATGTGGTTGGTCATTTGAAAGGGATTGAACCTGTAGTTTTTTTGGGTAGTATAGTTATTTTCACAATACTTCTCTTCCATTCCAAGAACATGACATATCTCTCCATCTGTTTTTGTTGTCTTTGATTTCTTTTATAAGTATCCTACAATTTTCTAAGTACAGATCATTTGCCTCTTTCACTAGGTTTATTTCTATTGGTATTTTATTATTTTTGATATGATGGTAAATTGAATTATTTCCTTCATTTCTCTTTCTGATATTTCATTGTTATTGTATAGGAATGCAAGAGATTTCTGTCTATTAATTTTTATCCTGTAATTGTACAACATTCATTGAGCAACTTTAGTAGTTTTCCAGTGACTAATTTAAGGTTTTTTCTTTCTGTTCTTTATAGACTTTTTTCCTAAAAGTTTTTGGGTTCTCTGAAAGTAAACTTGGAAAATTGTAAGTATGTGGGGAAAGGAAAGTTGTTTGGCCAGATAAATGATGAAGCTGTTTCAGGTTTGTGAGTTCAGTTCTTCTTTCTACACGTTCTATTATTCTACCCTGTGAACAAAGCTTAACCTCATTTTTTCACATCTAATATTTATTCATTTAGGGCTTTCTTTTTTTTTTTTTTTAGGGCTTTCTACATATATTTTCGTGTCATCTGAAAACAGTAACAGTATTACTTCTCTTTCAAACTTGATTATTTTATTTCTTTTCCTTTTCTGGTTGCCATGGTGAGAACTTCCAAGACTATGTTGAATAGAAGTGGTAAGACTGGACATCGTTATCTTTTTCCTGATCTTAGAAGAAATGCTTTCAGATTTTCACCATTGAGAATGATATTTACTCTTGGTTTATCAAATATAGCCTTTATTAAGGTAGGTTCCCACTATGCCCATTTTCTGGAGACTTTCTCTTGTAAATTTGTGTTGAAGTCTCCCAAAAGCTTTTTCTGCATCTATTGAGATAATCATATGGTTTTTGTTCTTCAATTTGTTAATGTGGTGTATCACATTGATTGATTTATTGAATAATCCTTGCTTCCTTGGGATAAATTCCACTGGTTCATAGTGTATCACTGTTGTGTTGTTGGATTCAATTTGCTAGTATTTTGTTGAAGATTTTTACATTTATGCTCATCAGTGATATTGGCTTGTAGATTTCTTTCTTTTTTATTATTATTTTTTCCATTTAATTTTATTAGTTGGAGGCTAATTACTTTACAATATGGTAGTGGGTTTTGCCATACATTGACATGAATCAGCCATGGATTTACATGTATTCCCCATCCCGATCCCCCCTCCCGCCTCCCTCCCCACCCCATCCCTCTGGGTCTTCCCAGTGCACCAGCCCCGAGCACTTGCATGCATCCAACCTGGGCTGGAGATCTGTTTCACCCTTGATAATATACATGTTTTGATGCTGTTCTTTCAGATCATCCCACCCTCACCTTCTCCCACAGAGTCCAAAAATCTGTTCTGTACATCTGTGTCTCTTTTTCTGTTTTGCGTAAAGGGTTATTGTTACCATCTTTCTAAATTCCATGTATATGCGTTAGTATACTGTATTGGTCTTTATCTTTCTGGCTTACTTCACTCTGTATAATGGGCTCCAGTTTCATCCATCTCATTAGAATTGATTCAAATGAATTCTTTTTGATGGCTGAGTAATATTCCATGGTGTATATGTACCACTGCTTCCTTATCCATTCGTCTGCTGATGGGCATCTAAGTTGCTTCCATGTCCTGGCTATTATAAACAGTGCTGCGATGAACATTGGGGTGCACGTGTCTCTTTCAGATCTGGTTTCCTCAGTGTGTATGCCCAGAAGTGGGATTGCTGGGTTGTATGGCAGTTCTATTTCCAATTTTTTGAGAAATCTCCACACTGTTTTCCATAGTGGCTGTACTAGTTTGCATTCCCACCAACAGTGTAAGAGGGTTCCCTTTTCTCCACACCCTCTCCAGCATTTATTGCTTGTAGACTTTTGGATAGCAGCCATCCTGACTGGCGTGTAATGGTACCTCATTGTGGTTTTGATTTGCATTTCTCTGATAATGAGTGATGTTGAGCATCTTTTCATGTGTTTGTTAGCCATCTGTATGTCTTCTTTGGAGAAATGTCTGTTTAGTTCTTTGGCCCATTTTTTGATTGGGTCATTTATTTTTCTGGAATTGAGCTGCAGGAGTTGCTTGTATATTTTTGAGATTAATCTTTTGTCTGTTGCTTAGTTTGCTATTATTTTCTCCCAATCTGAGGGCTGTCTTTTCACCTTGCTTATAGTTTCCTTTGTTGTGCAAAAGCTTTTAAGTTTAATTAGATCCCATTTGTTTAGTTTTGCTTTTATTTCCAATATTCTGGGAGGTGGGTCATAGAGGATCCTGCTGTGATTTATGTTGGAGAGTGTTTTGCCTATGTTCTCCTCTAGGAGTTTTATAGTTTCTGGTCTTACATTTAGCTCTTTAATCCATTTTGAGTTTATTTTTGTGTATGGTGTTAGAAAGTCTTCTAGTTTCATTCTTTTACAACTGGTTGACCAGTTTTTCCAGTGCCACTTGTTAAAGAGGTTGTCTTTTTTCCATTGTATATTCTTGCCCTCTTTGTCAAAGGTAAGGTGTCCATAGGTTCGTGGATTTATCTCTGGGCTTTATATTCTGTTCCATTGATCTATATTTCTGTCTTTGTGCTAGAGCCATACTGTCTTGATGGCTGTGGTTTTGTAGTATCGTCTGAAGTCAGGCAGGTTGATTCCTCCAGTTCCATTCTTCTTTCTCAAGATTACTTTGGCTATTCGAGGTTTTTTGTATTTCCATACAAATTGTGAAATTATTTGTTCTCATTCTGTGAAAAATACCGTTGGTTGGTAGCGTAATTTCCGTGCTTGTGATGGGTCTGTAAAGATTTTCTATTTCTTCCTGGTTAATTTTTGGAAAGTTATACTTTTCTATGAATTTGTCCATTTCTTCCAAGTTGTCCATTTTATTTGCATATTGTTGCTGATAATAGTCTCCTATGATCCTTAGTATTTCTGTGTTGTCTGTTGTGATTTCTCCATTTTCATTTCTAATTTTTGTTGATTTAATTTTTCTCCCATTGTTTCTTGATGAGTCTGGCTAATGGTTTATCAATTTTATTTATCTTCTCAAGGAACCAGCTTTTGGTTTTGTTGATTTTTGCTATCATCTCTGTTGTTTCTTTTGCATTTATTTCTGCCCTAATTTTTAAAGATTTCTTTCCTTCTACTAACTCTGGGGTTAATAATTTCTCCCTTTTCAAGTTGCTTTTGGTGTAGAGTTAGGTTATTTGACTTTTTTGTTGTTTCTTGAGGTAATCCTGTATTGCTATGAACGTTAAATAGATTAAAGATCTGAACGTAAGACCAGAAACTATTAAACTCCTAGAGGAAAACATAGGCAAAACACTCTCCAACATAAACCACAGCAGGATCTTCTATGACCCACCTCCCAGAATATTGGAAATAAAAGCAAAAATAAAGAAATGGGATGTAATTAAAATTAAAACCTTCTGCACAGCAAAGGAAACTATAAGCAAGGTGAAAAGACAGGCTTCAGAATTGGAGAAAATAATAGCAAACGAAGCAACTGACAAATGATTAATCTCAAAAACATACAAGCAACTCCTGCAGCTCAATTCCAGAAAAATAAATGACCCAATCAAAATGGACCAAAGAACTAAACAGACGTTTCTCCAAAAGACATACAAATGGCTAACAAACACATGAAAAGATGATCAGCATCACTCATTATCAGAAATGCAAATCAAAACCACAATGTGGTACCATTTCAAGCCAGTCAGAATGGCTACTATCCGAAAGTCTACAAGCAATAAATGCTGGAGAGGGTGTGGAGAAAAGGGAACCCTCTTACACTGTTGGTGGGAATGCAAACTAGTACAGTCACCATGGAGAACAGTGTGGAGATTTCTCAAAAAACTGGAAATAGAACTACCATATGATCCAGAAATTCCACTGCTGGGCATACACACTGAGGAAACCAGAACTGAAAGAGACACGTGTGCCCCAGTGTTCATCATAGGACTGTCTATAATGGCCAGGGCATGGAAGCAACCTAGATTCTACAGACAAATGGATGAGAGAATTGTGGTACGTATACATAATGGAATATTACTCAGCCATTAATATAATACATTTGAATCAGTTCTAATGAGGTGGATGAAACTGGAGCCTATTATAGAGTGAAGTAAGCTAGAAAGTAAAACGCCAATACAGTATACTAATGCATATATATGGAATTTAGAAAGATGGTAACGATGACCCTATATGCGAGACAGCAAAAGAGACCCAGATGTATTGAACAGTCTTTTGGACTCTGTGGGAGAGGGCGAGGGCAGGGTGATATGGTAGAATGGCATTGAAACATATAAATTATCATATGTGAAATGAATCGCCAGTCCAGGTTCGATGCATGATACAGGGTGCTTGGGGCTGGTTCACTGGGATGACCCAGAGGGACGAGATGGGAAGGAAGTTTGGAGGGGGGTTCAGGATGGGGAACGTATGTACGCCCATGGTGGATTAAAGTCAATGTATGGCAAAACCAATAGAATATTGTAAAGTAAAATAAATAAATAAATTTTTAAAAAATTAGGAAAACATGGCTAAGATTGTCAAGACAGAAATCATGGTAATATTTTAATAAATACTTAAATGATTTAATGGTTTAATATGATAGTTTAATAGATATCTAAATAATAAGCATTATAAGTGGCTTAATAAATATATTTTGAAAAAAGCATCAATTCTTTGGTGCTCAGCTTTTTTTATAGTCCCACTCTCACATCCATACATGACTACTGGAAAAACAATAGCTTTGACTAGACGGACCTTCACTGACATAGCAATGTCTCTGCTTTTTAATATGCTGTCTAGTTTGGTCATAGCTTTTCTTTCAAGGAGCAAGCATCAAATTTCATGGCTACAGTCACCATCTGCAGTGATTTTGGAGCCTCCCAAAATAAAGTCTGTCACTGTTTCCATTGTTTCCCCATCTATTTGTCATGAAGTAATGGGACCAGATGCCATTATCTTGGTTTTCTGTATGTTGAGGTTTTTTTTTTTTCCATTTATTTTTATAAAATTATGGAATGCTTCATGAATTTGCATGTCATCCTTGCGCAGGGGCCATGCCAATCTTCTCTGTATCATTCCAATTTTAGTATATGTGCTGCCGAAGCGAGCACTGTATTTTGAGTTTTAAGACAACTTTTAACTTTCCTTCAATTTAATCATCGGGCTCTTTAGTTCTTAACTTTGTGCCGTAAGGGTGGTGTCATCTTTGTATCTGAAGTTATTGTTATTTCTCCTGGCAATCTTGATTCCAGCTTGTGCTTCACCCAGCCTGGCATTTCTCATGATGTACTCTGTATATAAGTTAAATAAGCAGGGTGACAATATACAGCTTAGACGTTCTCCTTTCCCTATGTGGAACCTGTCTGTTGTTCCATGCCCAGTTTTAACTGTTGCTTCTTGACCTACATCCAGATTTCTCAAGAGGCAGGTCAGGTGTTCTGGTATTCCCATATCTTTAAGAATTTTCCAACAAAGAAGTTTGTTGTGATCCACACAGTCAAAGTCTTTGGCATAGTCAATAAAGCAGAAGTAAATGTTTTTCTGGATGTCTTGCTTTTTTGATGATCCAAAGGATGTTGGCAATTTGATCTCTGGTTCCTTTATATGTGTGTGTGTGTGTGTGTGTTTGTGTATACATGTATATATATATATATATGTATATGTGTGTATATATATATATGTATGTGTGTGTGTGTGTATGTAAACTTTTCTATTGTGCTTGATAAAGACTTGAGAAATAATATCCCCCCAAAAAGAAAGATAAATTGGAAAACATAAGCTAATGAAATCAAAGCACTGAATATGAAATAGAAAATGTGAAGCAAACTAGATAAAAGTAAAAGGTCATCATATAGCCCAGTTGTTTTTAACATGACTGCTCATTAGAAATATGTCTGGTGGTTTGAAGGAAAAAAAGCAATACCTGGGCAAAAAATTCCAAAATAATTCTGATATTCATCTTGATTTTAAAGTGATTACAGGTTTTTCTATTAAACAGTAGTTTTATTGGTATATAATGCTATTATTTTTCTGTTGACCAATCATGAGACAATGGTATTAAGTGAATAATAGTTACATAATCACAATAGTAAGAGATGTTTATCAGTTTTTACCATCAATGGCCGGATAATAAAAGATAATTACAATTGCAAGCCATGAGGGGAACATGATTAACCTAACAATATAAAATAATTGCATACAATTTGAAGGGTTAAGCAGAGTGACACAGTAAGTGGAAGTGCGTACATGAACATGTTTTCATCTGCCCAGCCAGGCTATGTGTTTTGGTTTGTGCATTTAATCCATTTACATTTAAGTTAATTACTAATATGTACAATCACCTGGAGGAGGGCATGGCAACCCATTCCAGCATTCTTGTCCTGACAAAGGAGCCTGACAGGCTACTGCCCATGGGGTTGCAAAAGGTCAGACATGACTGAAGCAACAGCATGCATGCACATGATCCTATTACTACTTTATTAATTGTTTTAGATTTATTTTGTGTAGGTTTTTTCCTTCTCTTGTTTCCTGCCTAGAGAAGGTCCTTTAGCATTTGTTCTAAAGCTGGTTCAGTGATGCTGAGTTCACTTAACTTTTGCTTGTTGGGAAAGCTTTTCATTTCTCCATCAAATCTGAAGGAGAGTCTTGCTACATAGAATATTCTTGATTGTAGGTTCTTCCCTTTCATCACTTTAAATATGCATTTCGTTGATTGTATAGTTTCTGTTGAGAAATCAGCTGATAACCTGATAGATTCATTGTATGTTATTTGTCATTTTTCCCTTGTTGCTTTTGATATTTTATCTGTGTCTTTAATTTTTGCCAGTTTGATTACTATGTGTCTCAGTGTATTCTTCCTTAGGCTTATCCTGCCTTGAACTGTCTGTGCTTTCTGTATTTTGTTGATTATTTCATTTCCCATATTATGGAAGTTTTCAGTTATTATCTCTTGAAATATTTTCTTGGGTCCTTTCTCTCTCTCTTCTTTGGGGGGCCCTATAATGCAAATGTTAGTGCATTTAATGTTGTTCCAGAAGCCTCTTAAGATGTCTCCATTTTTTTCATACTTTTTTTATATGCTGCTCTGTGGCATTGAATTCCATCATTCTTTCCTCTAGGTCACTTATCTATTCTTCTGCCTCAGTTATTCTGCTATTGATACCTCCTAAAGTATTATTCATCTCTGCTTGTTCTTTAGTTTTTCTAGGTTTTTGGTAAACATTTCTTGCATCTTCTCCATTCTGTTTCTGAGATCCTGGATCATCTTCATTATCATTTTTCTGAATTCCATTTCTGGAATGTTGCCTATATCCACTTCATTTAGCTTTTTTTTTTTTTTTCCTGGAGTTTAATCTTGTCCCTTCCTCTGGGATATAACTCTGTTTTTTCATCCTGACTGACTTTCTATAATGTGGTTTTTGTTCCCACTGTGGGATGCAGTTCTTGCTGCTTCTGTCTGCCTTCTGGTGGATGAGGATAAGAGGATTCTGTCAGCTTCCTGATGGAAAGGACATTGGTGGGGGAAAATGGGTGCTTCTCTGTGGGGAGGCCCTGCTCAGTAAGCTTTAATCCAATTGTTTGCTGATGAGTGCTCCCTCCCTGTTAGTTGTTTGGCCTCAGGCAATCCAGCCCTGGAGTTCTATGGCAGGGTTAATGGCAACCTCCAAAAGGGCTTATGCCAAGGGGGATCTTCCTGGACTGCTGCTGCCAGTGCCACCAATCCTGTGGTGAGCCCCTGCTGACCCATGCATCCACATGAGACCCTCCAACACTAACGGGTAGTTGTGGTTTAGTCTCCTATGGGTTCATTGCTCTTTCCTCTGGGTCTTGGTACAAGTAAGATTTCATTTGTGCCCTCCAAGACTGGAGTCTCTGTTTCCCCCAGTCCTGTGGAAGTCCCATAATCAAATCCTGCTGGCCTTCAAGGTCAGATTCTCTGAGCATTCCCATTCTCTTTGTTAGATCCCAAGGTTGTGAAGCCTGACGTGGGACTCAGAACCATGACAACAATGGGAAAACTTCTTTGGAATGATTGTTCTCCAGTTTGTGGGTCTCCCACCAGTGAGAATGGGATTTGATTTTATAATGATTGCACCCCTTCTACTGTCTCAATGCAGCTTATTCTTTGTCTTTGAAAGTTGGGAATCTTTTCTTGGTGGGCTCCAGCATTGTCGTGTCAATGGTTGTTCAACAGTTGGTTGTCATTTTGGTGCTCTTGCAGGAGGAGATGAAGGCACATCCTTCTACTCTGCCATCTTGGCATTATGTCAATGTCTTTTTAATATGCCATCTAGGCTAGTCATAGCTTTCCTTCCAAAGAACAAGTGTCTTACTTTTCTGACTGTAGTCACATCTGCAGTGATTTTGGAGCCCAAGAAAATAAAATCTGTGACTGATTCTACTTTTTCTCCTTCTATTTGCCATGAATTGATGGGACAGGATGTTACAATCTAAGTTTTATTCATGTGAGTTTCAGGCCTCTTTCACTTTCCTCAAGAGGCTCTTTAGTTCCTCTTCATTTACTGCCATTTGAATTATACCATCTGCAAATTTGAGTTTGCTGGTGTTTTTCCTGGTGATCTTGATTTCAGCTTGTGCTTCATCCAGACTGGCATTTCACATGATGTATACTGCATATAAGTTAAATAAGCAGGGTGACTGCATGTAGACTCAACTTACTCCTATCCCAATTTTGAGCCAGTCTGTTGTTCCATGTCTGGTTCTAACTGTTGCTTGTGAACTGCATAAACTTTTCTCAGGAGACAGGTAAGGTATACTAGTATTCCCATCTCTTTAAGAATTTTTCACAGTTTGCTGTGATCCACAGTCAAAGGCTTTAGGGTAGTCAATGAAGCAGATGTATATGTTTTTCTGGGTGTCCCTTACTTTCTCCATGATCTAATTAATGTTGCCAATTTGAACCCTGGTTCCTCTGCCTCTTTGATTCCCAAGTTGTACATGTGAAAATTATCAGTTCACGTACTGCTGAAGTCTACCTTGTAGGGTTTTGAGCATAATCTTGCTAGCATGTGAAATGGGTGCCTATATACAGTTTTTGAACATTTTTTGGCATTGCCCTTCTTTGGGATTGGAATGAAAACTGATCTTTTTCTGGTCCTGTGGCCACTTCTGAGTTTTCCAAATTTGCTGGCATATTGAGTGCAGCACTGTAATAGTAAAAAGCATTTAGGGTTTTAAATAGCTCAGCTGGAATTCCATCACTTCCACTAGCTTTGTTCAGTAGTAATGCTTAGTTAAGGCCCACTTAACTTCACTCTCTAGGCTGCCTTGCTCTAGGGTAGTGACCACACCCTTGTGATTATCTGGGTCATTAAGACCTTTTTTAAAGACTTCTTCTGTGTATTCATGTTATCTATTCTTAATCTCTTCTGTTTCTGTTAGTTCATTACCATTTTTGTGTTTTATTGTGACCATCCTTGCATGAAATATTCCCTTGATATCTCCAATTTTCTTTAAGAAATCTCTGGTCTTTCCCATTGTGTTTTCTCCCTCTATTTGTTTGGATTGTCCATTTTGGAAAGGCTTCTTATCTTTCCTTGCTGTCTCTGTAACTCTCCATTCAGTTGGCTATATATTTCCTTTTCTCCCTTGCCTTTTGCATCTCTTTTCCCTCAGCTATTTGTAAAACTGCCTCAGACGATCCATTTGCCTCCTTGTGTTTCTTTTTCTTTGGGATGGTTTTGGCCACTGTCTCCTGTATAGTGTTATGAACCTCCATTCATAGTTCTTCAGGCACTCTGTCTACCAGATCTATTTGTCATGTCCATGGTATAATCATAAGTGATTTGATTTAGATCATACCTGAACGACCTACTGATTTTCCCTACTTTATTCAATTTAAGGCTGAAATTTGCAATAAGGAGCTCATGATATTAAAGATTCTCCATCTTCAGCTGCAAAGAATATAATCAATCTGATTTTGATATTGTCCATTTGGTGATGCCCATGTGTAGAATCATCTCTTGGGTTGTTGGAAAAGTATGTCTGCTATGAACAGCATATTCTTTTTTGAAAATGTTAAACTTTTCCCTTCTTCATTTTGTATTCCAAGGCCAAACTTGCCTGTTATTTCAGTTACCTCTTGACTTCCTACTTTTGTGTTCCAACCCTGTATGATGAAAACGACCTCTTTTTCAGTTTTAGTTTTAGAAAATGTTGTAAGGCTTCATTGCACCAGTCAACATCAGCTTCTCCAGCATCAGTAGTTGGGGCATAGACTTGGATTACTGTGATACTGAATGGTTTTCCTTGGAATTGTAGCAAGATCATTTTGTCATTTTGAGGTTGCACCCAAGTACTACATTTCGGACCCTTTTGTTGACTGTGAGGGCTACTCCATTTCTTCTAAGGGATTCTTGCCCACAGCAGTGGATATAATGGTAATCAGAATTAAAGTCGCCCATTCCTATCCACTTTAGTTCATTTATTTCTAAAATGTTGAAGTTCAATCTCCTATCTCCTGCTTGACCACATCCAATTTACCTTGATTCAATGGTTCATATGTCAGCTTCCTACCTTGGGCTGGAGTGCCCAAGACTGCAGGTGGAGAAGCCTATGGTAATGACTTTTAGAAGTGGATTTATTTTACCACCTACAAAAGTGACAAATGTATTTATGAACCCACCTATATCTATGTTTGTTCAATTCATGAGTCAAAGAGGGACTCTCAAAGCAACTGAAAATTATATAGAAATCAATGAAAATACAAAATATTAAAATTGTGGGATACAGCTAAGCCAGTCTCCTAAAATAAATTTATAGCACTAAATGCTTACATTAGGAATGAGAAAAGGTCTTAAATTAATAGTGTAAGTTCCAGCATTAAGAAACTAGAAAAAGAATAACAAAATAAATCCAAATCATACAAATAAAGGGAATAATAAGAATAAGAATTAACGTTATTAAATATAAAATTTTATAACTGAGAAAACAGCAACACCAAAAGTTTGTTCTTTGAAAAAAAATTAAAAATTGGACAGATTTTACTAAGACTAACAAATATAGAAAGAAATAAGACATAAATCAGCAATATTAAAAATAAAAAAGAAGATATAAGTACAGATTCTACATCCATTAATATGATAGCCATGGAGTTCTATTATCAATTTTATGCTCATAAAGTCAACAATTTAAAATAAATGGACTAATACCTCAGATGACACAAAGCATGAGAACTGACCCAAGATGAAATAAATAGATGGAATAACCATATACCTATAATGAAAATCTGGATAAGTAATTTAAAAGATAATAATCAGAAGCACTTCTGAGGTGGCAGAGTAAGAACTTTCAAAAATCTAGTTTTACATAAAACCAAAGTCAATTTTTCCAAAATCAATTTTTTCAGTACTCTGGAAAATAAGCAAAGGCATGCAACAATTAGAGAAATATTATTGCAGACACATAGTTAAATCATGGTAAGAACAATAATATTTTGAATATTATTTACTTTAATTTATTCCCAACTTTCCCTCCCACCCTAAGAGGTAATATTTAAAACAAAAAGCCTCTGAACTACTGTTACCTAAGAAAATTAGCAGTTAACAGATTATTGGAAAAGGCAGAACAGGTTGGGAGTGCCTTAGGAGCATAATCCACAGATAATTGTTAGTTTTGATACATCAGGCACCTCTCTAAAAAACTGTACTGCTGTCCTCTCAGAAATTACTTTCAGAGTTCATTCTATGAGAAGAGCCAATTCCATAGATCATTTGCTTAAAAAAAAAAAAGAGCATCAATTATTTATGTATATATTTACATATTACTGAGATAGCCGGTGGGATTCACACACACTGATGAAATATATATATATGTGTGTATGCATGTATATATATATATATATGAAGGTAAAATTACATATATATGTATATATAAGTATATATATGCCTGCCATATATATAATGTATTTATATATATAAATATATAAAACATATATATATGTATATGTGTATACACACACACATATATGGAAGGCTTTGAAAAGTTCCAATACATCCCTGGGACTCTATAAAGAGAAGTTCACACACATGCTCAATATTGTGTTCATGCCCAGGAAAGACCTGAAAATGTCCTAACCTCTCTCATCTGGCTGAACTTGATGCTCTGTGCTCTCTGTAAATGAAAAGTGAGGATTAATGCAGAGATATGCCTGCTTGAACATTGAAGTCATGTGCCAGCACACACAGAGAGCCATTGTCAAAGTCTTGGAAATGAAATGGTTCAAAAAATTGAAGGAAAGCACCTTCAATCACTAATTAACCACTAAACTGAGGATAAATAACAGTGGCAGTACATAACAAAGAAAACAAATTGCAAAATTAGTACAGAAAAGTCACTAAAGAAATAAGCAAGGGCAGCAATAATTAAAACTAATAGAACTAACAACAAACCCTGGGGAGAGAGAAGGAATCTGATCATAAGATTTGCCACATTATATCATTTAAAATATCTAGTTATCAACAAAAAGTATGACACTTGAAAACAAACAAAAAAGTATGACCACACAAGAGTGAAAAGGCAATTGACAGAAATTGTCCCTGAGGTGGCCCACATGTTGGATTTACTAGACAAGACTTTACACCATCTACCATAATTATAAAAAAAGAAGCAAAGAAAATTTACGGAGTTGAAAAATAAATAAATAATTTTATTCATTATAAAAAATAAATAATAGCTAAAATAAGTAATTTACTATAGAAGCTCAATAGGAGATTTGAGTTGGCAAAAGAAAGAATAAGCAACTTTGAGGGCAAACTGATTAATATTTTACAGCCTGAGAAACAGAAAGAAGAAAAACAAATAGCCTCAGAAGCCTATGGAGCACTATCAAATGTATCAACATAGGCATTAAAAAAGTCTCAGAAGGAAAGAAGAGAAAGAAAGGAGCAAGAAGAATATTTTAAAAAGCAATTGCCAAAACTTCTCAAATTAGAAAAACAATCTACACATCCAAGAAGCTCAGGAAATTCCAAGTACAATCATCATGAAGAAGTGCTCACTTGTATACTTTACAGTCAGACTTTTCAAAGGCAAAGCAAAGCAGCAAGAGAAACAACTCATCACATACAAGGCATCCTTAATATTTTTAAAGATGACATATCAAAAGAAGCCATGGTTGTCTGAGGAGGCTTTACAAATAGCTGAGGAAAAAGAAGTGCAAGGCAAAGGAGAAAGGAAAAGCTATAGCCAACTGAATGCAGAGTTCTAGAGAATAGCAAGGAGAGGTAAGGAGTCTTAAAAGAACACTACAAATAAATAGAGGAAAACAATAGAATGGGAAAGACCAATGGTAGATATCAAGGGAACATTTCATGCACGGTTGTACACAATAAAGGACAAAAACACTAAAGACATAAATAAGCAGGGGATATGTACAATCTGGGTTTAGAAAAGGCAGAGATCAAATTGCCAACATTTCTTGGATCATAGAGAAAAGGAGGGAATTCCAGAAAAAAAAATCTGAGAAACCTGTATGTGAATCAAAAAGCAACAGTTCGAACTTTACATGAAATAACTGACTGGTTCAAAATTGGGAAAATAATAATACAATGCTGTATATTGTCACTCTGATTAGTTAAATTCTATGCAGAATACATCCTGCGAGATGCTGGGCTGGTTGAATCACAAGCTGGAATAAAGATTGCCAAGAGAAATATCAACAACCTCAGATATACAGATGATACCACTCTAATGGCAGAAAGTGATGATGAACTAAAGAGCCTCTTGATGAGTGTGAAAGAGGAGAGTGAAAGAGCTGGCTTGAAACTCAACATTCAGAAAACTAAGATCATGGCATCCAGTACCATCACTTCATGGCAAATATAAATGGAAGCAGTGACAGAGTTACTTTCTTGGGGTGCAAAATCACCATGGATGGTGATTGCAGCCACAAAATTAAAAGACACTTGATGCTTGGAAGGAAAGTTATGATGAACCTAGACAGCATATTAAAAAGCAGGGACATCATCTTGCTGGCAAAGGTCATTATGGTGATGACCTTTTATGGTGATGGTTTTTCTAATAGTCATAAATGGATTAAGAGTTGGATCATAAAGAAGACTGACCATCAATGAATCAATGCTTTCCAATTGTGCTGCTGGAGAATACCTTTGAGAGTCCCTTGGACAGCAAGGAGATCAAACCAGTCAGTACTATAAGGCATCAACCCGGAATATTCAACCAAAGGAGTGATGCTAAAGCTGCAATACTTTAGCTACCTGATACAAAGAGCTGACTCATTGGAAAAGATTCTGATCCTGGGATAGATTGGAGGCTAAAGGAAAAGGGAGTGGCAGAAGATGAGATGGTTATATAATATCACTTACTCAATGGACATGAATTTGAGCAAACTCAGGGAGATAGTGAAGGACAGGAAAGCAAGTCATGCTGCAGTTCATGGAGCAAAAAAGAATCAGACATGACTAGTGACTAAATAGCAACAACACCATTAAAAAAATAAAAATGTTGGATAGTAGCAAGTGTTGGCCAGAATGTGGAGACTGTAACCTCTATATACTGCTGGTGGAAATGTAAAATGTTATAACCACTTTATAATATAATCTATCAGTTCATTAAAATGGCTAAACATAGAGTTATCACATGACCCAGAAATCCCACTTGTAGTTATAGACCCAAAAATAATTGAAAACCTAAGTTCACACAAAAGTTACAGAATATACATAGTATTATTATACATAAAAGCTGAAAAGTAGAAACAACCCAAATATTCACTGATACATGAATTAATAGATGTAATAGCTCAAGTGAGGGAACGAGATGTTAGAGTATGAGAATATGGAGCTCCCCCTCCAAAGCACATCAAAAATACAACTATATGTGGAACAGTTCTCACAGAAAATTATAAATGGGAAGAACTCCTGTACAACCAATGCTGCAAAAAGATTCCATGTGACTGGATAGGATGGGGAAAAGGTATTGAGCCGGTATCTGAAACCCTGGGAAAGATCTGTAAAGAAGCAAGTTTCATCTTGGCAGACCCTCACCCTGGAGAATGAGCAAGTCAAGCCACAATCTGGGCATGCCAGTCCTGGGGAACTGTGCAGAGGAGACAAGCCCCCTTGCCTGCTGGGAAATCCCTTGAGATAGATAGAAAGTCTAGAGAAACACAGTCTCTACTTGTGAGGAATTTGCACATGATAACTTGCTAAAAATAAAAGCAGAGAGTGCTTTGAGGCAGTGGTACCAGCCTTGTGACCTTGCCCAATCTAAAGGAACAAACACTCCAGCCCCACTCACTCCACGATACGGCCTAGCATGGACCTCGGTAAAGATTCAGTAGAGCTCCACAAAGACTGACCAGGGTGCCTAGGGTATGATCTAGGTATAGATGTGGAGCCCATGGTCAGAACATTCAGGGGGCAGTGGATGGGGCTTCAGCAGACATTGCCAGTGTGTGTGCATGGTGCACCGCAGGAGTGCACCATGGTTAAGCACTGAATCTCAGATAGAGAGCCCCTGGACAAGAGTATGCAACAGTTTGTTTCTCAAAGAGAGTGTCCCAGCTTCACATACTCAACAACACAGCTTAGTGCTAGATCTAGGTCAGAGTAAAACTTACAATATGCTGCTAACAGGAGATTGTTTTCAGGGCAAAAGAAATACACAGACTGAAAGTGAAATGAAGGAAATAATATTTCATGCAAATGGAAACAACAAGAAAGCAAGGGTAGCAATACTCCTATCAGGCAAAATAGACTTTAAAAAATCCACAAAGAAAGACAAAAATCAGCATTATATTATGATAAAGGGATCAACAGAAGAAGAGGTTACTGCACTCCTTAACATACGTACTCCTGATATTGTGATAACTTATGGTGAACTGTGTCAGATTCATGATCTTGGAAGAAAAGAATTTAGCTGCAGGACCAAAGACAAGGCTTGTTCACGCAGAGATTTTGTGTATCAGAGTTTTATTACAGTGGAAAAAGGACAAAGAACTCTTCTGACACAGACATCAGAAGTAGGCAGAGAGTGCCCCACTCGCTGGCCTTATCAAGGCCTTATATAATTTTTCAGTTGGTTACTAGCAATAGAAAGGTCTTACTAGGCCCACTCCCACAACATACCACTTAAGATACCAAGATTAGTCAGAAGGTTTCTATTAAGAAGGAGAGACATGTCCTCAAGAAAGATACATTGTTGTTATATAATCATTAACACAGAGCTTAAGGAAAAACATACCCTTGAGTAAGATGGGTTGTTTTGTTCTATAATCATTAGCTCTGGGCTTAAAGAAAGTTATTCTTAAAGAGTGTTGTCATAATAACTCAGAGGTTTTTTTTTTTTTTTTTATTTATTTTTATTAGTTGGAGG